>NW_017618421.1:671853-874353 GCF_001879475.1 Ipomoea nil | reverse complement strand
ATAAGCAGTATGTCAAATTTTGATTAAAAAAAAATAATTGTATATCAAATTTGATATCTCCAAAATAATATAAATAATTTGGATATTTTTATTTATACATGTTTCATAAAATACTCACGTGGATAGGAGAGACTACTGTTTGATATATATATGTAATGTCCATCAAGATTATGACAAATCTGACTTATCATATTTAGTCAAAGTAACCCAATCGTTCATATCATAATTTTAAAAAATTTAGGTCTTTTAAAAATTTTAATGAATTTCACAACATATGAAATATTCAAAAATATATGCAATCGTATATGTTGAAATAGAGAAATCATATTCCTACTTTAATAGCAAATATCGGCAAACCAAAATGAAATCAAAGGTCAGGCATATATAATTTCATACCACCTTATAAATTACCAAAATAGCTTTAATTAATACTAAATAAATTAAAGTGGAAATCACCTCACCTTAATAAGATAATAGGACAACTACACACAAACATAGTTAAAAGATAAGTTTAGGAATAAGGGTCAAATAGGCCATCCAACTGCACACAATAATTCAATTAGACCACTGAACTTAAAAAATCAACAATTGGGTCTCTAAATTAACCAATTTCAAACAATTCTTCTAATTTGAAGGTTTCCAACAGGTCAACCGGTCATCCTTCTAAATTAATTATTTTTTTAAAAATAAATTTTTAAAATTAATTATTTAAATTTTTTTATACAATAAAAAATAAAAAATAAAAAATAAAAAATAAAACAGGACCGGCCATGGAGACGAAGAAACTTCTCTGGCCGGAGTTTTTTTTTTTTTAATTTAAAAATAATTATTTTTTAAAATTTATATTTTAAAAAATAATTAATTTAAGAGGATGACATGTTGACCTGTTGGAAACCTTGAAATTGGAAGAATTGTTTGAAATTGGTTAGATTAGGAACCTAATTGTTGGTTTTTTAGGTTCAGTGGCCTAATTGCATTATCGTGTGCAATTCGATGGCCTATTTGACCCTTATTCTAATAAATTTATAAATTAAAATCAAATTCAGCAAGCTAGGTTAAAGATAGTTCACGACCACCAAAGATTATTTAATTAAAGAATTCGCCAGTCGTATTTCCAAGGTCAAACAATTTAGTCGACAATAGAGAAAACCAATGATATGCCAAATAAATGCAATGCAATAATCTATACATTCCAATATGATAAACATATGCATATAATACTACTCTTACCCCAACATATGCATTATAATACTACTCAAATGATCATATGGAGGTTAAAAAAATGCATGGATATTGAGATTATTCATGATTTTTAAAATTCATTTTTCTCAATTTATGAGAAGTCATCGTCATCATATATCTAGGATGACCTAACCGGTCGTGTCAAATCTTAAGGGGGCGTTTGGTTTAGGTAATATAACGTAACCAAGGGAATGTGACATTCCAAAATTTACATTCCGTTGTTTGGTTCATATTATCTTAGGGAATTTAACATTTTCAAGGAATGTCACATTCCCTCCACATAGGATTTTGAAGGGAATGTGATTCCCTTCAAAATCTTAGGTGATGTAAGATAACTTTGGTTATGTTAGTTTATTATATATATATATATATATATATATATATATATATATATATTTGTAATTATATATTTTTTTTATTTTTATTATGTTATGTTAGCATATAAAATAATTTTGTTTCTCAAGTTCAAGATTTTAGTTAATATTTTAAAATCATGTAATTATATATGATACCGTTATCTTATTTATTTATTTTAATTTTTAAATTTATTAAAATATATGAAAATATGTTAAGAATATTATAGTGTGTATAAAAGATAACCCTAAACCAAACATGATTATATTACATACTCCAATTTTAACCAAATACAAGAATCTAACATTCCCAGTAATCTAACATTCTCACCAATCTAACATTCCCTAAGGTAATCTGACATTCTGTGAACCAAACGACCCCTTAACTTACAACAAGATTTGCTTGTTGGATCCGTTGGTAGAAAAAACAAATGATAATCAAAAATAGGATTATTATTTTCTGGAAAACAAGAGAAGGAAAGATGTAGAATTTTGGCTCGTGTTTGGTGTTGGATTTTTGCAAGAGTCAAGCGATCACTCTTTCCTTAAAACCTTATTTGCCACCTCCCAAAGATGCTAGGAGCGTTATGGTCTAGGCTTCCCAGGATAAAACTTGCTATGATTCAATGTTTGAGCATTCAAACAAAGAATCCGGCGAGCAAGACAAGGCTATGAACACAGTAGGCAAAAGAAAGAGTAGAAGCAGAGAGTTTTGAGGCTAAAAAGATGAACTTTCATGTTCAATTTTTCTGTGTGTAAATCTCTACTGCACAACTCCTCTTTATATAAGGTTGAAGGATTAAATAGCTCTTAATAGGACACTTTAAGGCACCCCCCACTACACCTGGTAATAGCAGCCATTACCATGGGTTTCAATTCAAAATTTAAGATTGGATTTAATTCAAAGAATTAATTCCGTAACAGTAAGATTGAACACCCAACGGTCACAAACTGCACAGGTTGTGAAACTGGAAGTTTCGGCCCTTATCCACTGAGTGAAGTTTCGGCCATGATGCTCACAAGGCCGAGACATGATGTTTCGGCCGAAACATCCATGTTGGAAAACTGATACCGAAGTTTGGCATAACTTAGCCCGCCAGGCCAATTTCTGAACGACATTCGTGCCCGCAGGTGCCGGTGCACACGAGCTCGAGCTTGAATCAAGCCTTCCGATCTCGTTTCTAGTTGGAATTTGATTTGCACCCACCGCCCCCTTCCCCCCGCGAGAAAGCCTCTATGCTATACAATTCTACAAGCTTCAAAAGAGCTTTTTTATATAAGGGGGGTAAATCCACTTTCCAAACCAATGTGGGACAAAACTCACTTTTCCCTTCTTTTCCCAACTCAAATGGGTCTACTTTGAGAATCAATATCTCATTCACCCATTATCCGTTTTGAGCGTACAATATATCAATCTCTTCGTCTCACTACGAAGAACCCGAATCCACTTTGACCCGACTCATTTTGGAAGTGGACCCCACTGATAATTGTACCACAAAATAGCCACTTAACATGCCATTTTATGCCTTTTTAAGCTATTTTTTCCAACATTGCTTCAGTAGAACTTATTCTTGTACAATATAAAATGAAGAAAAGGATAGAGAATTTTTCAACACATATTTCTTCCCTGATATTGCCTTTGTAATTTAAAGGAATTCTTGATTCTTTTCTTTTATAGTCTCAACATGACATTTGTTACTACGAACATATTTAAAACTTACAAATTTTTATGAGACTTCGGAGAAAATAATGCATTACACTCAATCATTTTTATACTATCAAATATTGTAGTGACAAATTCCTCATATATATTTTTCAATGTGCATAAATACTTTGCACTATTTAAGTATTATATGTGTGGTTTCACCATCCAAAATACATATATTTTCCTCATTTGTCATGGATCCAATCATGACTGATGATATAGTCATTGCTTTTTTAATAAAACAAAGAAAATATTTAATTAAGAATATTATAGCATTATAGAGAATATCATGATTCACTTCCAATTTTTTCCGTATAGCATGCAAGATGAGCAAATATAAATAAATAAATAAATAAATAAATATATATATATATATATATATATATATATATATATATATATATATATATATTAATATATTATATGCGCGATGCGCAAAAAATATATGCCCAATATTAAAATTAAATATTAAAATCTTAGTTATATTAATTTTTTAAAAATAATAGTGTGTGTGTGTGTGTGTGTGTGTGTGTGTGTGTGTATATATATATATATATATATATATATATATATATATATATATATATATATATATATAATTGTATAATTCACATTAATATTATTGAGGTAAGAATTATAGAAATGATAATTTACTAAATATAACTATGGTAACAGTTTAATTAAAACCTAAATGAATTCAAACTTACCATTGAAGGATGTAAGAAAAAATATTGTGTATGCATGTACATGGTAATAATAATGTGAAAAGATAACAGAAGTTATAACGGCAGGGATATTTTTGTCCAAAAAATTATGTAGTACAGCTTTTATAGCACAAGGTACAAAAAAAATTAACGGAAAACATGGACATAAACCAGGGGTATAAAATATGCGATAAATTTAATATTTATGACCTATAGCAAATACTTATTATTATAAATTTTCTTTTATGATGAAGATTCTTGTAGCCATAAAACATAAAATAACAATTTGTGACACACAAACAACCGTCACATAATAGTTATAGCTCTCAACCTCTCACCATACAATATATGAAATGGTGATTTCTAAAATGCTTATCATCATGCTCTCAAATTTTAAAACATAAATTGGATGCAAAGACATTTGACATATTCTAACTCAATTATGCAATAATGACACTTTTGAGGAAAATATAATCAATGCCAAAAAAACAATATATGACTACTGCAAAAATTAATCATTTTCACTTAGTAGTCTATTGTCACGTATATACACATGTATAAATACTTTATCATGACCAAAATAATTAAATAAAGACATTCTATCATATTAAAATAAGAGAGGCCAAACACTGCTAGAAATTATGAAATTTCCGACCATAGAAAAGTGATTTTAAGTCGAAAGCCTTGTTCCGATCACTTTTGGTATTCGAAAAAACATTTATTGCTATTTTCGACCACTTTTTGCTTTTGAATTGATTTAAGATCATTTTCAGGTGGTCGGAAATTCCATAATTTCCAGTAGTGAAACCTCACACGAAGTGTGGTCAAAACTCTTATATGATATTCCAATAATTCATTCTAGTTGTACTCACATGCTTGATTTTCCATGACCATGACCACGACCCTTTGTATTTTCATTATGATATGACACTCCATTCACTTTAAGGAACCGGATTGAACCAATGGGACATGCCTCGTGATTTTTTTTATCAACATCTCATTAATTATTGTGTTCAGTCACAAGAAGACATGAAATCAATTGAGAATATTTTGTAAAACCTTTCTCTCTATATTGTTGTTAAAGCACCATATTGGATGCATGAAAAGTAGAGAAGGTTTTCTCGAGCATATCCTTTATCAATAATTTTTTTTCTTCACATAATAACAACTAAGAGCTAATTTTGAACATAGCAGAATTATATTCGCTCACAGTTTTGAAATCTTTCAATCGAAGTGAATCCAATCATAACGGGCTTTCAGGATAATTACTATCTTCTAGTGATTATATATTTCTTTCAAATTTTTTCAGAGTTCAGAGGGTTCTTTCACAGTGAGATACTCATCTTTTAACCCTTGGTCAAGACGATGGCGAATAAAAATTATTGTCTTAACCCGATCTTGCATCGAAGCATTATTATCTTTTTTGATAGTATCACCGAGACCCTTTGTATTTAAATGTATCTCAGTATCCAATATCCACGAAAGGTAATTCTTCCATATATATCAAGCTCCACAAACTCAAGATTTATAAGGTTAGACATATTTATGATATTGAATAAAATATCATGGAATATATAAATATATAAAGAGAACATACCTATATAATAATTAAATACGAGACTATGTACTGATAACGTGTTGTGAATAATGATAATAATGATGATAAGAACATCAGTAGAATGGAGTTGGGAGTAAGAGATTTCTATTGCTTCTTTTTGGATCATTACTACAATGTGTATAGTATGAGGGTATTTATACGTTTAGAATCAGAATAAATAATTAACATTTATACAAGAATTTGACAAATGTCTATGCTAGCTAGATTGGTGTGTCACTCGTAGAAACAGCTTGGTTAGCACTAGAGGATTTGTGTTTGATTTCTCAGGGCAACATTTATTGGAACCTGATAGTAACATTTGTTGAATGTTTTTGACAACATTCTCATTTAAAGAGTTGCTTTGAGTAAGTGGTAGGTATTAGGAGTATATTATTCATATTCAATTAGAATTATATTATTCGTGTTACACTAAGACTCTATCTAGTATTTATATATTCGCTCTCTGTACTCTCAGACATTATTGATTGAATACAACACAATCTATATTCTCATCTGTTATCAGTTTTCAGGTTTTCTCTCATGAAGAATCTCGGTGCTAATGATGACGGATATGTTCGTTCTTCTGAACGGACTGTTACTGAGACCTCTCATATGCCTGTTGGTAACAATCTTTCGTCGGCTCATCACTTTGTTTCTCTGAAGCTCACCGCTCGGAATTATCTGTTCTGGAGGACACAGATGTTGCCTTTCCTAGATGGCCAAGGTCTTCTCGGGTTTGTTGACGGCACCGTTCCATTCTCGACGGCGTCCCCGGCAGCGGCGTCGACGGCGGAAAGTGCACCGGAGGTGGTTGATCTGTCGGCTCAACAGATGGCGTGGCGGCGGCAGGACAAGGCAATCCTGTCGCTCTTGATTTCGTCTCTCTCAGAATAGACGTTGCGTTTTGCGGTTGGCCGAACGACTTCCCGACAGCTTTGACTAACCATCGAACAATCCCTCGCCTCTTCTACGTACTCGGTCTCGGGCGTTGCGTTTGTTTGGTTAGTTACAAGGCTTGCGCCAGGGGGACTCTTCTATATCGGATTATTGAAGATTTGGCTCTAGCCGGGCGGGAGATTACGTTAGACGATCAAAACTTATACGTCTTTCGTGGTCTCCGGCCTGAATTTCGTCCGTTGGTGGCTACCTTGGCGCGGGTGCTCCGGTTTCTCTCACTGAGGTAGCGGACTTCTTGGTCTCGCAAGAATGGATCTGCGCAGACGACGGGACTTGCGTGGTTGCTCTGGCGGCGTTGGCCGTGAACCGTGGCGGTCACGGCGGTCGCGGTGGCGCTCAGCAATATGGAGATCGACTATCACTTTGTTTGCGATAAAGTAGTCAAGAAGGAGATGCAAGTCAACTTTATCTCAACCAAAGATCAGATAGCTGATATATTTACTAAACCTCTATCTTCTTTACGTTTTAATTTACTCCGTCACAAGCTCAATGTTTTGGCTAGTCAACCTTGTGCTTGAGGAGGAGTATTAGGACTATATTATTCATATTAGACTAGGACTATATTATTCGTGTTAGACTAGGACTCTATCTAGTATCTATATATTCGCTCTCTGTACTCTCAGACATTATTGATTGAATACAACACAATCTATATTCTCATCGTAGGGAGTTTGTTTTCTAAACAAACAGTAAACAATCATCCGCCACTCCGATGCAATGTCACCCGATGCAATCATCAGTACAAACGTGTTCAATTTACTCCCCAACTATACAAATGTTAACCTAATATGTAAGTTTAGTATGGATTTGGAGACATTTAATTTTTGGAGAGTTGAGGACTAAAGTGGTGAAATTCAATAGTCGATGGATCATTTTAGGTAAAAATTACATAGTTAGGGACTAAATTGAGCAAATTTGGTAGTCGAGAATCAAAGTGATGAAATTCTAATAGTCGATGGATCATTTTAAGTAAAAATTTTATAATTAAGAACTAAATTGAGCAACTTTCATAATCGATGACCAAATTGGTGAAATCTTAATACTCGAAGGACTAAATTGGCTATTAACTCAAGTTGCTAATAAAGGAAGGGTCTATACGGCTATATGTGATAATAGGGAGAAAAGAGATTAATGGATGTAGGTCTAGTAGGTTTGTTTTACAACACCAAATTGCAAGCAAATAGGAGGACATCCTTGTGTGATAGTTCCCTAGGTAGCTTGTACTCTTTCTCAAAGACAGGTGAGGGTTGTGAAATGGACTAAACATCATCAGATGGACCCAGAAAACATCATTGTCCAAAAACCGTTTGACCATTGATTTTTGTTCCCTTCCTCTCCCTTTGACCCTATCGTACACATTCTCTCTCTCCCTTGTTACTGGAACTCACTCTCTATAGACCTCATGCATGGAAGTGTCTTTAGAGCATCCACAAGTGTGAATATTTGATGAATTTTTGTAGAATAAATAACTGATGTTGGGGTTCAAATAGATGTCGAGGGTTAATTTTATTTTTTATTTTTTTTTGTTCTCCCTGTAAGAGATGCATATTTGTGGGGTCCATAACATGAAAGAGAAAAATAAAAAGACAGCAGGCAATGGGAGTGCAGGTGCCCAGCAGGCGCGTGTAGCGCGCTGTGACCCTTTTATTTTATTTTATTAATTTTGTTTTATTTTCTTCTCCCCTTCTATATTCTTTTTCATAATCACACTCACAAAAATTTCTCAAAAATCACAAAATATCATTCTTTTCAAAAGGTTGAACCCCAACCCTAAGGGCCCCTCACACTCCGGTCCGACAGAGCATCTGGGAGGATGTAAATCATTGTAACTCAACTGAACATGAACCATAGAAGCTAAATATTTGCTTACTGAGTACAAAGAATCCTTCACTTTAAGAGGTTGCTCCCACACTTAACCACAAAATATCATGCTCTTATGAAAGCCCAACTTTTCACTGATTCAGTTAGGCTATAGGGAATTAATGCCTACTTTACTAGTGTAGTTGGTTATATGTGCTATGATATGATGGGGCAGTGTAACAGTGGCATCAAATGGCCCTATCTAGGTTTGAAGAGGATATGATGCCTTTCAGCTGGTTTTCTGTCCAAGAGTTGTATCTTTTCATGTTGGTTGCATACTACAGCTAATTCTTTACGGGGTAAGGTATTTGGTTGGAAGGAGTCAATTAAAGGGAAAATGAATTATAATTTCGTAGAAAAGAATAAAGTAAAAATTTAAATTACATTGTTTGGTTAGTATGAATAGAATGATTGAGAATTGAATGGTGAAAAGTGAATAAAGTCTAAAATATCTTTATATTATACTCTCTCTGTTTCATTTTATCTATCCTACTTACTATTCATGGGTCAAACCAACTTTTTTTTCAATGTTTATTTTTTTTTAGTATTTTTTTTTTTTACTTATTTTTGAATTTGATTTTTTTGTGTATAATAGTATTTTTAGTGTAGTTTCTAAATATATAAATTTGTATACTAATACTAAACTTAATGTTATTAAAAATTGAATTAAAAATAATTTCAATCAAATCTCGTTAACCGAGCCAAACATATAAAATAGAATGAATAATATAATAATAATAAAGGTAAAATGGTAACTTACCACGAAATTACAATTCTACAAAATGAAAGATTTTTCAATAAACCATTTACTTTATACATCCTTTCAAACATGAAGACAGCAAGCATATTTATTTGATCATATTATTGGGGTCTGAGTAAAGAAAGAAAAATATCAAATGACAAAAATGTCCACATATCGCTTTTTTTTTTTTTTTTTTTTTTCCGAATAATACAGTAGACAAAAGTATTGTATTTTTTTAAAACATCAGATGAAGTGAGTATATTTTATTTTATTTTATTTTATTTGAGATTGTTCCATGACTAGCAAAATGACTTTAGGGTGCGTTTGGTTCAGGTTATATAACATAATCAAGGGAATGTGACATTCCAAAGCTCACATTCATTTGTTTGGTCCACATTATCTCAGGGAATCTAACATTCTCTAGGAATGTCACATTCCCTCCACATAGGATTTTGAAGGGAATGTGATTCCTTTCAATTTCTAAGGTTATGTAAGATAACCTTAGTTATGTTAGTTTATCACACACACACATATATATATATAATTATTTTTGTAATTATATATTTTTTATTTTTATTATGTTAGGTTAGCATATAAAATAATTTTGTTTCTCAAGTTCAATATTTTAGTTAATATTTTAAAATCATGTAATTATATATGATACCGTTATCTTATTTATTTATTTTAATTTTTAAATTTATTAAAATATATGACAATATGTTAAGGATATTATAGTGTCTGAATAAAAGATAACCCTAAACCTAACATGATTATATTACATACCACAATTTTAACCAAACACAGGAATCTAACATTCCCAGCAATCTAACATTCCCTAAGGTAATCTGACATTCCATGAACCAAATGATCCAAGTTGCTAATCGCAATATGTGATAATAGGAAGAAAAGAGATTAATGGATGTAGGTCCAGTAGGTTTGTTTTAATTTACAAGAGTTTTACTATATAGACTTCCAAAATTCTATTCCCTTATTTATACTTTTTGAGGTGACAAATTAGAATTGGTTATTTTTATTATGTGAGTCCACAGAAAAATGTCTGCATCAAGTATGAGAAGAAGTACAAGTTGAAAGTTTAAAATGAAAGTACACCAAGTATTTTTCAATTTAGGGTACCAAATTGCAAACAAATAGGAGGACATCCTTGTGTGATAGTCCCCTAGGTAGCTTGTACTCTTTCTGAAAGACAGTTGAGGGTTGTGAAATGGACTAAACATCATCAGATGGACCCAGAAAACATCATTGTCCAAAAACCCTTTGACCATTGGTTTTTGTTCCCTTCCTCCCCCTTTGACCCTATTGTACACTACACACTCTCCCTTGTTACTGGAACTCCACTGTCTATAGACGTCATGGATGGAGGTGTCTTTGTAAAAGCCCAACTTTTCACTGATTCAGTTAGGCTATAGGCAATTAATGCCTACTTTACTAGTGTAGTTGGTTATATGTGCTATGATATGATGGGGCAGTGTAATAGTGCATCAAATGGCCCTAGCTAGGTTTGAAGCTAAGAGGATATATACGATGCCGTTCAGCTGGTTTTCTCTCCAAGAGTTGTATCTTTTCATGTTGGTTGCATACTACAGCATACATTAATCATACATTACCGCAAACTGTCCATGATGATATCATCATATTCCTAAGATGAACATGCTCAGCGAATCATGATCTTCACAAATTCAAAGCAGACACTGCTCATATTGTCAATACTAATTAAACAATCACCAAACAATTATCAAACTGAATTTCTAAGTCTGTTTTTAGTGTGACTTTAAAAAGGCATTAGAAACTTGCCTACTTGACTGGTGGTTGAAGTTTGTTTTTACCGTAATAGTTGATAATGCTTTAAGCAATATTACTGCCTTAGAATTTTTTAAGAAGAAAATGATGTCTTGGTTTTACTACTTTTAGGTGTATTTGCATATGCGATGCATTACTCACATCCTTATTTTGGTGGTGCAAGATGGTTGAGGGAATTTGATTTCGCTGTTAAGAATGTGAGAGACTGTGTAAGGTATGTGAGGAATTTCTCTGCTAGGCTCCAAAAATTTTAGGGGTCTTGTTGATTTAATTGGGGTGAAAGCAAAAAAATTCTTTGATCGTTGATGTTCATACAAGGTCGAGCTCTACGTATATGATGTTATGATGTTTCATACTGCCTTGCATCTATCAAAAGTGTTTGCACTGTATCAAGATCATGACACATCTTTTACTACTAATTTGGGTGGAAATATACCAGATTTTATGGATTGGGATTCTATTCAATCTTTGGTGAAAATTCTGAAATCATTTTATGAAATGACTGTTAGAATATCTGATTCCTTGTATGTTACTTCTAATACTATACATTCTTCTCTTAAATTTCTGATTTGTCATGCATATTAAATGATTTGACAGAAGTTGAATATGGTAGTGTTCAACTGATGGGAAGGAATATGAGGGCTAAGTTTGATAAATACTTGGGTGATCCAGATAAGATGAATTTTCTTATCTTTTTTGGAAATATCTTGGACCCCAGTTACAAAATAGAATACATGTCATATCAGTTTAATCAATTATATGGTATGTAATTGGTAAGTCATTGTTTCATAAGGTTATGAATGACCTTAAAAATTTGTATGTTGATTATGTGGCCAGTTTTCTTGTCCAGTCTGATCCAGTTGAGCATCATGTTCCCTCTATTTCACTGTCTGATCCAGTTTCTATTGGGATACCTTAATCTTTGTTAAAATCTCATTTGAAGAAACAAAGATTGGAGATGGAAAATTAGGTAGGAAAAAAAACTGAGTTGGAAGTTTATTTGTCTGAAACGATTGTAGATGAGCAGGGTGACTTTGACCTCTTGAGATGGTGGATACTTAATGCTGGAAGGTTCCCTATGCTATCTAAAATAGCAATGTATATACTTGTTATTCCCATCTTTATAGTTGCATCATAATCAACATTCTCCACCACTATGAGAGTTCTTGATGCCTTTAGAAGTTCTCTTACGCCTAAAATTGTGGAGGTACTTGTGTGTGCACAAGATTGACTGAGGTTGGCCAATAAACTTCTTTCAATTGAAGAAAACATAGATGAAGTTGAAAGATTTGAAAAAGGTAAACTGTATAACCTTATCAAATATTATTTGTTTGGCAAAAGGGTCAAATAAGCCCATCCACTATCAATTAACCCCTTGGTCTAAAATAAGAGCTAATTTGATGCATACACTTTCTAAAATTCTTGCATTTACCATTTTTTCTAGGTTCCATCTGGTTTCCAATCCATATTAAACTGACATGGAAATTTAATTAAAAAAGGTTGTTGACATGAAATTTATTAAGGCTATAAATTAAAACCAAGCAAACCCTATCAGTATCTTCTTCATCTTCGACTTCTTTCTTTAGCTTCGTCTTCTCAAAATCATAAGCTTCGCTCATCTTCTTGGATTGAAATGTCTTCATCTTCGGTTTTATTAGGTGCACGAAACAACTTGGAGTATGAGCATGTAATGTACTGTTGTTGTGGATTGAAAGCTCCAATTTGCACAACTCGCGATTCTATGAGGAATTTTTTTGGTTGTCAAAGATGAAAGGTGCGAATATTTATATTATTTTTATATTGGTGTAATTTTTGGAAGAGTTAATACCCAAAATAGTCCCTCGACTATGTCGTAATTATCAATTTGGTCCTCGACTATCATTCTTACCCAATTAAGTCCTCAACTATACAATTTTTACCCAATTTAGTCCTTTGTCAATTTGACTGTTTGTTGACTGTCAAAAGTGGAAATAAAGTTGTAATTTTACAAGTTTTCTCCTTCCTCCTCATTTAGCAGCGCCAAACCATGTAGCAATAAGCTCCGGTTGGGTTCTAAACCTGTCAGTATCGAAGTAGTGGTTATGCATCAGATAGCCCATGAATTTGATTTCCAATGATTTTTTGACGATCGAAATCTGATCGGAGTGTATTGCTGCATGGTTTGGCGCTGCTAAATGGAGAGGAAGGAGAAATCTTGTAAAATTATAATTTTATCCCGACTTTTGACAGTCAACAAACAGTCAAATTAATACAGAGGACTAAATTGGGTAAGAATTGTATAGTTGAGGACTATATTGGGTAAGAATTGTATAGTTGAGGACTTAATTGAGTAAAAGTTACATAGTTGAGGACTTAATTGGGTAAGAATAGTAGTTGAGGACCAAATTGGTAATTATGGCATAGTCGATGGACCATTTTGGGTATTAACTCTTTTTGCAATGACCCATTTAGTAAATGTGTTTGAAATCTTTTTTTGAAGGGGTACAGGTGTTTTTGTTTTTCTTTGTTTTTTTTTTTTTGTTTTTTTTTTTTTTTTTTTTGGGTTTGGAAAGACCAAATGTCATCTACTAGATAATAAAATGAGAATGATTCATTTGTAATGGAAGTTTTTGTTTTAGTCACATTAGGTTGAATTGGAGTAATACCACATCACCGAAAAGTGGAAAATCCATGGATTGAAGCCATGTCAAGGAAAATATTATTTTGTTGGACGTCATGTAAAAAAATAAAAATAAAATAAAAATTGCTAGCCACATCAGCTTAACCTGATGTCATGTCATCAAAATCGGATGGAATCTGAACAAATAGTAAATGCAAGAATTTTAGGAAGTTTTTGTATCAAATTCGATCTTATTTTAGATCAAGGGGTTAATTGAGCATTTTTGAGTAGTAGATAGACCTATTTGACCCTTCTGTCTATTTGTTTTAGCTTTTAAACTGTACAACTTTATTAAGTTTAAATGTTTTTTATTTTTGCAGAGTTGTGCACTGGGGTAAGTGGACTTGGCCTGGTACTAGACCTACTGGCGGAGTTGATTCTTCATTGCCAATAATACTTGTAAACTTATTTCTATTTTCTTCCAGTGTTATTCATTTCAGATATAACCTTATTAAATATTAGTTGAACTAATAACGTGTTTGTGTTAGATGAGTGTATGGAAGCTAGGGGTGGGCGTTTCGGGTTTCGGTTCGGTTTTTTTTTCGGTTTCGGTTTCGGTTTCGGTTTTTCGGTTTTAAAAAAGTTAAATCATTCGGTTTAACATTAAGGTTCGGTTCGGTTTGAAACGGTTCGGATTTAATTCGGTTCGGTGTTCGGTTCGGTTTAAGCTCCCCAAATTTCAACATTTCCTAATTTTTCGAACATACTACCAAACAATACATATTCACATAATCCAAAGTTCAAACACAATACTAAGTACTAATTACCAAACATCAGTTAACGTTTTTGCACAACTGACTCTTCAGTTGGTACACTTGGAATATTTTTATTGATAAGATGATTAATCATCTATCTGTATAGTTGATATTAAATGAACTAGTGTCAATTACTATATAGTTAATTTTTGGACACGATCTATCATTGCTAGTGCACTCGAAATATATTCCAGTACTAGAAAATAATTATAGTGCACTGGAAATCAAAATTAGAATGACTGTAAAGCACATTAAATTTATAGAAAAACATGAAACTAAGGAAAATACTGAATATTGTAAATATAACTCAAGTTAGATATAATTGTGAGGTAAAGAACAATTGCGACAAACAACAAAAGTGCAATGTAGAAAACAAACTATAAAGAAATTAAATAAAAAATGTAAGGTTCGGTACCAGTAAGAATGAGAACTAAACGGCGGAGCAGGCATCGAGGAACTTGGATTTACTTGTTTATTATTATTATTATTATTATTATTATTATTATTATTATTATTATTATTATTATTATTATTATTATTATTATTATTATTATTATTATTATTATTATTATTTATTAAAAAAATTATATAGCATTCGGTTCGATTTTTGCCGAACCGTTCGGTTTCGGTTCGGTTCGATACTAAACCGTTCGGGTTACAAAATCCCGAACCGTTCGGTTTTCTATTACTAGTTCGGTTCGGATAAACTGAACCGAAGTGCCCACCCATAATGGAAGCATTCTAGCTAACTCCCTGGTTGGAAAGTGGTGGCTCAGTGGTTTGGCCCATTTTAGATGATTGCCATTGAGTTAATAACTCAATATTGCCACAGGTATGAGGTATTAGTAAGAGTGTAAGAATTTAAGTTTGCAAATTACAATGATCCATGGTAATTGGTATATCACTTACCTCTCTCTTTATCTTTATGTTTATTTCTATAATAGTGTTTTTGTGTGTTTATTAAGTTCTTATGAATTTACTAACTTAAGAATTTAAATTTTCAATGATGATGCTTCCACCATTTTTTCTAAAATCTGGGATTGGTTTTGGTATGTTGCCATGTACTGTGGTATTGAAATCTTGATTTCCCATAACTCATGGGGAATTTGACACGAATCCCAACTTGATATAGAAAAATAAACATTTTGAGCACCCTTTGTCCCTTTAATGAGTTAATTTTTAAGTGTTTAACAAATGAATTGTTATAATCCTTTTGATAAGTTACAGTTTACTTAACTTTTAAACTTGTTGAATTTCTTCAGGAAGTGGAATAGCCGAATAGGATTGGATTATGATTTATGGATGCTTGGAAATTTGGAATTGGATTGTTGGATTTTGAAAATTGTAAATTTTTAATGATCTTATGATCATTCTTGATTGTTGGATTATGATCTCATGGACTATGTATGCTAGCTTCCAGTCTACGACCCCGCGGAATTCATGCTAGGGTCTTTGACCCGTGGTACTTATTATTTTGAGGTCCCTCATACTGATCCATTATGATTTGAGTCGTTGCGATGACTCCGCGGTGAATGACTTGGTTTGGCTATGTTCTTTGAGAATTTGGAACCTTGTCGGTGATTGATTGATTGTGTAACATGATGATTGTGATTACCCTATCTTGCTTGTGATTCTTATTCTACTACCATTGCTTCGTTGGGTTGATGTTATTGATATTCTTGTGTATTGATTAGTATTCTCGAGTGCATCCCACGAAGAGTCAAGTATTGCTTCTATTCTTCTTGATTTATAAAGCTAGAGTTATTTAGGGATATATGTATGTATTCCCAAGTCTCAAAATGGTTTTTATCTATATAGTATATGAATATGTATTTTAACACGTTGGAGTTGGGTTGCTTAGCATTATCGCTAACGGTTGTCTAACCTTATGTTTTCAGGTGCAGTTAGTGACCCGAGAGCGCGTTAGATGGAGCCCTAGTTTAGACTTAGCTTTATCTTCCCGTACTTAGTTTATACTCGTACTTGTGGGGGTTGAAAACTACGAGTAGACGGAGTAGTGTAGGTGATATAATACCTCATTCATTCTTTGCGGCGAGGCATCCAATGGCAGTGGTGATGAAAATTTGGATCTGTTATCCCAAGATGTTGATCGGTTTGCTGCCGTTCTTTTCGGCGTTGCAAACAAATCCAGTCCACTGGAAATCCCCAACGTCAATTACCGCTTCTCTGACATAATTGAGTCCAAGTTCGCTTCCGCCGGAGAGTGTCGGAATAGGACAGCGAGGGAAGATGATGTTCCGCGTTTGATGGGAGCAGTTAAGAGGTTAGCGATAGTGTTCTTAGAAAACGAATTCCCGTACTTGCTGGAAGATTCAAGAAACCAAATTTCGTTTAATCATTCTAAGTAGGCCGATGAAGAGACCAATGGTGGAGACGATGAGGAATATCCAGAGGATGTGGTGAGGAGAATGAAGATGATCGCCTGCGCCATGGTTTCGACCGGAATTGGTTTTTTGAGCAGAACATGGAGGACGTGTAGAGAGAACTCATTTCTTCCACAGCTTTATTTAACATGAAAAATAAATTTAAAAAAAAAAAACATTAGTTGTCCTTATTTCTTCCATACTACACCAAATATTAACTCCTTCAAGCTAGATTATGTAACAGAACAGAAAGATCAAAGATGCTATATATTATCATCTTCCTCTTCATATCCTTCTTGGCTTTCTGTTTCTGCCTTTTTGTTTATTTGGGAGGATCCATGAGAAGTTGCGCCTATGCAACATAGGTACTTTATGGGGCAAGTCATGGTAAAGTGAAGCACGGGTAATTGAGCCATGTTATGCTAAATACACAAAGATGAGCATAAAGCTTTAATTCAAAGGTTTCCTTTCCCAAGGATCCACTGATAGTTGATGCAAATGCATGTAGATAACCAGCGTAAAAAGTCACAAAGAACTGGGTGTCAATCAAACTCAAACAAGTAAACAGAAAATGACACCATCTTACCAGGGACGGGAAAGCAACAATGGGGATGCTGTTAAGAGAAAGGCAGTTGGAATATGGGGATGTAACGACTGTGGGAAAGTCAAGGCTGGTGGTGCAAATACACTAAACACCGCTAATGCTGTGACTGTAAGGAGCACCATCCGAAGGCTGCGTGAGCAGACTGAAAGCTAGATCATTTTGATGGAATACATGTTTGAGTTGTGATGCACAATATGTTGGGTTTTAGAACCAATGTTAAAGCCAAAATTTTGATTTTTGTTAAACTAAGTTCTGTATTTTTGAATGTGTTTTGGTCATATTTAGTTAGGGAAAATTGTAAAAAATGCCCCTCTATAATTGACCAATTATCAATGTTACTCCTGAATTATGAGGGTTGTAAATGTTGCCCCTCAATTATTAAAACGGTGCACTTATAACCCCTCCGGTAACGGATCTGTGAATTCCCGTTAGTCAATGGCGTTATATGAGGGTAAATATGTAATTGACTTATTTTTCCTTTTTCTTTATATAATTTCCATTTCCCCTCTGCATTGAGACTGTCACCGATTGAAGAGCTCGCACCTGCTACGACCGGCCTCTAATCTCCGTTTCTATTCTCCGGCCACAGACAACCAGGTTTGTCCTTCTTCTTAGTTTCTTCTTCTCTTCTCCTTAACAACCCTAATTAATAGAACATGGGATTTTGCTTAAAGACATGTCTGGGGTAAGCCAAAGCTTTTCATGTTCATCAATGGAGGAGATACGTTGTCATTGTGATCTTCTTGCACCAGTCAAAATGTCTTGGAGCTATGCGAATCCAGGAAAGAGATATCGAGCATGTCAACGATATGGTGTAAGTAATTGTGATTGAAAATGTTCATTTTAAAATAATTATGAATAAACCCTAAATTTAGTGTGTTGGGATAATTGCAGGGGCATGGAAGTTGTCGTTTTTTCCAGTGGTTAGATTTTGATGTGAATGAGCAAGTAGCACAATTGATCAGAGGACTACTTAAACGATTGGATAAGCATCAGAATGAATTCCAGAAACTTGAAATTGAGATGGAAAAGAAGGAGCTTGAGGTGCAGCAACTGAGAGTAAAGATTACTAGGCTGGAATTTTCTTTGAATAACCAAAGAGGGAGAAATATGCTTTTTTGGGGGGGATTAAGTGTAGGATTAATACTTCCCTTAATTTTGAAAGGGCTGTGGGAATCTGTTATTGCAGGTGGTATATTACAGTTGAAATAAATCCACTTTGTATTTTGTATGAAGTGATTGGTGTTTGCTACAAATTAGAGACTAGATCAAAATGAAACTGTAATAGGTGTCTAGGTGATTGTGTATATTATTTTGTATTTGAATGAAAAGTGAAGTGAAGTTGTTTATGGTGATTTTCATATTATGCTTTCTTGTTCATGTTGTTGTCTAATAATCTTGTTTAAAAAGCCTTGTTCTAAAGCACAATGTGCTGTCCAAAATCAAATAAGAGACAAAAGTGCAAAAGTCACAAAATACTGCCAAAAAGCAAATAGTCAAAAAAAACACAAAATACTGCAAAAAGTCACAAAGGATCATAAGAAGCTGTGCATAATTCATCAAAAGCACAAAATGCATAAGTAGAGTTGATTCTGCCCAATTACAAAAGTACTCAATACTGCAAAAGTTTGGCAGAATTCATCTAAAGCACAAAAAAAAAAAAAAAAAACTGCCAAAGTTAAGCATTCATCTAATTTAATCACAAAAAACTGCCAAAGTTAGGCATAATTCACCAAAAGATGTGCATTCATCTACTTTCACCACAAAATACAAAACTACTTGGACACCTTTATCTAATTTAAGACTGCTTTTTGTTGTTATGCTTGGACACCTTTATCTTCTTCTTCTGTAGAGTTGACAAAGTAACAAATTCTTTTCCCCCCTTCCTAATGACATTGTCTGGTGTTGGAAGCTGTTCCATGTGTGACGAAATGAAATATGATACTTGAGGGCCAGGATTTCCAACATTCTGACTTGGTTGAGAATTCATCATGGC
Organism: Ipomoea nil; assembly: GCF_001879475.1. Classification (NCBI taxonomy): domain Eukaryota; kingdom Viridiplantae; phylum Streptophyta; class Magnoliopsida; order Solanales; family Convolvulaceae; genus Ipomoea; species Ipomoea nil. The sequence goes on along the minus strand of NW_017618421.1, from coordinate 854,977 downwards.
CTGCACATTTGTTGTAGATATAATTTAGCAAAAACTGTTTACAGTATAGTCATGTTCAATAATACATTTCATCTAGCAAAAACTGTTTACCATTTCATCTAGTACAGATGTTGGAACTTGAGTTTCAACAACAACATCATGTTCTTCCACTTCTTGCCCTGCTCCTATTGCTGCTTCTGCTTCTGCTTCTTCCTCACCTGCCTGCACAGTTTTATTTGCAAAAATCAGGTTTTACATGTTTATTTAATATCACTTTTAAACTAAATTTCCCCTTCTAACCTGCTGGTTTTTAACTTCACATCTTCTTTTGTTATGGCCTTTCCTTCCGCACACAGTACACCTTTTCAATTCACCAACTTTTCCCTTGTTTCCACTTTGATTTGCAGCTGATTCTTCTAGTCCTATTCTTCTTCTTTTTTTTTGGCCTTCCTGGTTGTGCTTTATATTTGGGTGGCAATGGGGGTGGGAGACCTGTCTTGTGCCATAACTCTGAGGAAGTAACTGGTAGTATGACTAGTTCATAAGATCTCAGATAAGACTCCACACTATAACACTTGTTAACATATTCTTCTGGAGTGCCTCCTTTCTTCCTAATGGCTGCAATGCTATGGCTGCAAGGGATTCCTGTGGACAGTAATTAATATTTTAGTATATATTCATTATGTCTAAATATAATTAGCAAAATAGAGAAAATGCATACCTGTGAGATCCCATCTTCTACAAGAGCATTGATATTGACCTAAATCCACTTTATATTTCCTTCCATAGCAATCTTCTACTTCATAGACATCATCCTTTGACCTATAGGCAGTGCAATCATTGGACTTGTCTTTGGCCTCTTCTACCAACTTCATTATCTTGGGACAGATATTCAAAGGATGTTTCTTCATGGTATCTCTATTTGTTTGCATCCTCACCATTAGATAGACCCTAATGTTTTCACACATTGTCAGAATTCCATTGTCCCTAAACTGTAAGATTGAACTATTCCATGATTCACACAGGTTGTTTAAGAGAATATCACAGCTTGGAAAAGAGCTAAAGAAAGCCCTGCAGTAATGGTGTGGTTCCCTAGCAGTAACCCAATCAGCTGCTTTGGGATTGAGCTTCCTCAACTCTTCCATTCTAGTCAAGTATTCAGGTACAATAGTAGCTCTACAAACTGCCCACAATTTCTGCTTTAACAACTGCCCAGAGAATCCATCTTTAACAAAATTAGCATGCATATGTCTCACACAGAACCTATGTTCTACCCCTGACAGTTTTTCCTCCACAGCAGGCAACAAACCTTTTTGCTTGTCTGAGATGATGGTCCAAGCATTAGGCTTTTCTGAAATTTTCAAATCTTCGTCTAACAAGTCCAAAAACCATGCCCATGTCTCTTTAAGTTCTCCTTCTACAATGGCAAATGCAATTGGAAACATTGCATTATTTGCATCAACACCAACTGCAGTTAGTAATTGACCCCCCTTTTGGAACCCCTTTAAATGGCATCCATCCAACCCAATGAAAGGTCTACAACCAGCTAGAAATCCCTCTCTACATGCTGTATAACAAATATACAACCTCATAAACCTTGAACTACCCTTGATTGTGTAATCCCCATCAACTTTCATTTTTGCACTTGTCCCTGGATTGCTTTTCTTCAACTCCTCACAGTAATCCCAAAGCTTTTCAAATTGATTGTGATCATCCCCATATATTTCCTTATGTGCCAACCTCTTGGCCCTCCATGATTGATGTTTACTTATGACAGAATTAAATTTCTTCTTCACTTTCTGTTGAAACTGAATTCTACTAAATGAATCATCAGCAGTTTTGAACTCATCTTGATAGTACTTAGCAAGAAAACCAGCATTCACAGTCTTAATGTCATTTTGAATAGCACATGTGTGGTCTGAATTATAACTTTTAATGCTCAGTAGACTCCTAGAATTACTCTTTGAAGCATACATCTTCCATTTACAGTTGTCATCCTTACATACAACAGTAATTCTAGCAGGTTCAATCTTAGTAAATTTGATGGCTCTTTTCCTAAGTGCTTGGTGACATTTTACAGCCCATTTGAAGTCATCATTACTATTAAATATCATGCCAACAACAAACTTGAATCCTTCTTTTTCAAGATCTTTTTCATGAAAAACATTTGATGGCTTAGATAGCTCCAACTCTGAGTCAGATGAACACAAACTCCTCAACTCTTCTTCAGAATGGACAAAATCATTTTCTTCCCCATTATCTAAAACTTTTTGTTTGTTTTTTCTGATTTTAGACACCCTAACTTCAGTAACATTACCATCCATAGTAGCATTCTCAGAGGCATTCACAGAAGGATTCACATTCACAAAAGCATTCGCAGTAGCATTCTCAGAAGCAATCACATTCACAGTAGCATTCACATTCACATTGTCTTTTAAAGTCCTACCATTATTAGAATCTTCACCAACTTCAAATTCCCAATCTTGTAATGGAACAACATCATGTTCAGATTCTACCCATAACTCATCTGAAATGTACCCATCTGCATGTACCTCATAGTCCCACTGGTCATCTTCTAGATGTTCTACATACATTTCAACCTCTTTATTTTTGGGAATTTCATACATGACACTCAACAGTTCAGCATCAGTTTTAATCTGTCTCACTTTAGGATAACTCTTAGAACCACATTTAAACCAAAACTTCACCTTCTTATCACAAAACTTTAAACTTTTCACCAGTTTTCTTAATTCTAAAATACTACCTTCTTCACCAGAGAATTTGTCAAAATACTCAATTCTACCATTCTTATATTCAACTCTAGGTTTTAGCACTAGATCTCCACCATAATACAGTTTGAGAGTGTACATACCAACCTCATCATCTGACAGTAAAGAAATAGCATATAAGTACATTAATTTCAAGTCAAACTACTGGGGACCACAAAAACAAAGCTCAATTTCACTAAATCGACATGTTTATTGGCAACACACAGTATTGGGGACCACAAAAACAGCACTAATCTGGGCAGAATAAAAAATTGCTTAATTCACACAATGTTGGGACCTACACACATGGGAGAATCCAGATAACCATCACACATGTTCAGTAAATGATAATACAAACCAGAGAACAACAAACTATTAAGGGGTCCCTACTATTATAGTACAACCATTTATGACAAGTCAGATAACAATCTTCGAATTCCTATTAAAGTATTACTATTCAATTTAATACTTACATCTGGGTGTAGCAGTTAGTCCAGATAGCCTTCGACTAGTCATTATCGCATACTCCAACCTTCGGTTTCCTACCAATTTACTCTGTACTAAATGAGAATTTAAGATAGGGTTAGGGTTTTGAATAATTTCACCAAGAATAGAAGAAGACAGTAAGAAGAAGTTTTATACTTGTTGTCGACGAACGAACACACGAACGGAAGAAAAGCTTAATGTCGGCGACGGCTTCGGCTTCGTGTCCTTCAATCGTCGAATGGGTTAAAGGAAGTAATGTAATCTGTTTGTCTGTATCTTTTGTCGAATGGGTTAAAGGAAAAGGTTAAAAGCTTTTGGTAAAAAGGTTAAAAGAAACAAACGAAAAATATAAAAAGAAAAAAAGGAAAAATAATGCAATTACATATTTACCCTCATATAACGCCATTGACTAACGGGAATTCACAGATCCGTTACCGGAGGGGTTATAAGTGCACCATTTTAATAATTGAGGGGCAACATTTACAACCCTCATAATTCAGGAGTAACATTGATAATTGGTCAATTATAGAGGGGCATTTTTTACAATTTTCCCTATTTAGTTATGTTAAAAAAAAAATGACTACTGCAAAAGTACTGCCCGTCTCTTTCTCGCTGCAGTCTGCGAAGAAGCGGAAGAACCACTGTCGGTCTTTCACCCACCACCGTCCACCGGCACCAACCCACGAGAGTCCACCACTGTCGTCCTCCACGCGAGTCGCGACTGTTCTCCTCTGTTCCAGGCCGCTGCCTCCGTCTCCTCTGCTCCAGCCTGCCGCCATCGTCGCACGCTCTACTCTCCAACTCCTCAATTTTTAGAAAAATCAAAACACCCCCTTTTTATGTTCACCCGTAGCCGTAGCAACAGAATCGCAGAATAGATGTTGGCGGCGTCGACTTTTCGGCAGCAGATATTGGTGCCCCCCATGGCATCGATTGCCCGAATTACTCACTTCACACCTTTGTGACAGAGATGGCAAACGCCATCATAATCGACGACGCCGGATTGAAACAGAGTCGGAATCGTATCAGGCTTGGAAACAACGGCGTCGTCGATCAGAAGAGAGTCAAGCCGACAGCGGCGCTGGAAGCCACGGCCGCGACATTGGATGCCGGTGGAGACGTCGACAACGACTTCGTGGAGAAGCTATGGGAAACAGGCAGTGTGAAAACGGAGCTCAAGCTCCCTCTCAGCGATGTCAATGTCTGCAAACCATGGAGGAGAACGACATGTCAGCCGATTACGGGTTAACAGAAAAATGGGTATTTTGATTTAAAGACGGACGTATATGGAGGAGAAGGACGTATTATACGCAGAGCATATTAAAAGACAATTTTAACCTTCATTTTAACGGCTACTTAACAAGGTTGGGACAGAAGGACCAATATTAGAAACATTTTGATAATCAGGTGTCTAAATTGTCCAAATCAAAAGTCAATGACCAATTATGAAAAATCACGATAGTCGGAGGACTAATGCTGATATTAACTCAAATATAATCTACGTCTGTTCCGGGTCAGAAACAGACGCAGATTCTTATTTTTTAAATTAGACAAAAAAATTAATTTGATAATAATAATGCATACAATTCCTCAGAAATTAAACACATAATAAAATTCTTTAAAAATAAAGATGACTCTACATTTCCACAGTACCTTTCTGAGAGGAATCAACACAAAAACGCCAATGAAACAAACCACAAGCTACTACATAGGTATTAAAAGTGACATGAAGTAAAGTAAAAGGAATTTCCAAGAAAAGTGGAGCAATATAGTAATCGTCTCGAAGATACTCAAATGACCTGGTTACCTTCTGCCGATAATCAAACACTTGTTCCGATGTGGAGACACTAGGATGGGCACCAACTGGATTGAAGTATCGCAACAATATGATTTTCCATTCAGGGTCTGAGTAGTGCACATCACGGCATATTTCTTCGATGTAGAGCTGAATGATCAATTCTTAGCAGATTAGGATAAAACACCACATCACATAAAACACACACATTCTTAAATTTTAACCTCATAGAAGAAAATAAGTACACTTCATTTCAGATTGAAGATTCATTTGTTACATTTAATCATTCTGAAAACCAATTACAATATGAAAGCACTTAAGTGTGGATATTTAGTTTATTCATTGTCGATATTTAGTACATTCATTGTGGATATTTAGTTCATTCATTCTGGATTTTGTGTTATTCATTCACTGTGGATATATAGTTATTCATTCACTGTGGATATATAGATATGAATTTGTGGATATATAATTCAAATTATGCAAAACAAAAAAAAAATACTATTGTCGAGAATCAAACCTGATTTTTTTTTTTTTTAAATGAGACGCACGTTTTTAGTCAAAACGACGTCGTTTTGCAACCGTGTGCACCATGTATGGCGCACACGGTTGCACAGCATAACTATTCACCCAATTAGAGCTTCCAGAAAAAGAGGCTTTTTTTTTTGTAACAAATCTCAACTTTGACAAAGGGTCCTTTAGTCTAATAATTTTTGTGTTTGGCCCAACTTATACTTCTTGAAATACATAAAAGTCAATAAGTTGTGTGACACGAATGCACTAAATGGTAAATATATTTTATTACAGTGGAAACATTCAGCTATTAAAGATTAAAATTTGTCACTTTTTTTTTTTTGAATGTTACTAGCTCTATTACATTGTAATTATCTGTTCATATACTTTCTCAACCTACTGAAACACAAAGAACTAATAACGCGAACTAATAACGCCTCCACTGAAGCTCGAACTCACAATCTTCTAAATAGAAATCCAACCCGGATACCATTGGACCACATAGTCCTGGTGATTAAAATTTGTCACTAGTTCATCACAATCTATATGATAGTCAAAAGGTCATCACAAAGAAGTTCCATGCATCCTAGATAGTAGATGGAATGATCCACTAGCAACATAGATTATTTAAGAACAGAAAATTTTATCTAGAACTTAGAACAACCAAAATAAGTACATTAACAAAGTAAAACCTTATTTCATGGAGGCAAAGAGCTTTTCAAGTGCAGGCTTGTCACGAAGATCCATCTATAGTAAAACCCAAGACTACATCAGAATTCAGAAATCATTAATTCAAAAGAAGAAATAAAATAAAATGTTAAGAATCCAAAATCAGGTTAATCAGCCTATGTAGATCTTGTGTCATGTCTTTTTATTTACTTATTTAGTTATTTAAAAATAAAATAAAAATTTCTCCATGTTAAATTAAATCCATCAACAGCCAATGGAAGGAAATATAGAAATTGCACAGGAACTAAAATATGAGCAAATTCAAACTGTTAGGTACTTTATTTTTATATTCATTGAAATTGTGCCCTTACCATTTTTTCCGTTTTCAAGTTGTTTCCTAGCTAGATAATGATGAGGTGATCCCATACCTAATAACTCATACAGAAAATAATTACTCAAGATGTACTAATTATAATAAAAAGTTGGGTAAGAACAAGAAACAACACTTGTACAACAAGGGTGCATTTTAATTAAATAGTGGCATTTTAATTACTAACATTATAGAGGCTGCATTTGAAGATTGGTTAGAAAGAGGGATTACAGGGAAGCATGATCACATGAGGCCTTTGGATAGCAGCACCCTATTTGCGATAGCCATTTGGTGGATATGGAGGTGGAGGAACGATGCCATCTTTACTAATACGGTAATGCCATTCTACGGCAAACTATCTTGGTTGAAATCCCAAATGAATGAAATCGTAGTAGCCTACACTAGAGCAGCAGGCTCCCGAGCACCGGAAGATCGAGCATGGAGGCTGCTTTCATGGACTAAACCACAAACCGGTCTTATGAAAGTTAACATTGATGGCTCAGTACACTGCTGGAAATTATGAAATTTCCGACCACCTGAAAGTGATCTTAAATCAATTTGAAAGCAAAAAGTGGTCGGAAATAGCAATAAAGGTTTTTCCGGATACCAAAAGTGGTCGGAACAAGGCTTTTGACTTGATTTAAGATCACTTTCAGGTGGTCGGAAATTTTATAATTTCCAGTAGTGGTAGATCAACTTTCTTCTAAAGCTGGGTGCGGGGGCTTAATTCGTGACGACACTGGTACATGGATATGCTTATAGCATTGGGAGATGTTCACCTTTGGAATCATTGGCATACAAGAACCTGAAAAAACATTCACACCACAGGGTAGCAACAAATTAAAGACTCTAAAGGTCCTAAGGGTTGGGTAGGAATGTTTACTAATTACTACCATCAGACATCAGCATATATACCTCAATATCAGCAAGATGTCTTCAAGTGTGGGAATGCTCAGCTCGAAAAGTTGAACCAAATGTGTAAACACTAGAAAGTGCACAGGCAAAGTTTCAACTTGCAACTGCCCAGAACCCGTCAAGAAGGCTTGACGGGCAAAGAAATCCTGAGACTAGTCAATCTTAATTCCCATCCTTCATACACTACTGGAAATTATGGATTTTTGGACCTCTGAAAGTGATCTTAAATCAGTCGAAAGTCTTGTTCCGACCACTTTTGGTATCAGGAAAAACCTTTGTTGCTATTTCCGACCACATTTTTGCTTTCAACTTGATTTAAGATCATTTTCAAGTGGTCGGAAATTCCATAATTTCCAGCAGTGGTAGGCATACCAGCAGAATGCTTACACCTCAGCTCTCTCCCAATTTGAATCTTTCTTCCAACTTTGCAAGATTCTCCTTAGCCCTTGTTAGCTCACCAACCGCAACACTTATTTTCTTATTAATCTCAGCAACACCAGGATCATCTTTTCCAATGCTCGCTCTCTCAGATTTGAGTTTAGCAACAGCTTCTCTTTTCTCCTTAACAAGTTGCTCAGCAACTTTGATATCAGAATCAGAAGGAGGGTTTTCTTTCATATCTTTCTCCAATTTTTCTGCCTCACTAATTAAAGTTGTGACTTGAAACATCTCTCCAGCACCCTCACAATCACTGGTGGTATATGGTAACGATTATATTGGAGTATGGACATATAAAAACCCATGCTTTTGGAAGAACGTCTGAGTGGCATTGTAGATTCTTGCAAGTGAAGAAATCTAAAAAAACTAGATTTTCAGTAAATAATCTAAAAACATAATAAGTCTCAATCAAAGTTATATCCCTCATTTTATGTCCATGTTTTTAATGCTAATCATTTTGTACATTATGCTTTTAGAGTTGTACTATATAATTTTTTTGGATAAAAGTACCCCTGCTGTTATAACTTCCGTTATCTTTTCCATTATTGTTACCATTCACATGTATCCACCCTATATTTTCTTATATTCGATGTATCCACCCTATATTTTCTTAGATTCTTTAATGATAATAATATTTGTAGACATTATATATTGGATTATTATAATAAATAAATTTGATTTCATATATCTTTTAATTAGTAGGGATTTGTTAATTATTTAAAAGATATAAATATTGGGCATATGTTTTTGTGCATCGCGCATAGAAACTACTAGTAATAATAATAAAATTTAAATTAAATAAATAAAACTCATAAAATGAATATCCAGGCCAATGCAATATGTTGGATGAACACCAGGAAAAATATCATTTATGAAATTTTTGAGTGACTATCATCCTTCTATTTTCTCTTTTCTGAAGGAACATAAAATTAAATAAAAATATGAACACTAGGAAGGGGTATGTCATAAGGAACAATCCATATCAATGCATATAAAGTCAATCTATTGTATGACAGAAAAGTGAGAAAACCTAAATCAGGAGCATATATTTGAAGCCATCATACTAAAACTTAATAAAATAGGCTCATCTGACGTGACAATTTTTCTTCAGGCAAGAAAATAGTCTTCTCCAAAAGAGAAATGATGAATTCACCAATTTGGATATTTAGTTCAGAATCCGCACGGACCTTTAGAAAACTAAAATTATTAAATCATGCACGGGATAAATTCATATCAAATCACAATGTTAACATTTTAAAAAATGATATTGTAGACACTGAAAATTGGCAAATTAGTCCACACAATGTTACGTGGACTATAACAAAAAGTACATTTTTAATATACTAAATGTACATTATTTTTGTACTAAATGTATATTATGCAATATAATGTACACTCAGTACAAAAATAATGTACATCCCCTGAATACAATGTACATTATTTTTATACTGAATGTACATTATTTTTGTATTGAATATACATTATTTTACGGTATACAAAATATGGTCCACACAACTTGTGTAGACCATAGTCCACACAATAATGATTGCTGAAAATTTGAAGCTGACAAATGGACTGATTCATATGTTTTGGGCTTCGTTTGATGAAATTGGGCTAATTATTGATTTATTTGGATGAATTAAATTGTCCAATTAAATGTTCCAATTGCCCTAATTAAATATAAATTGAAGACTAGCGGACTCATATTATAATGATGGACCGATCTATATTTGGCCCAACAAGAAAATATTTAAAGTAATTAACTATTTAATTTGAATATGTGATAAGATATTCATATATTTAAATTAATTAATTATTTATTTAATTTGAATATATGATAAGGTTATGAACTTGGATGCAAAGGTGGCTAGATACATTGTTGATAAATGTTTATATTATTCTAAAATATTAATTGATAATAGAGTAATTACCTAAAATGGTCCCTCAACTATAGCTAAATTCACAAAGAGTAAATACTCAAAATGGTCCCTCAACTATAGCAAAATTCACAAATTGGTCCTCGACTTTCAATTTCAACCAATTAAGTCCTTAACTTTGTAATTTTAACACAATTTGGTCCTCTGTCTATTTGACCGTTTGTTGACTGTGATTTTTGAGGATATATATGTACTTTCATGATCCATAGTCGGTTTTTTAAGGTTCCGGTTGCATTTCCAGACCACACTGTTACATTCGAATCCATTGCCGAAAGCAATCTACCAAATCCGGTCGCCTTTCTTCATCCTCCCTTTGGATTCAACGTAGTTGAGTTCGTACCAGAGCGAAGAAGACGACGTGTTTCCGAACCGGTGCAACGTCATCCTGGAGGCCTCCACGTGCTCTGACGAGAGCTAAAGGTTCTTCTGGAGATCGTCGATCACGGTCAACAAACGGTCAAATAGATGGAGGACCAAATCGTGTCAAAATTGCAAAGTTAAGGACTTAATTGGTTGAAATTGAAAGTTAAGGACCAATTTGTGAATTTAGCTATAGTCGAGGGACCAATTTGGGTATTTACTCATTCACAAATTGATCTTCGACTTTCAATTTTAACCAATTAAGTCCTTAACTTTACAATTTTAACACGATTTGGTCCTCCGTCTATTTGACCGTTTGTTGACCGTGATCTCTGAGGAATATATGTAATTCATCGCCGCCCGCCCTCATCCGCTGCAGTGAAACAGTCTATCGCCCAACCACAAGCCACTGCCCAGCCGCCCTCATCTACTGCCATGACACACTCCACCGCCTAGCCTTCACCTATTGCCACGACACAATCCACTGCCCAAACACCTTCGCATAATTCATCATTGCCGGCGCTACAACCCAATTTTCAATCTTCATCAGGTCCAACGCCACAAACAACCGTGTCTGAGTCTACTGGGCGGCGTCGCAATTCTCGTGACCAACAAGAAGCGCGATTCGGGTCGGGCCAAGTACCAGCTCATGCACGTGGTCCGCACGCACAAGGGCACCGATGATAAAGCCTATCGCTAAGTTTACGCGTAGGAAGATCCACAAGGGAAAGTCGGAATCAACCTCTCAAAAGACCTAATGGTGATCGCCGGCGAAGCCCTCAAATCCAACATAACCACAATTGGCCCGCTCGTTTTCCCGTCGTTGGAGCAGATCCTCTTCATCTTCACCCTAATCAACCAGAAAATCTTCAATCCCAAATGGAAACCCTACATTACCGACTTCAAACAGGCCTTCGAACACTTCTGCATCAACGTCGGCGGTCGCGTCGTCATTGACGATCTCTAGAAGAACATGCAGCTCTCGTCGGAGCACGTAGAGGCCTCCAGGATGACGCTGCACCGGTTCGGAAATACGTCGTCTTCTTCGCTCTGGTACGAACTTAACTACATTGAATCTAAAGGGAGGATGAAGAAAGGCGACAGGATTTGGCAGATTGCTTTCGGCAGTGGATTCAAATGTAACAGTGCGGTTTGAAAATGCAACCGGAACCTTAAAAAACTGACGATGGACAATGAAATTACATATATATCCTCAAAAATCACAGTCAACAAACGGTCAAATAGACGGAGGAATAAATCGTGTTAAAATTGCAAAGTTAAGGACTTAATTGCTTAAAATTGAAAGTCGAAGACCAATTTGTGAATTTAGCTATAGTCGATGGACCATTTTGGGTATTTACTCTTGATAATATTAAGGGTTCTAGTGGAAAGTCTCTCATATCTCCCTTACAAATAAAGCTCTTCATTCATTCTAAAGATCACACTTGAAGAATTGAAGAGAACCTCTGTATTGAAGATTAAACCAAGCTAAGGGATTGAAGATCAAATATCTAAGAAATCAAGCTAAGCTAAACTGGACTGAAAATCAAGCCAATTACAGACCGGAGGCCCTTCAATGAAGATCAAGCAACAAAGCCCTTCTTTGAAGAACAAGCTACATTTCGGAGGCCCTTCAGCCAAAGTTTTTCAAGTCAAGTAAAAAACGTGAAGAGTCAGAGGATTTTGATAGAGATTTTGTACCCGCGCACTTTGAAATTCAAATATATATTTTGTTCAACTTTTTCTTGTTCACATATATATTGGGCAAAAACATTCACTCTCATCCCCTCTGCATTTCAAATTCTAGAGATCAGTTAACCAACAAAGAATAATGTAAATTGAGAGCGTAAGAGATTACACAGTGTTGGTTCGCGAGCGAAGATGAACAACATCCCGAAGAAACTCGATCAAGTTTCAGTTTGGTCTTCGGCAAAGGATATTTTACAGGCGTCGATGATGCGGCAAGAGACCGGCGGCGACCTTACGACGTAGAGCGGTAGCGGCGGCAGCGGGGCTGGAGACCGGTGGGGGCGACATTTGGACTTGTTGTGCGGCGAGAAGAGGATGACGACGGCGACTGTGACGACGACGAGCGACAGTGGCGCTATGGGGACGACGACGAGGGAGAATAGAGAGCGGCGGTAGTGGGGTGCTGGGGTTGTTTTCGCGTGGTTTGGAGACTGACGAGGGCTGGGGGTAGTGTTTTTTTCCAGAAACCGTAATAATATGTGTCCAAAGTTGCCAACTTTGGACGCATATTATATTTACGCGTCCACTATATGCGTCCAGGGTGCAAGAACTTTGGACGCATATAGTTTTTGTAAATACGCAGCCTGGTGTTGTGGTTGTTTTCGCGTGGTTTGGAGACTGACGAGGGCTGGGGGTGTTTTTTTCCAGAAACCGTAATAATATGCGTCCAAAGTTGGCAAGAACTTTGGATGCATATAGTTTTTGTAAATACGCAGCTCAATAATGTGCATCCAAGGTTCCTAAACTTTGGACGCACATTTTTTATATTTAAAAAATGAATAAAAAAATTAATTATTTAGTGGCATTTTAATTACAAAAATTCCACCGCATCCCACATTACGCGTCCAATGTTTAAACTTTGGATGCATATTCTTTGATTTTTTTGATATTTTTTTGTACTAGTGAAAAGTAATGTTATAGTGTAGTTATTAATACTTGTTGGTCATTAGAGTCTCAAATGTTGTTTTGTAAGTAAATCTTATCTTTACTTCGGCGTAAATCTTATCTTTACTTCGGCGTGTGTATACTTTTGGGGAAATGATCTTAAACCCTTGCTTTGGAAAAATCTTATATTTTGGTGTGAGTTGTGCTTGTAGAGTCTCTCTCATTCTCTTATGTTGAAAAACCTTCTTATTCAGTCAATGTTGACTCAAAGTATTCTGAAAATACTTTTGAAAATGTACTTTCTAAGTCCTTGTCTAAATGTTTTCTAAAATGTGGTTTATCCGAGTTTCAAAACCTATTTGCAATATATAAATTATTTTCAAACTAAAAATGTACTTTTTTGACAAGGCAGTTTAAACCTTACTTAGCATTTTTATGCCAATTTTATTGCTTTGTTTCTTTTCCAAACCTTGTTGTTTTCAGAACTGGAGTTGAGGCTAGCTCGAGAGCGCGTTGTAGAGGCATAGTACCTCGTAGATGGTAATAGATTAGAAACATTTGATTGTATAGAAATGTTGTATAATGTTGAAGAATTGTAGTTTAGTTATTTGGATTATATAGTAATTATGTTGTTAGATAAAATCTTTTAGCCTGTGCGTTTGGGCTTTAGTTGGTAGCCAAAACATGGCGGTAGCACCCCGTGTGTAAAATGTTATTTTAATCCGCTTTTGCATCTACATCTTGTTTTCATATAAATAAATGTCTTTTATTTTAAATATTTCGAACTTTAAATTATGGGTGTTACAAAGTGGTGCCTGAGTGCCTCCCTTATGTATCCAGTGTGATTTAATTTTTTTTAAGTACAACATTAATCATTTGTTTTGTATTTATCATCGACAATCTTATGGTCCATACATATATAGTCATAAGAAAGTATACTAATACTAAGAATCATTATGTACAACATCATCTTGCACATGTGTTATATAGCATATATAATAGCCATTCCTTACCTGGAATGTTTATCCACTGCAACTGGAGCTCTAATTTGCCACATTGACGTTTCGTAATCTCAGAACCATGTTCTGGACTACATTGCCATCTTCCCAAACAATGCTACTTTCTTCGGCCAGGCAATTCAGCCCGCTTGGTTTGATCTTGGTGATATAAGCTCAACAGATATAAGCTCATAGGAATTACTCAACGAATTCAGATTCCAATGGTATAACAACAACGAATAGATCTTGACTCAATAACTCAATGGATTCCAACAATATGAACTTCAAGGAATATAAGCTCAATTCAAATACAATGAGATTCCAAGAATAAGACTCTCAACAAGATCATACTAGCTTCAAGATTCAATTATACTAGCATTGCAAGTCAACGATAGCTCATAAGAATACTTAAAAGAATTTATAAGCATTCTAGATACAGATTCAACAATAAATCGTGGAATGTCAAGAATAGACATTAGCAATAATTCAAGGCTCAACTCAAACAAAACAACTTCTCATACTCAACTCTAGACATTAGATAGCTTCGATAGACATTGAAAGCAAACTAGAAGTAGCCAGAATGACTCAGGAATCAATAACAAGCTACGGGAAAATTTCTAGAAAGCGTAAGCTCAAGCTTAACCGTACAAATTCAAGGATTATCATGCATGCCATCAACAACAAGGAATTTAGAATAGAAGATTGGCACAATGAACACAATGAGATACTCAAGAATTAACTGCTTCTAACTTTTCTTTTCTTAAAGCAAGGCTTACAACAAATAAGACACAAAAACAAGAAACAAATATAAGCTCTTATACTTTTCACATTAGCAACTTTTACAACACTTCCACTTTCAAACTTTAACTTTCAAAGTCTCAACTTCTAGCTTTCTTAGCTTTCCACTTCTACTTCTCTTCTTTACTTACAAAAGATAAACAAGCTGCACTTTAAACACATTGATAAAGCACATAAACAATTTACAACAAAGCAAGGAACTCACAACCTCACCACGTTCCTAATTGTTACTTAGGGTTTCTCTTAGCGCTGAATCTCATACTTAACCACTGAACTTTGAGTCTTTCTCATCTTAAATTCATAACTTATGGCTCTTTCTTATCTCAAATTTCATAACTTAGGGCTCTTTCCCTAATCTGATCCTTCCTAGGATTTCAACTAAAAGTTCATCTTCTTAACTTATCCCACTTAGGATTTCAACTTAAAGGTCATTTCCTAATCGGTCTTTCCTAGGATTTCCACTTAGAGTTTCTATACTCAATCCTAAGAGTCAAACTTCTTAAGTCTCCCACGGTTCGTACCGCTCTGATACCAATTTGTAACACCCCACTTTTTCTAAATCTTAATTACAATTCTAAACCACAATTAACATAAACTAAGCAGCGGATAAACAACTTAATAAGTAAACTAGTGGGAATGTCACCGCCACAACCACCACTCCGTGGTGATTGCACAGGCTAAGGTTGGAACTAGAAATAAAACAAATAACTGACATCCATAAAACTTAATTTAAAAACATAAAGGGGAAAAACACACCCCGATGTCTACATCATCAATCATCATCAAAACAACATAAGTCTATAAATCTGACAAATAACATCATGATAAAAGACTATGAGTTCAGACTACTAGAGATACTAGACTAGTTTAACTCGATCACCTCTCAACACTGGGCCCACCTGAAAGGGGTTTTACAAACAACACATAGACAAATAGGAAAACACCCGTTAGCACGAAGCTAAGTATAACCACTCTCAACCCTGTAAAGTACTATAGAATATACTTTGGAAAAACATTTGTTCACATACTGAGTCAACCAATCTCAACACTTAAACAACTTTAAGATACATCACAGACTTTCTATATGCTTGCAACCTATAATATCAGCAGACATGCTTCAATATAAATGACTCAATAACATAAATACTCCAACACATAATTCTCATAACAAACTCATCATAACGAACTCATGCTTATAAGCAATTGCATACTATCAATCAATACGAAAATTATTTTCATGCCCTCAAGTTCTCAACAAGCAACTAGGTATATAAGACTTCAAAATGCAACTAAGCAGTCATACTCATAAACAAACACGGCTAATCATTCTCATTATGCAATCTCGTGCAATACTATACTCAAATGCAATCTCGTGCAATATTATACATATACTCATACACTCGTTTAAAAAATAGAATACATTTCTGTGGAGGTCTTAGACTCGCAATGACTCACTTTCTTTCTCTTGAGTCTCTTGACTCGATTTCTTTCTTGCTTAAACTTTATCATACTTCTCAATTCTTTTCTTGTGCGAGGCAAGTACTCCGCCACAGCGAAGCCCTAGCGTACGGTGCAATCTCGTGCATCCGCTACATCCGTAACTACGGAACCTCTAACTCGTGGGGAGGTAGGTCTTCACGAATCGTGAATGGACCTAGCCAGCTCGGCAATCTAGCCGGCCACATACTCAACTCGCCCACAGAACCACTCTCTTGGTTCTATCTTTCTTTCTTGCTTTCTCTGTGGAATCAGGTATCGTACCTTTAGTGTGCACACCCCTAACCAGGATTCCAAGCCTGGCGGGCAGTCTCCAACCTCGTAACGTGGAAATACGCTGCGTTACATATACTTGGACCGCAATGTCCATTTCTTTCTTCCCGAGAGGACGTAGTCCAAACGGATCCTCCAAAACCTCACATATATAGATAGATAATATATATCTCTCATGCACCAAACTTAAGCATGTCACTTCTCAACAAATTCTCAATGCAACCAGATAAAGACTTTCCACATACTCATGAGTTTTGGAAAATAATTCTTAGGCTCGCGTTGGCCACTTATGCACTTTTGAAACATGATATGCTTGAAATGCAAAATGCTATACAACATGCTTCAACTCCGTATATATATATATATATATATATATATATATATATATATATATATATATATATTATAAAATTCTCAAGAATACAATATCATGCTCGGTTTGCAGCATATCAAACTCTATAAATTTCTACCACCAAATATACTCCAAATCTCATTGGTCAAACAACACATTCTAGTCATGCTTTTCTAATAAATCATATTCTCAATGTGATCATGCTTCTCTACTCAATACATAAATAACATCAAGGCAACAAAACAAAACAAAACATTTCTCATTGACAGTGAACATTCAGCATACATACTGTGTAGAAAATCATCACTAAATCCATCATAACATGCTCATTTCTAATCCAAATTCAACGAAATCAAAGCCAAAACGTGCGTCGAGACGGTCCCGAGCCACAATGGCCCGTGACACCTGGCCCGAAACGACACGTAGCTGAGCCACAAGGGCCCAGCCACTACACAGATCACTCACACCCGCCCCTCACAACCCGCCACAACGCCGAGCCTAGGCAATGACCCTAGACCCGGTTGGCCACGGCACTAGCCGGCGGCCCTCTTGATGGGCCGCGGCTAGAGCCGTCTCATTCATCTGAAAAACACAATCAAGCAAGTCCAAAACATCCAAAACATGATCAACACATCATAGACAAATAATAGATCACTTCCTAGCTCAAACACAACAAAAATCTACCATTTCTACTCATTTCTATTTAAGAATCTAGGCTTCATAGAGCCAAAATTGAAGAGGGAGTCCGTGGGGTTATACCTCTTCTTGTTTTTCCTCCTTGTGCGGATCTCAGCCTTCTCTCCACTCAACTTCCACCACTTCTTTCACCACCTAAACATCCCAAATAAAAACACAAACTAAGCCTAAGAATCTCAAAGAATGGAGGCCAAAGAAACAACACTAGAAGCAAGAGAAAGAATGGAAGATGAAGGATGAAGCTTACTGTGATTGTTTTGCTCTTCTATCAGACAAGACTTGGAGAGACAAGGGAATGAGATCAAGGACTGAGGAGTGAATAGTGTGGGTTTTATAGGGTGCAAAACCCTAGGAGATTCTCCTATGATTGGGTGAGGGTAAAAATAGCAAAGGTTGGCTAAAGAATGCATCAGGCAAGGGAATTTGGGAGCTTGTGGTTCACCAAGCAAAATGGAACCAAGTCTAGAAGGATAGTTTCAAATAGTTTGGGGTCAAAAATAGATTTTTTCCAAAGAGGATTTCTAAACAAACGCTTGGTTCAGGTTTCTCTCGGTTTCACTCAGATTGGTTTCTAAATTTAAAACTTGGTACACGAAGTACCAAAAAATTTAGGATTTTGGAATTAAAATAAGTTTCGGTGTTGAATTAATTTAAAATGTAACTCAAAATAATTTATTCAAACACCAATTTATTTTTTTTAAAAAAATAAAAATTAAAGGAGTGAAAATGGCTATTTTGGAATTTCTTAAAATTGAATTTATAAAATTAAATTTTGGGTTGTTACAGTTGGGTACCAAGAGGTCGAGTGACCGATTCATGGTTGGCGATAGCCAACTAATGAGGGTCGATGGCCAATCACTGGGAGCTGTTGGGTACCGAGACATTGAGCGGCCGATTCACGGTTGGCGATGGCTAACTGCTGGGGACCGAGGGCCAATAACCGATCACCGAAGGCCATTGGGTACCGAGGGGCCGGTTCATCCTCCAAATCACTCTCCCTGAGATGGTGGAGTGGTCGGACAATGTTTTGGAATTAGGATGGCTTAGGGTTTCACGTAGGTCACTGGTCGACCGACCAAATCAGCCATGTCGGCGAGTGGTAACCATGATCTAGGGTTTCTAGATTTGTATTTTAGGGGTTTGAGGAATGAACGTAACTTTTTGTATCGATCCCCACAAACGGCACCTATGTTGTTTTATGAATTTTGGTAGTCAACGGTTGGCCAACACAACCGTTAAAATAACGAGTATATGAGAATAAAGAAAATATAGAGAGTAAGTATTGTATTTTTGAATATTGCTTGTGAATAGTAAAAAATTGCTCCCTCTCTCTCTCTCTCTCTCTCTCTCTCTCTTTCTCTTTCTCTCTCCCTATGTATGGGGTCTATTTATACATATTTTGGACTAAGGGCCCTACAAGGAATAGAAATCCTAGATTGCCTCATATTGGGAGTTCTTGTTACGTTATGAATAATAAGTCCAATCATTATTACATTATGAATACTATGCTCAATTCTTATTAAACTCTTAAGTTGCTCCGTACTAGGTATCCTTCTTGGACTTCCTTAATCAAGTTAATTTCTTGGGTTGGTTCGTGTGGCCCAGGCCCTTTTGGTTGACTAGTAGGATCGATCAGTCCAATATACCATCCATCAGATATCAATAAGAATGTTTCCATACTCATTAACATAAGGCTTCATAAACATAAAGAAATCTACAAAGTCAAGGTCCAAAGGAGAATTCGCACGTTTATTTGGCTTCTCAGACATAAGTAACTCATGACCAATGTTAAAAGACGAAAGAGAATCTTTTCCATGGATGACAGACGAGTTGTCTACAAGAGCGAAAATGAGGATATTGACCACGTATTGTTTTCTGGTGGCCTACTGTGAAATGTATCTAGAGGAAATTCATTTCGAGGGAGGAACTCCAGTGGTTGGACACTCTTTTGTTCCAAGACTGGTTCGTTGAAAACTTAGAAACAAAGATAGTGGTTTCATATATTGTTAACTAGAGTGCCAACTTCGCCATTATTACTTGGTGGATTTGGAAGTGGAGAAATGAGTATGTATTCCACAACTCAGAAGGAGACGAGACTCTCAAGCACAAGTGGCTAATGGATTAGATTAAAGAGTCCTCTACAGCCTTCACAAAAGCAAAATCCTCAGGAATGAACACAAACAATGTTGAAACCATGGCTTTATGCTGGAAGGCGCTAGGGGAAGGTCGGCTGGCTCACAACACTGATGGAAAATATTGGAGCAGAGACTCCAAGGTGGGTTATGGAGGTTGCATTAGGTCGAGTGACAAGAATTGTGAAGGAGGTTTCATCTGTAAAACACATGCAGACAACCCGTTAGATGCTGTGTGTTTGGCAATATAGAAGGGAATTTGATGGGCTAGTCAAACAAATTGCACCAATATTGACATATAGAGTGATTCAAAAGAGGCAGCGAATATCATCAGAGATAAAAGAAAAAGTGGGGGAAAAATTGCTTTCTTGATTGAGAACATCAAGAGGCTAATGAGGTCTATAAGAAACATAGCGGTTATGCATATTTTCCATGAGGCATGAGCAAAATCAAGTGGCCAATATCCTAGCCTTAAATGGTACTAGTGAATAGTGTGAATTCAATGACCCTCCTACCCAAGTGAGAGAAGCTTTATTCAATGACCAACTAGGAGGCAATAGCCTTCGTGGGGTCCCCCTCCCTATGATAAAAGAATAACAAAGCGCATCATCGCTTCTATTTTCAAACATTAGAGGTCAAATTATAATTTAAATGGTAACTATTACAATTAGAAAATAGCAGAGGGGTCCATTCGATAAATCCATATTTGTACTATTTAGTGAAACAGCTAACCCTCTAAAACCCTAAACATCGCCTCCCTGTCCATTTATCCAGCAGCGCTCCTCCATCTCCGTGAGAGAGAGAGAGAGAGAGAGAGAGAGAACGACATGGGACGGGTGATCCGAGCACAGCGCAAAGGTGCCGGGTCGGTGTTCAAGTCCCACACTCACCACAGGAAGGGACCAGCCAGATTCCATTCACTGGATTTCGGCGAGCGCAATGGGTACCTCAAGGGCGTTGTAACACCCCAGATTTTCAAGATATTTAAAACTTATAAAATAAAGGTGAAATCTCATTAAATCCCAAACAGAGTACGAGTGTACGGGGTGTTATGCCACACCTGAGCTAGAGAACTCAGGTGCACAGGCTAACTAACTAATGTCTCAATGATATGAATGTATAAACATGGCACGCAGGCCGAAAGGGAAACTAACTACTTCTATGTTCCAAGCTCTAGCGCACTCCAGTGACTTAATCTTCTGTGCCTGAAAGCCAAATATATCTGTTCAGCGAGAGATGCTGGTAACCCACTCCAACGCGTTGAAATACAATACGTATAGAGATATATATAGATATACGAAAACCATTTTAAAGCATGAAGATATATCCTATGAGACTCTAGCTTTTAAAACCGGGAATGACTCGACAGATAAGGCTAGACACAAGCAACAATTATAACAGGCGTATACAATCCACAACAGGCAAGACAGATAAAGCTAAGCATAATTAATAATCATAACCCAACATAAACAATCCCCAGCATAAATCCCTTAGTCACATCCCCCAATATACTCATAAACACAACTCCTCCATATCTCATCACATAGCATACTTTGTTGGCGCCACAGGACCAATCGCATGCCCATACATGAGGGTCAGCGCATATAGCTCTGACACGGCCCCGCAACACCCTGCCCCGTCTCACATTACGGAGGAGCCGATCGCAACCGACTGATGGACCTTTGTCCTACATAATATTTATATACCTGACCGGTCTTTACCAGCCTGGTTAATAGTTGGGATGGTTCTCAGCCCATTCAACTGCCCGTATAGTGGACCTCTGTCCTATATAATATTTATATACCTGACCGGTCTCTACCAGTGTAACACCCCAGATTTTCAAGACATTTAAAACTTATAATAAAGGTAGAATCTTATTAAATCCCAAGATATAAATACAAGCGTTCGGGGTGCTATGCCACACCTGGGCTAGAGAACCCAAGTGCACAGGCTAACTAACTAATATCCTCAAAGCATAAATACGTAAACGTGGCACGCAGGCCAAAAGGGAAACTATCTACTTCTAAGTTCTAGCGCACTCCAGTGACTTAATCTTCTGTGCCTGAAAGCCAAATATATCTGTTCAGCGAGAGATGCTGGTAACCCACTCCAACGCGTTGAAATACAATACATATAGAGATATATATAGATATACGAAAACCATTTTGAGCATGAAGATATATCCTACGAACTCTAGCTTTAAAACCGGGAATGACTCGACAGATAAGGCCAGACACAAGCAACAGTTATAATAAGCATATGCAGTTCCCAACAGATAAGGCAGATAAGGCAAAGCATAAACAATGATCATAACCCAACATGATAAATCCACAATATAAATCCCATAGTCACATCCCAAGGCACTCATAGTCACAACTCGTCCATATCACACACATAACACACATTGTTGGCGCCACGGGACCGATCGCATGCCCATACATGAGGGTCAGCGCATATAGCTCTGACACAGCCCCGCAGCACCAGGCCCCGTATCGCAACACGGGGAGGTCGATCGCAACCGACCGATGAACCGCAGCTCATCATAATGTTTGATCGCAACCAAACAGTGGACCGCAGCCCAAGAGAGTGTCATCTGACCGCAGCCGGGATAAAGGACGAACCGCAGCTCGTATAGAAACGTTTGATCGCAACCAAACGGTGGACCGCAGCCCAAGAGAATGTCAACTGACCGCAGCCAGGAATACCAATCTGACCGCAGCCAGCTTCTGAACCGCAGCTCAGGATAACCAATCCGATCGCAACCGAATTGGGGTAGCACACACACATAACACATAGCAAGCACATGCAACCCACATTACAGATTAGGAACGGGGGGAAAACGTATAACAAAACCTATGCGTGATCCATCACATACTAAGAATAGTCCTAAGGGGTTCATACTTTCTTCACCTAGGTCAACGGGATACCAATTCATCTAGCATGCGATATAACAGACTCATAAACCTACGAACGGTACCCGAAACATCAAACTAGACATAGGCACGACAAATGGGGTCCGTTGGGACACCACGGGGATCGGGGAAACATCAAACGGGGAAGCCGGGAGCCCGAGGTAGTGTAATTTCTAGCGGGTAGCTGGTGGGTGGGGGTCCACCCGCCGGCTGCCACTGTTCCGGGCAGCGGGTGCCCGGCGGGCAGCTGCCCGCCCGCCGGCTGCCCGCTGCCGGAGCTGCCCGAGAATGCCACGGGTAGGTGGCGGGTCCCCTACCCCCACCTACCCCCCACTGACTCTTTTCATCACTTTTCGCCCCGGGAACCGTTGTGGAACCCGAAACCATGCTTAGACACTTTACAACGCAATTAACAACAACAAGTAGACAATTAACGGATCAAATATGAGAAACGAACGGTACATAACCTATCATACTTTTCTAAATATAATCAACACCCAAACATGCGATTTCCCCACCCGATAATCCAAGAATAATATCATACGATACAACCTAGGGTTCTAATCACTTTTATACCAACAAGAATACGGTTCGTCTTTTAATTGCAAGATTCGGTACAAATAACACATAAGCATCAAGGACGCCATACAATTATCAAGAACGACAAATAATCATCAAGAACTCCACATAATCATCAAGAACACCATAATTATCAAGAATCTCCCAATATCAAGATTATCAAGATCCCCCATGGGATCATCACATCAATTATCAATAATAATCATCATAACTCACCAATACACAATAATATGGGGAAACCCTAAGGGGGAATCATAACTATGAAAATAGGTTTTGTTGAGACATGGGTTACCTCTTAGCCTTAATTAATTCCTTGGCTATGAAGGGTCTTTCTTTAAGCTTTCTTGGATTCTTGATTTCTTCTAAGGGGATTCTTGGAGCACTTTGGGGTGGTGGAACGTTTATTGTGGTGGGGGGTTCTAGGTGCCTCTTAAGTCCCTTATTTATATATTTAGGAGTCCTGGTTAGGAACTAATATTATAGGCTTGCTAATTCTATTCCTTTTGGAACTAAGGATTGGGTTTTAGGGATAAGGGTCCATGGTCCATAGTGGACCATATTAATTAATTAAAGGGAATCCTAATCGTAGTCTGAATAGTAAAAGGCCTACTTCCTTTATTCCTAATAGATAACTAGGTCTAGGATTCCTAATTAGAATCTGAATAGTAAAGGGTTTACTTTCTTTATTCCTAATAGGCTTAGGACTCTAATTTAGGCAAGGGTCCACGGTTCATGGTGGACCTTTATTAATTAATTAAAGGAAACCTAACCGAATTAAATCATATTTAATTATTATTAACGGGATTAATTTAATAATTAATCCGGGATTGAAGGCCGTAACACGGGGTGTTACACTCTCCCCCCCTTACGAGAAGCTTCGTCCCCGAAGCTTGGAAATCATTGCAGGGTTAACGAGTCAAGAGAAGAACCGTGGTCCTATAGAGAAGGTATTCCATGGGGAAATTGTATACTTGCACGCCTATGTGTGTTTGGTTTTTGGGAGCGATTAGGTTTTACAGGGTTAAGAGAGTGGGTTTCAAACTTGAGGACACGGTGAATTCAGGAATTAGGATCAAGTTTTCGAGGTTGCAACTTAGGTTGTGAGGTTGCCACTTGTATGGAATCGTTAAAACATGGGATTGAGAATGGGGTCTGAAGGGTAGAAAGGGTTTTGAAATAAGGAAGGGGCCGATTTTCCGAGGGAGGGAAAGGAATTCGGCTAGGATGGGTTAAGGTTTCTCGATCCCAAGTGAAGAATCTGGTTAGATGCTTTGATCACGATGCGCCGACGAGCTGATGATCCTCCTTCCTTGGTGTTGGTGCTTGCTTGACTTTAAGATCCTTGTTAGACCTTGCTTCCCAGGCTAAGGTTTCATCCTTCTCTTCTTTCTTGAGGGAATTTCCCGTGGTGATTCAACACTTACTTCTTTAATGCGTCCAAGGTCTTGACCGAGTTGGGTCAACCAAGCCAATCTCTTAGGGCGCATTTCCCAAATTCTTCCCAAAGTCTCTTGGGAGTCGATGGATTTTGGGTTGAATTTCTCTTCTTATTGAATTTCATCTCCTCTTTAGTGGATGAAATTCTTAGTAAGACTTCATGTCTTACCCGAGGTTCGGCATTGTTGTGCCCTGTTTGTGTTATTTTTAATGATGAAGGTGTCCTTGCGTGCCCTTTTTCTTTTAAAGCGCAGTCGGTTACCAAATCTCGTTGTGGGATGACTCGGCGACTTTACGAGTCACCTCATCTCCTTGTAGGTCCTTAATGACCCTTGAAGTCTTGGCGCGAATGTGTTCTTCACCCTTTTTGCTTAGCACCATGGGCTACGTAGTTCTTGATTCCATACAACTTGTAAGGAGTCCTCTGATTTGCTCGAACGATGTCCATGGTTTGGAGGAGTCCCGGTCCCTCCTTAGCATTTTGACTTTTAAGGTTTTCGTGGGTTCTTAGTACGAGTTCCCAACTCGCCTCCTTGGTTTGCGCAATCCTTTATGCCAAACATCCCTAGTCGGTTGTATCGTAGGATCCGATTTCAATTACTCGTGCAATGTAATTGATTGTGATTTCCCGATGGTGCCTCGTGCGTCAAGGTCTTTTACGTAGGACACTATGTTTAGGTGGTCCATGGTTCCTTACCCAAGACTCACATTCCTCAATCGAGGCACACAAGTGCGCCACAAATCAATAAAATGAGGGGTTAAGAAATCAGCACATTGTACCAGTGGGCGCGAGGTGGGCGATCGTCCGCCTGCCAAGCTCCTGCCAAGGACCCGCCAAGGTCCCGTCAAGGACCCGTTGGGGATCCGCGGGAAAGTGACTAGGAATAGTCAATTCCTTCGGGAAAGACCCCAAAAATGCACAGATTCATGTCCTGACAAGTCCCATGCCCTTGTGCACAATAAAAGGGACTTGGATACATAGGATGACCCATCGTACAATGTTCATTGATCCTTAAGCACGAGTTCTAGAGGTAGATATACATACATATATATATCTATGTTTTCTTGGTCTGGGTTTAAAGGGGTGTAAGGAGTGCAAGGGCTAGGTTTCAAAGTCGAGGGGCGGATAGGGTCGATGTCTCAAGGTCGTAATACAGGAAGGAAGGTTGCCACCTTGTACGGGTTCGTCTGTAATGAGGGATCAAGAGTGAGGTTTGGAGTGATAGGACGAATTCTTTAACGAAATGGTACTTGATTGGCAAGGGGAGCGAAAGGGGCTAAGGACTCTTGGCTTCGAGTGATTATGCCTGTTTGGGGCTTGGTTGTGGCGTGCAGTCGAACTGGTGATCCCTTTTCATTGGCTTTGTTTGATTCTAAGATTTTCGTTTGATCTTCTCTTCCCGTGTCGAAGTCCCCTTCGTTTCTATGGCTTCCAGGGGAATTCTCGTGATGGTTTCCGTGCACGTTCCCCTCGGATGTCCAGAAGTCTGGACCCAGTCGGTTTAGTAGGTCAAACCCCTAGGTCTTGACTCCTAATCCTTGCCGAGGGTTCTTAAGGGTAAGGGGGGTTTCGGGTTAGTCTTTCTTGTTCTATTGGGTTTCGTCCCTTCCTTGGTGGATGAAATTCTTAGCAAGGATTTATGTCCTCCTCGAGGTTCGGCCTGTTGCACCTATTTGATGATGTTTTCTGTAGCGAGGGCCCCTGACACATTGAACGTATTTGTTTGCCCGCTCTTGTCAACGCATGGCGTTCTTCGGTGGCGTACGTACAGGCTATGGTTTCTCGTGAAGCCTTCACGGTTTTCGTGCAAGGGTGGGGTGATACGTATTCGTAACCTCCACCTACTTCGCCGATTCCTATCTAACAACTTATTTTAATATTGAATCAATGAATGTCGGTTCTTCACGCCCCTGGGCAGGGTAAGGGCCTTATGCTGCTCTACGTTTTTAACAGGGTTTCCAAACGGAGTGGGGATATGAACTTAGAGTAAGGGCAATAACAATTTAGGGTTTCCGAGGGTTTGGGTCAAGCGCAACAAAGGGTGAGCAAGGTCATGACGGTTGCGAATTTTCTCTTAAGGTAATTAAGGATTCGGGGTGGGAGTTTTCAACAAATAGGGGTATCAAGATGCTGGGGTTTCAGGGCGGATGATATTTTAAATTGGGGTGGTGGGGTCGCAAGGTGTCGCGATGTACTTACCTTGCACCCAAGGATTCGACTAATGGTGTCGTTCCTTTGCTACTTTAATAGGTGTCCTAGTTCTCCTTCCTGTTTGTTGTAGCCGCAACCCGGGTTCGCCGAGATAAGGCAACTTGTCGGAAGGTGCATGTCATTTGCCTAACTCGGGGGTTATCGTGGTTGATAAGTGCTTATTTGTCTATATTTTTGCTCCTTTCACTAAGACATTTTGTTTATAGATCATTCCAAATTTCATTAGATTAGGACTAATTTGTGTTATTTTGCAAGGAATTTGGTTTGAAAAGCTTTGGAAGCAAAAATGAATATTTTCATGCATTTTGAAGGACATTGGAGTCAAGTGGAGCATTTTGGATGAATTTGGAGTCAATGAGAGCCAAATATGAAGCTATGGAGATGGATGCAACACTTCCAAAGGAGTCTAGGGTGGTTCTTTCAATGGTCTTGGTCATGTGGGCAAACCAAAGCAAAAGAGAAGCAAGCGACCATGCAATTGCAATTCCCAACCTGCACGTCGACATCATGGTTTTTGGACCATATCTCAAGCTAAAAACATCCAAATTACATGATTCTTGTCCCATTGCAAAGAATACTCAAAGGACTACAACTCATATTCAGACATCAAAGCCTAAAGATGAAGCCACAGTTGTCAAAATCAACCTTGAAGTTGAAGTTCCGAACTTACAGATTTCACCCGAAACTGACCACTGTTTGGTAATTTGATCATATCTCGACCTAGGATTGTCCAAATTAAGTGATTCTTGCGCCATTTGAAAGAAGACTTGAAGATCTACAACTTTCATGAAGACACCGAAGCCTAATTCTGAGCATAAAGTGGTCAAAATCAGCCTACAAGTCGGAGTTGCGTTACAGAGAAGCACTCGACGCGTCGAATCTGGGCAGTGAGGTCGCGATTTGCATTCTGTAAATGCTCGACGCGTCGAGAATTACGCTCGACGCGTCGAGCCCCCCGTCTCTGCTCTATTTTAGCTGAGTTTTCACTCATTTGTACTCGGTTTTGAATCCCATTCGAACCCTAACTATTTTCTACTCTTTCTTTTCATATTTTAGTATTAGATTAGGTGTAGATTTAGGTTCTTTATCATATTTCAAGCTTGTATTGGAGGATCTACACTTGGATTTCAAGATTCTACCATCCATTTTCAATAGAGAAGCTTTCCTTCCTTTTATCCCTTTCTTTTGCAAGATTTATGTTTGTTACTTATGCTTTTGTGTTCTTTATGTTATTTAATCATGAGTAGTTAGTTTATGGACTTGAGTTAGGGTTGTATTATCTATCTTGATGCTTGATTTGTGATTATTGCAAAAAAGGGGAAGAACTCTAACCTAGGGTTCTTGAGTTTATGAAGGATTTGTGTTTGTATATTGTTAATGCTTGGTGTACAACATTCATTGACATGTTTTGGAGGATTCTTGGCCTCAATGAGAGTTGGGTTAAGATTCCAAGCTACTCCTTGCATAAACCCGATTTTTCCTATGAAAATGGGGGAAGTTGGGGGCTTTTGATGCTTTGTGTGCTTGATGGACTTGGAATTGATTCACCACGAAAGTGGGGCAATTCCTTGTTCTAATCCTAGCTAATTTGCTCACGTGAGTGACTTATAGACTAGGATTCCTACGTGCATCCCCTCTATTCCTTGGTTGTGTGATTTTCCCCAATCCTTAGGTTGTGCTATGCATTTAGATGATAATGCTCCCTAGCTTGAGTCCTATTTCTTTATTTTGTGTTTATCCTTGTGTATATGTGTTAGTCTTATCATTTCCTTAAACTTGTAGTTTGCTTAGCTTCTTGTTGATTTCCTTATGCTAGTGCCTAGTTTATTGCGATTGCATATTGCGTGCCATAACCCTCAATCCCCTGAGGACGACATAACACACCCGTACACTCACCATCACTCATTTTTGCTACACCAGTGGTTACCCTGGGTTGGTGCGTATTGCAGTCCTGACTGTAACGCCTCTTCTTAGTAGTCATCCAAATCTTCCTTTTCTTTGGTCAGGGTCCTTGTCAAGTCTTTTGACGGGAGTTAGGACGAGGCGATTTATCGGGTAAGTGTACGTTACCCAGTTGTGGAAGTAAACTTATCTATTCGCACCCTTACCTGGTGTGGTAAGCGTAGGGGGAGGTTCCTTTAAGTTAGAGAGGGATGAAGTGAGGGGAGGTTATGTGTAGGTTTCACAATCTCACTGCGCGTCCTAAGATTCTTGGATCCTATGTTCCTAAGTACCTAGAGTTCAAGCCTAGTGTCCTAAAGTCCGGTCTTAAGAGTCTTATCCTAGGGTCAAACTTAAGCTCTGATACCAACTGTAACACCCCAGATTTTCAAGACATTTAAAACTTATAATAAAGGTAGAATCTTATTAAATCCCAAGATATAAATACAAGCGTTCGGGGTGCTATGCCACACCTGGGCTAGAGAACCCAAGTGCACAGGCTAACTAACTAATATCCTCAAAGCATAAATACGTAAACGTGGCACGCAGGCCAAAAGGGAAACTATCTACTTCTAAGTTCTAGCGCACTCCAGTGACTTAATCTTCTGTGCCTGAAAGCCAAATATATCTGTTCAGCGAGAGATGCTGGTAACCCACTCCAACGCGTTGAAATACAATACATATAGAGATATATATAGATATACGAAAACCATTTTGAGCATGAAGATATATCCTACGAACTCTAGCTTTAAAACCGGGAATGACTCGACAGATAAGGCCAGACACAAGCAACAGTTATAACAAGCATATGCAGTTCCCAACAGATAAGGCAGATAAGGCAAAGCATAAACAATGATCATAACCCAACATGAACAATCCCCGATATAAATCCCATAGTCACATCCCAAGGCACTCATAGTCACAACTCGTCCATATCACACACATAACACACATTGTTGGCGCCACGGGACCGATCGCATGCCCATACATGAGGGTCAGCGCATATAGCTCTGACACAGCCCCGCAGCACCAGGCCCCGTATCGCAACACGGGGAGGTCGATCGCAACCGACCGATGAACCGCAGCTCATCATAATGTTTGATCGCAACCAAACAGTGGACCGCAGCCCAAGAGAGTGTCATCTGACCGCAGCCAGGATAAAGGACGAACCGCAGCTCGTATAGAAACGTTTGATCGCAACCAAACGGTGGACCGCAGCCCAAGAGAATGTCATCTGACCGCAGCCAGGAATACCAATCTGACCGCAGCCAGCTTCTGAACCGCAGCTCAGGATAACCAATCCGATCGCAACCGAATTGGGGTAGCACACACACATAACACATAGCAAGCACATGCAACCCACATTACACATTAGGAAGGGGGGGAAAACGTATAACAAAACCTATGCGTGATCCATCACATACTAAGAATAGTCCTAAGGGGTTCATACTTTCTTCACCTAGGTCAACGGGATACCAATTCATCTAGCATGCGATATAACAGACTCATAAACCTACGAACAGTACCCGAAACATCAAACTAGACATAGGCACGACAAACGGGGTCCGTTGGGACACCACGGGGATCGGGGAAACATCAAACGGGGAAGCCGGGAGCCCGAGGTAGTGTAATTTCCAGCGGGTAGCCGGTGGGTGGGGGTCCACCCGCCGGCTGCCACTGTTCCGGGCAGCGGGTGCCCGGCGGGCAGCTGCCCGCCCGCCGGCTGCCCGCTGCCGGAGCTGCCCGAGAATGCCACGGGTAGGTGGCGGGTCCCCTACCCCCACCTACCCCCCACTGACTCTTTTCATCACTTTTCGCCCCGGGAACCGTTGTGGAACCCGAAACCATGCTTAGACACTTTACAACGCAATTAACAACAACAAGTAGACAATTAACGGATCAAATATGAGAAACGAACGGTACATAACCTATCATGCTTTTCTAAATATAATCAACACCCAAACATGCGATTTCCCCACCCGATAATCCAAGAATAATATCATACGATACAACCTAGGGTTCTAATCACTTTTATACCAACAAGAATACGGTTCGTTTTTTAATTGCAAGATTCGGTACAAATAACACATAAGCATCAAGAACGCCATACAATTATCAAGAACGACAAATAATCATCAAGAACTCCACATAATCATCAAGAACACCATA
Source organism: Ipomoea nil (assembly GCF_001879475.1). Lineage (NCBI taxonomy): Eukaryota > Viridiplantae > Streptophyta > Magnoliopsida > Solanales > Convolvulaceae > Ipomoea > Ipomoea nil. The sequence continues at coordinate 824,117 of NW_017618421.1, read as the reverse complement.
ATTATCAAGAATCTCCCAATATCAAGATTATCAAGATCCCCCATGGGATCATCACATCAATTATCAATAATAATCATCATAACTCGCCAATACACAATAATATGGGGAAACCCTAAGGGGGAATCATAACTATGAAAATAGGTTTTGTTGAGACATGGGTTACCTCTTAGCCTTAATTAATTCCTTGGCTATGAAGGGTCTTTCTTTAAGCTTTCTTGCTTTCTTGATTTCTTCTAAGGGGATTCTTGGAGCACTTTGGGGTGGTGGAACGTTTATTGTGGTGGGGGGTTCTAGGTGCCTCTTAAGTCCCTTATTTATATATTTAGGAGTCCTGGTTAGGAACTAATATTATAGGCTTGCTAATTCTATTCCTTTTGGAACTAAGGATTGGGTTTTAGGGATAAGGGTCCATGGTTCATAGTGGACCATATTAATTAATTAAAGGGAATCCTAATCGTAGTCTGAATAGTAAAAGGCCTACTTCCTTTATTCCTAATAGATAACTAGGTCTAGGATTCCTAATTAGAATCTGAATAGTAAAGGGTTTACTTTCTTTATTCCTAATAGGCTTAGGACTCTAATTTAGGCAAGGGTCCACGGTTCATGGTGGACCTTTATTAATTAATTAAAGGAAACCTAACCGAATTAAATCATATTTAATTATTATTAACGGGATTAATTTAATAATTAATCCGGGATTGAAGGTTGTAACACGGGGTGTTACAACCAGCCTGGTTAACAGCCGGTATGGTTCTCAGCCCATTCGACTGCCCGTATAGTGGAACTTAGTCCTATATAATATTTATATACCTGACCGGTCTCTACCAGCCTGGTTAACAGCCGGTATGGTTCTCAACCCACCCGACTGCCCGTATAGCCCGATTGATCTTAACCAACTCGGGGTTACATGCACACATTAACACATAGCAAGTACATGCAGCCCACATTAACACATTGGGAAGGGGGAGAAAACGTATAACAAAACCTATGCGTGATCCATCACATACTAAGAATAGTCCTAAGGGGTTCATACTTCTTCCACCTAGGTCAACGGGATACCAATTCAACTAGCATGCAATATAATAGACTCATAAACCTACGAACGGTACCCGAAATATCAAACTAGACATAGGCACGATAGACGGAATCCGTTGGGACACCACGGGGGTCGGGGAAACATCAAACGGGGAAGCCGAAATCCCCAATTGGGGTGCAAACCAGCGGGTAGCCGGTGGGTGAGGGATCACCCGCCGGCTGCCCGCCGGCGGTAACAAGACCGGGCAGCGGGTGCCCGGCGGGCAGCTGCCCGCTGCCGGCGTTGCCCAAGGAGGCCGCGGGAAGGTGGCGGGCCCCCTACCCCCACCTACCCCCCACTGACTCTTTTCATCAAGAAACGCCCCGGGAACCTTTGTGGAACCCGAAACCATGCTTGGACACTTTCAAACGCAGTTAATAACGCACGCAGACAATTAACGGATCAAAATCAGGAAACAATCGGCACATAACCTATCATGCTTTTCTAAACATAGTAAACACCCAATCATGCGAATTCCCACCCAATATACCAAGAATAATTCCATACGATACAACCTAGGGTTCTAATCACTTTTATGCCAACGAGAATACGATTCGTCTTCTAATTACAAGATCCGGTACAAATAACACATAAGTATCAAGAACGCCATACAATTATCAAGAGCAACATATAATTATCAAGAACAACATATAATTATCAAGAACAACATATAATTATCAAGAACTCCACGTAATTGTTAAGAACACCATAATTATCAAGAATCTCCCGATATCAAGATCACCCATGGAATTATCCCATAAGTCATCAATAATAACATCACAAATCATCAATACACAATAATATGGAGAAATCCTACGGGGGAAATCATAGCTACGAAAATAGGTTTTGTTGAGACATGGGTTACCTCTTAGCCTTAATTAATTCCTTGGCTATGAAGGGTCTTTCTTTAGGCTTTCTTGCTCTCTTGATTTCTTCTGGGGAAATTCTTGGAGCTCTTTGGGGAGGTGGGGCGTTATTCTTGTGGGGGGTTTCTAGGTGCCTCTTAAGTCCCCTATTTATATATTTAGGAGTCCTAGTTGGGAACTAATATTATGAGCTTGCTAATTCTATTTCTTTTGGGACTAAGGGTTGGGTTTATGGATAAGGGCCCGTGGACTATGGTGGGCCTTTCCTGCTTAATTATTGTGTTTTAATTCTTTCTTTTGGGTAATTGATTAAATGATTTAATTGATCTTAGGGGTCGTAACATGGGGTGTTACAGGCGTGGTGAGCGAGGTGATTCATGACCCGGGTCGAGGCGCGCCGCTCGCACGAGTCACCTTCCGCCACCCTTTCCGCTACCAGCACCAGAAGGAGCTCTTCATCGCCGCCGAGGGGATGTACACCGGCCAGTTTGTGTACTGCGGTAAGAAGGCCTCTCTCATTGTCGAAAATGTGCTCCCTCTCAGATCCATCCCCGAAGGTGCTGTCGTCTACAACATCGAGCACAAGGTCGGTGACCGCGGTGTATTCGCTAGGTGCTCCGGTGATTACGCAATTGTCATAAGTCACAACCCGGACAATGGAACCACTAGGTATAATCAATTTATTAAAATACATTATAATTTATTTCAAATTTTAAGTTTAATATGAGATATAAATATCTAATATTCTTCACTGGATTAAATTTATGCATATTTTAATTTCTAATTTATAATATAGCTATTGTTTCATAATGCTACTGTATTTATGCCTATATTTAAAATTTTAACTATTTCATTTAGATTCAGTTCAATTAATTTTTATTATTTTGAATTTGATCAATTGATATGAGAAATGAAGTTTTAACAGATAACACTTTCTGTTCGTATTGTTTAGACACTAGTTAAGTCTTTTTGGTACTTCAATTTTTGTTGTGCTTGTTCTATATCTATCATCTTCAACAATTTGTTTGTAGTTTGCATTTTTGTACTATTGATGAATTGATTTTTGGGTGTTTTGCAATTAGTTTAGCTGATTGGTAGGCTTAAACAACTAGCATTGTCCTATTAGGAAAGAATGCATACTGATGGAATAAATTAACTCTGGTGGCCTGAATTAGTTAAACCAATAGTTAAAGAATAAGTAAATAAAGACAAGATATTGAGTAAGAAAGACAATGCTTTGTATTAATGACTTGTGTAAGATGTGATTACAAGAGAGATTGTGTCTTAACAGACAATCATGAGGGAATTTATACCAATCTTGGCCCTGTAAGTGCCCCCAAGTCCAAGTACACACGTTCCACCCTGCCCCGTGGCTCAGCCTGGGTCCTCAGTGCTGGTCAGGTTTGCTTTGTTTCGCTCCATCGGGTCGGTTTGTTCCAAACCCATCTTCAATATATCCATCACATACAATTAAAATATTTTTATGGGTTTGATTCTTGTGTTAGTGTCTTACTTTTCCATTATTTTCTCGATAAATATTAGATGGAGCTCTCTACTTGTGCAAATATTATATAGGGGGCTATTAGAGGATGGGAGTTTTATGGATAGTGTACACATTCAAATAAAAGTTGTATATATCAGTAAATCAGTTATGTGCAATTTGATTATGGACAGGATTAAATTGCCGTCAGGATCGAAGAAGATTGTGCCGAGTGGGTGCCGTGCTATGATTGGTCAGGTTGCTGGAGGTGGGCGTACTGAGAAGCCACTCCTAAAAGCTGGTAATGCTTATCACAAGTTCAGGGTTAAGAGAAACTGCTGGCCCAAGGTTCATGGTGTTGCCATGAATCCTGTGGAGCATCCTCATGGTGGTGGTAACCATCAGCATATCGGTCATGCCAGCACTGTCCGCCGTGATGCACCCCCCGGCCAGAAGGTTGGTCTTATTGCTGCCAGGAGAACTGGTCGTCTCCGTGGTCAAGCCGCAGCCACTGCTGCTAAATCTGACAAGGGTGCTTAAATTCAATTTTATTGTATTAGTTATGTAAAAGTTGAGTTTCGATCTCTGCTGTTTTTATCTTCCTTTTTGTTTTCTGGCATATACCCCAACCTTACTGGAATTTAACAGTAAATTTTGGTTTAGTGAATTTTGTTTGAAGTTGAGCTTGAATAAGTTTATGATGGGGTGTGCTATTTGTATCACCCTCTAGTCAAAAGTAAGTGTAAATCACATTGGAATTGTAAAAATGGCAAAAGATTCAACAATCTAATAGGTGGTATAAATAGTCATAATGGTGTTCATATTGCTATTTACACCAGGTCAAATGTGATTTATGAAATTGTATTAATAATATTTTAATTAAAAATTTAATTAATTAAAACATTAAAAAAAATAGAAATTCCCTTGCCTTCTCGGGTGAAAAGGTGAGGGGTGTTCATATTGCTCTTTACACCTTGGTGAAATGCGATTTATGAAATTTTATTAATAATTTTTAATTAATTAAAACATTAAAAGAAATAGAAAATCCTCTTGCTTTCTCCGGTGAGAAGGCTGTTCTTTTTTTAAAATGTTTTTTTTTTAAAAGGAAACTGCAAGTAGATTGAAGGAGGAAGGTGATGAGTTGCTCTATTTGCGGATCGTTTAGCAAACATAAAGCTAATGTCAAAAAGATCACTAGCTAGGTACCTAATGTCCTGAAAGATAAGATCAAAAGAGGTAATACAAGAGAAGTCCTTAAGACCATTGATTACAAGTTGAGCATCATATTCAATAATGGTGGAGTGGATATTCAAAGACTTGAGCCATTTGAGAGCTTCTCTAATTGTGATTGCCTCCGCTGTTTTGGGGTGGTACGAACTATCACATCGTTGCTGAATGCAGCAACAAAGTTCCCCTCCTCGTCTTTTAAGATACAACCAAAGCCAGTCCTTTTGTTACCAAGATCATTTGCAGCATCTACATTAAGTTTAAACTTGCCATGCGGGGGTTTGATCCATCTTTGAGTACCAGTATTGGCTGCCGGTTTGTCATGATTGTAGTGGATGTTTTTCCAAGCATGAAGAAAGACCGCTGCTTCTTCCACAATTGAGGATGATTGAGATCTCTGGTTGTGCCACACTAACTTGTTCATTGCTTCCCATAATTTCCAGCACACTGTTACAACTAGGGACAAAGAGTCAGAGTTGAGATTTGGATGCAATCAGTAAGCCACTCAATAAAGCAAGGAGCAGTTCTGGGTGGGATTGTGGAAATAATATTCCAACAATAATCAGCAAAAGGACAGGCAGTGAAGAGATGATCCACAGTTTCAGGGTGAGAGTTACAAAACTTGCAGTCAACTTGGCACTCAACTCTCCTACTCCGGAGATTAACAACAGAAGGAAGGCAGTTGGAGCAGGTTTGCCAAACAAAAGTTTTTATCTTAGGAGGAATAGAAAGGTTCCAGATTGCTGTCCACTTCAGAGTTTCACCCCAGACTGGAAATATGTTAGGGATCTGTAGCAGCTCTTGACGGAGTATGAACCTTTTTCCTCAGCACCCCTCTTAAAGGAAATATGTATTATTACATTTATTAAGGGGCAAGAGGATGCTTAAGATGTTATCAATATCTTCATGTACAAAGATGTCCTTGATGATGTCTTCTTCCCAACACTCCTGATTCACATCCATGAGAGAAACCACTTTCGCATTTTCCAAATAATGGGGCATACTAGTTCTGACGAATGGATCATCTTTTCTTGGGATCCATGGGTCCTTCTAGATATTGACAGAGGGACCGTTTCCAATTCTCCATCTGCAATTTGCCTTCAAAATTTGTTGGGATTTCATGATACTTCTCCTTACAAAAGAGGGATTACTTCCAAGCTTAGCTTCGAGGAAAGAGGTGTCTTTAAAGTATTTAGCCTTCAGAACTTTAGAGGTGAGAGAGTCCGGAAATTGGATTAACCGCCACGCGTGTTTGCCTAGAAGGGCAATTTTGAATTCCCTGAATTTGCGAGAACCTATGCCACCGAGAGGTTTCGGTTTGCATAGCTCATTCCACCTCTTCCAGTTTATGCCTTTGTTACCTTCAGCTTCCCCTCTCCACCAGAATTTCTTCATGGCTATCTCAATATCTTTGCAAAGACCAACAGGAAGCAAGAAAACGCTCATGGCAAATGTAAGGATCGCATGAAGTACATTCTTAATCATGATTTCCCTTCCTGCCTTGGAAAGAAACTTGTTGTTCCAGCTCTTAATACGACCCAAAATTTTCTGTTTGATGAAACCCAGGATCTGATTTTTCCTCCTACCAATTAGTGAAGGGAGGCTGAGGTATTTTCCATTGTGTGAGCCTTCCGGGATCCCCATAACTTCGCATACCACTTCCCTTGTGAGATTATCCACATTATTGCTAAATATGAGAGAAGACTTATCATAATTGATAAGTTGTCCAGAAGCCATGGAAAAATCAGTGAGGATGTACTTCATGACATTGGCTTCATAAGAATTGGCCCTGCCAAAAAGGAGGCAATCGTCTGCGAAAAACAAGTGACTGATCACAGGGGAACCTTTAGCAACAGTAATACCATGAATAGAGCTACACCGGATTTCCTTGTCAAGGCACTAAGGCATTCCATTACCAGAATAAATAGGTAAGGTGATAGGGGATCACCTTGCCGTATGCCTCTAGCAAGGATAATAGGGCCCAGTTCCTGACCTTCAAGGACAACCTTAAATTGAACAGAGGTGATACAAGTTTCAATCATAGAGACAAAATCATGGCAGAAACCCAATCTGTACAGAACACCCTTCACCAGGTCCCAGTTCACTCTATCAAAGGCCTTGTTCAAGTCAATTTTCATACTAACAAAATCTGAGTTTCTTTCTTTGGGTCTTTCTATTCAGGTAGTGGTGAGATTCATAGGCAAGAAGGAGATTTTCGGTTATCAATTTGTTAGGAACAAAAAACACAATGGGGATGCGAAATCAAAGAGTGTAACAGGGGCTTAATTCTGTTGGCTAAGCATTTGAAAAGAATTTTGTACAAGACGTTGCAGAGGGAAATTGGTCTGAGGTCAGACATAGTTTCAGGTTTGGAGACTTTTGGGATAAGGACAATGTGGGTATTGTTACTGCCGCTGGGGAGAGTTTTTTATAATCTAAAGTCTTCGCAGAAACAAACAACTTCACTACCCACTATATCCCAATGGTGCTAAAAGAAACCAAGAGTGAAACCGTCTGGGCCGGGGGATTTCTCTGGTTTCATGTCAGAAAGGGCAAATTTAACCTCGGCACAGTCAAATTTTTTAACCAAAGCGGTGTTTTGCATATGAGAAATTTTGGATTGTAAGCAACTCAAAGTAGGATTAATATCCACATTAGGTGATTAAAAGAGATTCTTGAAATAGTTCACAATTAAAGAGTTCATGTCATTACCTCTTTCTACCCAATCTCTATTGCCATTTTTGAGCCTCTAAATCTGGTTGATTTGTCTCCTTCGGCGGACCGAATTGTGGAAAAAAGTAGTGTTTTGATCCCCTCCTTTTAGCTAGTATTCCTTTGAACGTTGACGCCAGTATGAGTTTTGGTGGTCGAGAGCTCTAAGGTGCTGCATCTGGGCATCCATGAACAACGCACAACCATGGCTATCCGTTCGCCCTTTAAAAATCACAATCCTCTTTTGCCAATACTCAATCCTCTGGTTAAAATTCTTTGAGGGCATTCTCTCCCATTTCCAAACATCCTTCCCACATTTATCAAGACTTTCGGACAGATTCAATCCCTAGGTGGATTACCAGATGTTTAGGACGATTTCACAGCAATTGGCATCCTTGAGCCAGAGATTCTCGAACTTGAATCTCGAACTGTGGTAGGTACTGTGCTGATTTTCAAGTTCCAGGAAAAGGGGCAAGTGATCACTTCTTGAGGTGATTAGAGAAGATGCATGGGCTCCTCTGAATTCATCTCTCCAAGAATCAGAAACAAGGATACAGTCGAGTTTAGCTTGAATCCAGTCTGGTTTCCCCCGAGCTCTTTCCCAGGTGAATTGATGGTCGGTGAAGGTGAACTCTGAAAGGCCACTTGCTTCCACTGCATCTCGAAAGCCCTCCATGAGCCAATTAGGTTGCGGGTTGCCCCCCCCCCCCCCCCCCCCCCCCAATTTTTCAGACGGGTGAATGATGTCGTTGAAGTCGCCCACTACTGCCCAGGGGATGTTAGATTGCGACGAGAGATGCTTGAGGAGGTTCCATCCAATGTGACGATGGTTTCTATCCGGCTCACCATAGAAGCCGATGAGTCTCCAAATTTTACCATTGTTAGGCTGAGAAACCAATGCATCGATGTTTCTAGGAGAGAAGCTTTGGATTTTAAGTGATGGGCCTAACTTCCAGAGACAGGCCATGCCTCCGCTGTGACCTCTGTTGTCCACTGATAAAAGACCCTCAAACCCCAACCTCCTTTTTATGGGTTCCAATTTATTATGGGCTACAAAAGTTTCAATTAACAAAACAATATCTGGCTTCTTAGAGTGGATAAGTTCCATTAGAACTTGAACCGACGTTGGATTGCTGAGCCTACGACAGTTCCAAACCAAGAGATTTATTGATCTAAGCGGGCCTGAGCAACAGGACCCGCCTCTAGCAAGTTTTTTGGCACCAAATTTGGGAGCACAATGAGCATGAAGTTTTCATCTTGAAGCCCACTGATATTGGGCTCAGAAGTCTCGCCATCCCTTTTTCTTCTTTTCTGGTTTATGAAAGATAGGCCCAGCCCATTTTCAAAAGTTTGACTTTGAGAGTGAGGGACAGCTGTGATTGGGACAGGTATTAATGTTGATGTCGTTTCAAGACTGGAGTCTGACACCTGTTTCTGAAGATCGGCCGCCTGAGCAGAACCTAGCGGGTAAAGGCTTTCCACACATTCCTTTTATCCGCTGGATTCCTCGTACCTGGGGATACCCGCTTGATGATGTTTCGAATGCATGTCGTCGGTGGAGTTACTAGCCGTCGTGGAGCTCCGGTTAGGCCGTTCAGAGAGAATCCATCTGTTTTCTTTTGGTTGAGGCCGCTTATTGCCAGCCCTAAGATCTAGACCGTAAGGCATTGCCATTTCCGTATCATTTGTTTCAAACTGTTTGGGACAATCTCTCCATGCCCTAATAAACCACAGATGAAGCAGAAGGTAGGGAGTCTCTCGTATTTGCATTCTAAGAAAGAGGCTCCCCAGAGGGTGATTTTAATTTGATTCTCTTGCATAGGGGTTTCGAAGTATCGATACGAACTCTTACCCTTATGAAAGCTGACCAGGATCCGTCATAGTTTGAGACATCTGTTTTGATAAACTCTCCTAGATGTGATCCTATGAATTCAACCATTCTCGGGGTGGTGAGCTTGCTGGCGAGCTTCGATCGGATTTTGTGTATTTGGATCCAAAACTCAAACTTTAAGAGATCGATATGGAAAGGGGACTCATCCTTTCCAAGACGGTGTAAGATAAGAAGATGTTGCTCAAATGACCAGGGGCCATCTTCAAGAACTCTACGAAGGTCTTTCTCATGGAAGAAGTGGAAGAGGAAAAGGTTCGTTGCAATCTCTTCAGCCATTAGACCTTTACCGAGACGCCAGATGGTAGCCATAGTATCTTTTAGAAAGTTAAACTTCACAACTTTTTCTGTCAGAATTGTTCCCACCAGGGTGAAGACCTCTTCGTTTGGGATATCCCATGTTTCTCCATCATCAGTGGGAAGTTCGACTTCCACCTCGTCATGAATACTTAGGGCTTCGTACTGCATTTCCAGAGGTTCCTTGCCAAGATATTTTGAAGCCATTTGGAGAAGTAAGTGAGCTGACTAACTAGAAAGGAATGATTGGTAAGAAAAAACCAGGGGAGGAGAGATGGTAGTGCTGGGAAGGGGAGGAGAGATGGTAGTGCTGGGAATATTGCATGCAAGGAAGCAAAGGAAGAAAGGGAAGGATGACAACAAGTAATCGGCAGTTAGAAAAAAAAAAGGGGGGGGTGGGGGGGGGAGGGGGGGACAATTACATCCTCATAAATGCCATAAATGTGGTTGGTGGTAGAGAGCAAATGATGATCATAAAGATGGAATAACAGATCATAAACACGAAGGAGAAGGGAAGATTTGTAAGAATACAAGGAGGAGAAAGACTTTTTATCATGAACAAGAGAGAGAAATTTACATTATGAGCCCTTAAAATGTTTTGATACCTATTTTTTTTTTTTTTGTGCAATTAAGTTTCTAATTTCAATATTTTTTTTTTGTGCAATTAAGTTTCTAATTTCAACACATATTTTTTTTGTGCAATTAAATTTCTTAGTCAATATTGATATTTGTGAGATGAAACTATTGGTAATTTTGGGTGGCAAAGAATACTAAAAGCAGTCATGACTCTATATATATGTGTGTGTGTTATGTATATGTATCACACAATCTATAAGCCATGGATGGTTGGATAGACGATTTTTTAGTTATAAGATCAAAATCAAAGCCATTTATATAGCTACAATGATCAAAATCAAACTCAGTTTCTTAGTTACAATGATTAAAATCAAAGTCAACGACATTATGAGGTATTTTAAGTTATTATATAATTGTTAATGAAATGTTATTTATTTATATATATAATGTCAAATATCATTACTAAGAGTTGTTATTTATTTGTCTGTTTATGACAAAAATGCATCAAACTTTATGATGACAATGGAAATAAAAATGATGATCAGATGAACCCAAATCTCGATGTTGCATGCGAATTTTCTACTGAAATGGTAAAACTATAAATAACCTATTATAATTTATATATTATAAATATCAAATAATATTTTCTACTTGTATGGTAATTTTATTATTAATACAAATATTTTTTTATTAGGCGTTCATGTCTTGTGAAGATTTTATTGAATGGGTTCAAAGCAGAGGTCGAGTTCTCGAATATGTGATTGTGATCAAAAGGTCCCGGAAAAAAATTCCTATAGTTATATTTCAGTGTGACTGTGGTGGTACTTACGTGCCAAAAAAAAATCTCATAAAAAAACACGAGCACAAGAAAAATTGATTGTCCATTCCAATTGGAGGGAAAATACATGTGTTTTGATGGTGTTGGAGGGTAAGGGTAATATGTGGAGTACATAACCATGAGCCTGCGTTGCGCCTTGAAGGTCGCCCTTATGCAAGGCGATTGTCAGCAAATGAAGTTGAGTTGGTGGAACATTTGTCAACGATGCATGTGAAACCACGAGATATTTTAAAGATGCAAAATTCGAATAATGTTTCCATTACAAAAACCATACACAATGCACGCCAAAAATTTTGAATGATGGAGAAAGTATGTAAAACTCAAATGGAATTTATGTCTTTTTTTTTTTTTTTTTTTTTTACATGACAATGGTTATGTGCATGAGAGTCCATGGGCGGATCTACCATGGGGATAGTGGGACTCAGCCCTCGATAGTCCTTTAATATATATGTATATTTAAAAATCACTAAAGAATGCAATAGTTTAGTTGGTTGAAGCTTGGATATCAACATGAAATATCTTATGTTTGAATCCCACCTTCAGCACTTCTTTACATTTTAGGTTTCTTTTATGTTCTTTGTTTTTTAATCATATTTTTGTGTGTGTATATTTTAGCTTCTTTTTTTTTTTTTTTAATTTTATTTTAGCTCTTCTCACCCTTCAATAAATTAAATATTTTTTAAAGTCTACTTTTTTTTTTTTTTTTGTGAATCATTTAGTTAATGTAGTCCACAAGTTTATATTATACTTCATTGTATCCATGTGGGAGGTCATGAGATCGAGCCTCAGTGGAGACGTTGACTATTTGTGCTTCATTAGGTTGAGAAAGTATGTTTGAATAGATACTATAATATAATAGAGTCAGTAACATTCAAAAAAAAATTAGTTTAGAAAAATTTAAAGTTAATCTAATTAAAAGAAAATTAAAATTAAAGTATTTATGAATATAATGTCTTTTCTATTCAAACTAGTTTATGTAATTGATTATGTTTTATATTTTGCCAATTCCACCCTAACTAAGTATAGTTTTGGCTCCGCCCCAAACTATCTTGTCGTCTATTGTAAACATTGTATTATAATTTATAATGCATTATGAACCATATTATAAGTGTTTGATATTTTGTACAATTCTAAAGTCATTTTAAGTATGCCCCCACTCACATAATTTTCTGAATCCGCCCATGTGAGAGCCGTACTAATAATGCAACAAATAAGTTAGAAGATTTGTTCTTTGTTCATCCTAAATCTCTAGAGAAGTAGCATGCATTTTCACATGTCTTGTTGATAAATGCGACATATAAAACAAATAGGTACTCGATGCCCCTCGTCGAAATGGTCGGTGTAACTTTGACCAACATAACATTTTGCATAGTGCTCGCCTTCATGCACAAAGAGAATGAGTCCACTTATACTTGGGCATTAAATTGTCTCAAAGCCACAATTGAGGGATGCATTACCCCACGTGCTATCGTCACGGATCGAGAGTTGGCATTGATGAAAGCATGTAAAAATGTGTATCTGGATGCTAAAGGATTACTTTGTAGATGACATATCTATAGAAGTATTTTGAGAAAGTGCAGGTCATCGATACCATCAAACCATCATTGAGATTTATTCTACCAATCGCGGAACACATTAGTTGAGTATCAGTCTCATGAAGCATATGTGTCCCGTTTAGCCCAACTAAAAGCAGTTTTGCTTGACTTTCCAGGTATTATTAGATGTATATTTTAATATATTTTTCTACTAAGGCATATTTCTTCAACTAAAGCAATTATTCACATTTTCAGGTATTTTTGGTTACATTGATGATAATTGGTTGAAACTATATAAAGAAATGTTTGTAGCTGTTTGGACTGATCGATTTCTCAATTTTGGAAATCACACCATGAACAGAGTCGAGATTCAGCATGCCAAATTAAAAAAATACTTAGAGTCATCACATTCAGATTTGGAGACATCATTGCTTTATATCGATCGAGTCATTCAGTCACAAGACACATCAATCAAATCAAGTCTTGAACAAAGCAAAATTGTCATTCGACATCGGTTCAACACTTCACATTTTCAAGAATTGCATGGATTTGTGTCAATTCATGCACTCAATCTCATTTTAATGAGTTTGAGAGGTCAAAAGCTGGCGGGTTTATTTTTGAAAATTGTGGATGTGGATTGCGTACAAGTTGTGGGCTTCCATGTGCACACGAGCAAGTAACATATTTTAACAATGATCATCCTAGCCCACTTGATTCGATTGATATATTTTGCAGAAAGCTCGACTTATCATCTTCTATCTCTCTAAATAATGAGGATTTTGGTTTTGAGCATAAGCTTCATATGTTTAAGGATCAGTTCAAGAAACAATCTAGAACTGGTAAATTCAGTATATTGAGAAAGTTGAGGGAGATGATTGCGCCATCTACAACTTTGATCCGTGAGCTAGCTGTGCAAATAAATATTTGTGGGCGTCCCACTTCAAAGAACAAATCTCTCATAAAAACTCTATCTCTCAGAAAAACTCAAGCTGAGCCAAATGCTTTTCAGTTTCAAGAACCAGCTCGAAATAGTTGTTCAGTTGCATCAACTTCAGGTGATAGACACTTTAACCATCAATATATTCATCAACTTCCGGTTATATTCCATCCTTTCATCATGCAAGTGCAAGATGTGAGATCTGACGGAAATTGTGGATTTCGAGCGGTAGCTCTCTTATTAGGACTAGTATTAGGATTCTTGTATTTAAGTCATAGTATGACTCCCTATTCTAGTCTCCCTATGATTCCCCTGGTATATATTCCCCTGTCTGTACAATTGTAATCTAAGTTATGTTAATACAATTCCATCAGTATTCATCTGGTATCAGTTAGCTAGGGTTAGATAATTTCCCAAACTCCAAAACCGCTGCTACCGTCCGAAAATTGTAGCTGCCGGCCGAGATTACTAAAATAGTGATGCATAATCACTCATTCTTGAGGAGTAATTCTTGGCAGCAAAGGCATGTGGGCCACATTAAGGTACGTGAAGCAAAGGTAGGGCTCCAGAATGCGAAGATTCTCCATGTCAAATATTAAAAGCAATTGACACAGTTGGAGTCGTGGCAAACATGGGTTTGATGAACCGTGCCAAATTTGTAAAGGTTTCGGTCACACGGGAGCCAATTGTTTTTGGCGCTATGATGATCCGTGTCAAATTTGCAAACATTTTGCTCACACGGGAGCCAACTGCTTTTGGCGCTAGGATGATCTGTGTCAAATTTGTAAATGTTTCAGTCACATGGGAGCCAATTGTTTTCGACGTTATTCAGGGGCTCCGGGTTCTCAGGCTAATTTGGTGTTTCAGGATGGTTTGGGAACTAAAACCTCGTCAAATTCTCATACTTGGGATCCTCCTCCACAAGCAAATTTCGTATATCAGAATACCGAGTCACATCCTAATAATTCACAGACATGGATTCCTGATACAGGGGCTACCAATCATGTGACTTCGGATATTGCAGCGCTATCTACATCGGAAGAATACACGGGTAATAACACATTGCGTGTGGGTGATGGTAAGTTACTCTCTATTAGTTGTGTAGGTCATGCTTCTTTTAATACCTCGTCTCGTTCCATCCAATTGTCTAATATTCTTCGTGTTCCTAGTGTCTCTACTTCTTTATTATCTGTTCAGAAATTTGCGATAGATAATAGAGTGTTTTTTGAGTTTCACCCATCCTTTTTTTTCTTGTGAAAGATATCAACACCAAGGAAATTCTACTTAAAGGCAATAGTCATGGGGGTCTCTACAGGTTCCCAATTGCAACTCCATCCCCTTCAGTTTTCATTACAGCTCGTACTTCTCGGTCGGTGTAGCATGATCGCTTAGGACATCCACATCATCGTGTTTTACTTCGTATTCTCCAGTCGTGTCCGGTTAGTGGGTCAAATAATTCTAGTTTGTGTAATGCGTACCAAATGGGTAAATCCTCTCGATTCCCATTGGCACGTGTTGAGTCCTCCAGTTCTAGTGTCCTTGATTTAATATACACAGATATTTGGGGACCAGCTCCCCTTTTGTCAACTGATGGCTATTGTTATTTCGTTATTTTTGTGGATGATTATACTCGCTACACTTGGTATTTTCCCATGAAATTAAAATCTAATATGTATAATCTTTGATAAGTTTCGTACTATGGTTGAACGATTTTTTAACACAAAAATTAAATCCGTTCAATCTGATCTAGGAGCTGAATACCAAAAATTGCATCATTCCTTTACTCAGCTAGGTATATTTCATAGACAATCATGTGCCTACACTCATGAACAAAATGGTCGTGTCGAACGGAAACACAGACACATAGTTGAAACAGGTCACCCTTCTGGCTAGTGCCTCTGTTCCATATAAATTCTGGGATTTTGCATTTGAAACTGCAGTTTATTTAATCAACAAAATGCCTTCTGTTGTATTAAATAATCTCAGTCCTCACTTTAAAGTGCATAATTCCAATCCCTCCTATTCTTTTCTTCATGTCTTTCGGTGTTTGTGTTATCTATATCTCAGGCCATATAATCGTCATAAATTCTCGTTCCGGTCCTCTCTCTGTGTTTTCCAAGGTTATACTGAGTCGTTTCGGGGGTATAGATACATGGACTTACAGACTAACAAGATTTATGTGTGCAGACATGTAATCGTCTCCACCTGTGCAGACTTACCCATGGGCAGAGTCGGTTTTTCATCCCACTGCGAGTTCACCGCCACTTGGTCCTGCCCACCCAATCCCGCTGACAGTGATTCAGACTCCTCTCCACCATCGCCTACTGCCGCCGCCGGTCCATCTGCCTCGCCGGATCAAGAGCTGCCTGTCGAGGTGGTCCAGCCCGTCAAATGCCCATGTGGGCGTCCTCACGGGAAAACGATCAAATCCACAGTTCGGACCCATGAGATACACACTCGGAATCGGTCTCAAGTTCTACCTTCTATCTTGACGACTCAGGTTTGTCCTTCTGATCCCACTTGTTACACTCAGGCTATTAAACTCTCAGAATGGCCAGAGGCTATGGATCAAGAATTTAATGCCCTACTACAAAATCAAACTTGGCAACTTGTGTCATCTCAGACAGGCATGAACATTATTGGGTGTAAATGGGTTTTTCGTACGAAATGAAAAGCTGATGGTTCCATTGAGAGGCATAAGGTGAGACTTGTAGCAAAAGGGTTTAATCAAGTGCCAGGTCAGGACTTCTTCGATACTTTTAGTCCAGTGGTTAAACCAACCACAGTCAGGTTACTACTTTCTCTTGCTTTATCATCTGGGTGTACTATTAAGCAATTGGATGTTCATAATGCTTTCTTGAACGGTAATCTCTCTTAAACTGTGTATATGAAGCAACCGCCGGGATATATTGATGCTTCCATCCAAATCATGTATGCCTGCTAAAACGGTCTCTTTATGGATTAAAACAAGCTCCTGAGCTTGGTTAAATCGTTTGCACACCTTTTTACTATCTATTGTTTTCAGGCATCCAAAATGGATGTGTCTCTTTTTTACTACTCGCAGGGATCTGAGTGTGTATATCTACTTTTTTATGTGGATGATATTCTTATGATGGGAAGCGACACGAATCTAGTTCTTCAACTAGTTTTGAAACTCTCTGCTACATTTAAAATCAGGGATCTTGGTGAACCATGTTTTTTTCTTGGAATTGAGGCAATTAAATACAATGATGGGTTTTTACTTTCCTAAAAGAGATACATGTATGATATTTTAAAACGTGCTGGAATGACAGACTGCACATCCTTGTCCACCCCTATTCCCACGTCAAAATCTAATTCAATTGACGCAACTCCACATGATGATCCTACACAATACAGGAGTTTAGCAGGTGCACTACAGTATCTAACTATCACTCGTCCGGATATGTCCTTTGCAGTCAATCAGTTATGTCAACACATGCATGCGCTTACAGTTACTCACTGGGAGCAACTAAAGAGAGTATTACAGTATGTTAAAGGAACTGTTAATTTTGGCCTATGAGTCAGGAAGTCGTCTTCAAGAGAAATTCATGCCTTCTCTAATTCTGACTGGGCTGGCTGTCTGGAGGATAGAAAATTCACAAGTGGCTTTGTTGTTTTTCTTGGATCTAATCTTGTATCATGGGTCTGCGAGAAACAAAGGACCGTTGCTAGATCTTCTACTGAGGCTGAGTATAAAGCTCTAGCATATGTTTGTGCTGAAGTAATTTGGATCATGTCTCTTCTGCATGAAATCCGTGTAATAGGGATTTCGATTCCCAAGTTATGGTGTGATAATCTTAGAGCTACATATATGTGTGTCAATCCCATCTTCCACTCCCGCACCAAACATGTAGAGATAGACTATCACTTTGTACGAGATAAAGTTGCTACTGGAGAGATTCAACTAAATTTCATCTCAACAAAAGATCAACTTGCAGATATATTCACCAAAGAATTGCCTGCTCCTAGGTTTTCTTTTCTCAGAGACAAGCTACAAGTTACAAGTATACCATGTGCTTGAGGGAGAGTATTAGGACTAGTATTAGGATTCTTGTATTTGAGTTCTAGTCTCCCTATGATTCCTCTTGTATATATTCCCCTGTCTGTACAATTATAATCCAAGTTCTGTTAATACAATTCCATCAGTTCTCATCTCTCTGTCTTGGTTTTTCAGAGGACGAATGGTTCAACTTCGATCTAATTTAATGGAAGAACTAGAGTCTCACAAGATGGAATATACCAATATATTTGGAACTCAAGGATGGTACAACGTCTATAACACGTTGAATTTTTTTGCACAAGATCGGTGTGCACCAGTTGAGCACTGGATGATTATGCTGGAGATGGGTGTTCTAATTGCTTCCCGATACAACGTGATATTACATGTTTTGAATATGGCTGGCAGTACGACATATTTACCACTCCGATCTAGCCCACCACCTTGGTATGAGCATGTAGCAATTGTCATTGGTTACGTTAATAATAATCATTATGTTAAGGTAAAATTGACAAGAGGGCATGGTATCCAATGCATACTATTGCTCCACAATGAGTTTATTTTAAATATGATTGTGCAAATGTCTGATTACTCCATATGTGAATCAGATCAATAGTTACAATGAGCATGTATGCTCTAATTGTACTCGGGAGAATGTTATATTAGATTGAAATTGAATGAGTTTTTTTTTATTGTGATGTTAATGTGTTTTTACAGTTTTGAGTGATTCAAAATTAATTTATTGTATTTTTATAAAAAGGTAAAATAATGTTTACAACAAATTTGAGTTATAAAGAATATTATAATAACACAATTATTTTTTTATTTTTTATTTAAAAATTAAAACATTAAAAAAAAAACCCTCGCCGTCTCACCGGAGAAGGCGGCCCACTAGGCTGCCTTCTCACCGGAGAAGGCGGAGGAGAGTTTTTTTTTTAATGTTTTGATTTTTAAATAAAATAAATAATAAATATTTTTTAAAAAAATATAATGTTTGACTAAATTTAATGAATGTGGTGCAAATAGCAAATTTTTATTTACAACACCTATAAAGCTATCGCACCTATCAAAGGGTGGTGTAAATAGCAATTATGGTGGTGCAAATAGAATTCCCCTTGTGATTATGCTTTGGATTTGTCTAAAAATAATTAATTCTCAATATTGTTAGCAATGATGCCTTTGTTTTATATATATATATATATATATATATATATATATATATATATATATATATATATATATATATATATATATATATATATATATATATATATATATATGAATAATTGTAATATAGTTTTGATGAGCTAAAATTGTATTTTTAGAATCCCCATATTTTATTTTGAGTCTAGTGTACCAACTTCAAAATAGACTTAAGAAGACCTCTTAGAATATTGGTACTCAGGATTTATTTGCAGTATTTGTACCAAGATGTATTAGTAAGTCAATGGACAAGGTGTTGTTGTGCTTTGTGGAAAACCTATGTTCGAATCTAAATGATGCTTTTATGCTTGGAGAAGAAAAGAGCTGAATAGCTGATGCTAGGACAGGGAAGACGATTATGAGCATGAAGAGGAATGAGAGGATGACGTAAATTAGTTATGGGTACACGTTCTTACGATCAGATTTGAATTTATATATAAAATCAACACAAACATGATCAATAGGTTGACGTAGAGCATTAGTTAGAGAACTGGATGGTGTTATAGTTGGACATGGTTTTGATTCTTGCTAGTAGCATTTTTGAGAAGATGACACCTGGAGAAAGCATGCTGTCTACATCACACGTCGCTCATCAACTTCATCAGATATCTTTTTCCCATTTTGAAAGAAGAGGCGAGCTGAGGAGGAGGTCACGCTTTGATGTAGTGGAGGTCACGGAGTAATCTCAACAAAATAAAGGGTCACGCTCTATGTTTAATTAAGGTTATCTCAACAAAATAAAGGGTCACACTCTATGTTTAATTAAGGTTAAATAATTCATGGAGATGAGCTTCGGTCTTAAATTATTTCATGGAGATGAGCTACGAGCTTCGGTCCTAAATTATTTCATGGAGATGAGCTACGGTCCTAAATTAATTCATGGAGATGAGCTACGGTCGATCAGATTTTTAGAAGAAGGATGAGCTAAGGTCTATTTATTAGATGGATGAGCTACGATCCTAAATTAAATCATGGAGATGAGCTACGGTCATATTTTTAGAAGAAGGATGAGCTACAGTCAGATTTTTAGAAGAAGGGGTCAAGGAAGATCAAGACAAATCTCTGACAAAGCTTTAATTACAAAGTATGGAGATTACTTGCAAGATCAGGAAAATCTCACAAAGTCAAAAATCATTCTGACATTTGATAAAAGTTGAAATTATTTTGAACATCTCTACAAGGCAAACTTTTAGTACAAGATTTCAAAATTTGAAATTGTCTATCTCCAACGGGCAACTTCAAAAATTCTCAACTATAAATATGGGCAAGGATTGAAGACTTGAAGCAGAGAAAAATACACACGATCAGAGAGCAATATTTGTGAAATATCCAGTGCATTGAGCTTTTCACGTAGATATCTTCAAGTCTAGAAGAGAATGTTTTCTCTATAAAACAATTTTCTATAGTGTGTAGAAAGAGGGTTGAGTGTAGCTGTGTGCAAAACACTACCCTTTTAAGTGTAGCTGTGTGCGAAACACTCGGAGTTGCTAAGTGTAGCTGTGTGCAAGACACTTAGTTGGCGTAGGAGTACAGCTGTGTGCAAAGTACTCGGGGTTGAGTGTAGCTGTGTGCAAAACACTCGGGGAAGTGCTTGTGTAGCACTTGATTCACTATTTGTATATGGGTGAACGAGATAGTGAATTTCCTCCTTGGAGTGAAAGGAGAAGAGTGGACTAGGAGGATTACGCCACCTCCGAACCACTATAAATTTCCTCGTGCATTTTACTTACTGCTCTCATTTATTTACCGCTCATATATTATTGTGAACGAACACATTCTTATATTTGCTATTCACTATCTGGGTTTAGTAATTCTACGTATTCATGCAATATACTTCATATCTAATATAATCTCTTCTATTTGCATTTATTATTTCCTACAAGTTCATGCTAAAGTTAACTATTAAAATATATATCATCTAGTTAGCATTTCCATACGTAAAACATGCATGCATAACATTGTATTTAATTTCGCATAATTTATTGTACTAATCATTTTCGTATGTATCCATGCAAGTCTATTTCTTATATAATATCCATTATTCTTGCATGATTGTTTAAAACCCCACTTTATGCTAAATCAATCATCTGGGTTTAGTACTTTCCACGTTCACATGCGAAGTTAAATTGTGCATATATATCACTTGAACTATTTCAAGCATATTCATCGTATTGCATGTGATATATATCTCTCTGTTTTTAAGTAACACTTTACTGTTGAATCATTCCGCTGTGCACCCAAGTTGAATATCTTGTTATTTATTTATTACTTGGAGTTGAAATTACCAAAGTGTTATTTATTGTGAAAAAGTTTAAAAAGTCTATTCACCCCCCCCCCCCCTCTAGACTTTTTACCACCCTATCGGGACCAACAATTGGTATCAGAGCGGTTGTCTATTTGAGTCAATTTTGACTGCTAGACAGATCTCAAAAATTCAAAATGATGAAGAGAGATATGGCTCTTGTCCAAAATTTATTATTTTCCTTAGAAAAATTTGATGATTGGAAAATTCGTATGCAGGTACATTTATCTGCTCTACATGATGAGATGTGGGAAGTAATCATTGATGGTCCTATTGAAATTTTGCAAGTACAGACAAGTGATACTCCACGATATGTTCCAAAGCCTAAAGCGGAGTGGACTCGCGAAGATAGAATGCGAAATAATTTGGATAATATTGCTAAGGATATTTTGTTTAAATCTATAGATGATACAATTTTTCCTAAATTTCGTAAATGCAGAACGGCGAAGGAAGTTTGGGAAACACTCATTCAAATAGGCGAAGGAGACGAACAAGAGAAGGATAACAAGCTTACCATAGCATTAACGAAATTTGAGGATTTCAAAATGCTAAGTGACGAGAGTATTACCGACATGGAAACCAGATTTACTAAAATCTTGGGAGAGATTAATGATCTTGGAAAAGTCATTAATCAAAAGGAAATATCACTCAAAATTCTACGCAGTCTACCATCAAGTTGGGATATGAAAGTCACCTCCATGAGAGATCATAGGGATCTAAAAACTCTATCAACCGAGAAACTCTTTAGTGATCTCAAAGCCTACGAATTTGAGATGAAATCAAGGACGGAGGAAGAACAAGAAGAAAGAAACAATGCACTAGTTGCCGAACAACCGTCTACGTCAAGGTTAGTAGAAAATAGTGAATTATTAAATGACGAAAATTTTGCTTTGTTTGTCACGAAATTCAAGAAATTTATGAGGAAAAACAACTCCAAAAATATTCCTCATGCAAGCTCGTCGAGAATGCAGAGAAGAAACAACCTTGAGGGCAATGCATACTTGTGCTACAACTGTAGAAAGTCAGGACACTTTTCGGCTGAATGTCCTTACCCCAAGGTAAGCAAATATCAAACTGACAATATACAGGAAGAAGTCAAATCCAAGGAAAGAAGATTCAAGAAGGATAAGAGAAAAGCCTTAATTAGTGATCCTTTGGAGACAAGTGACTCAGAACTATCCTCAAGTGATGAGAGTGATAGCTCAAAAGAAGACACAGCACTATTTGGCATGAGCATAGCAAGTGAATCAAATTATCAAGACATGTGCTTAATGACACACGAAATAGAAGATGATGAGGTAACTTCTAAATCTTTTGACTCTGTAAGTTCATCATTTTCTAGAGAGTCTATCTTTCATTTAATGAAGGATTGTCAAACCATGATGGACACTCACTCAGAAATCAAAGAGCGCAATAATCTTTTGATTCTTGAAAAAGATAAATTAAATGAAAATTTGCAAAATGCTCTATTTGAAATAAGAGACTTGAAAGCCGAAAATATTCGACTTCAAGAAGAGTGTAAATCAAGGGAAGTGAGAGAACACAACCTAAGGGAAGTGATAGCAACATTTACTCATTCATCCAAAATAATGGATAAAATGGTAAATATGCAAAAACCTTTAGGAGATAAAACCGGACTTGGTTATGATCCATCGTGTTCTCAAGCCTCCAAGAAATTGACCAATTCTACTACTGCTTTAACTAATAAAGTCCAAGTAGTAAAATTTGTGAAATGTTAAGATAGCACAATGAGACAAGGAATCAGTTACCAAACTAATGCCAAAAGTGTTACTGCAAGGACGATGCCTCAAAGACAAATTAATTCACCAATGCAGTCAAATATAATAGGCAAAAGTTTTGGAAATATGCCAATGAGTCATGTGCACAAAGTCCTCATAGGAAAATGGGAAGATTTCCAAGGATTGGGGCAGAGAAACTTTATCCCTCTAAACAAGATTGGTTTGATGAAATTAAACCATGGAGTAAATCTAGGTTTAATGCCTTTCATAGGCTCAAACAATCTACTTCCCAAGTGCCAAAGAATAGAGTCAATTTTCAAAACCCGGCACCAAAATCATTTTCAAAAATTAGTTATGATTATAAAGTGTTTAATGGTTACAAACAACATATTCTTGCTTCAATAAGAACTAGGTGGATTTGGGTACCAAAAATTACTAACACCCAAGGACCCAAAAAGATGTGGGTACCAAAATCAAATTAATTTTTTTTTTGCAGGAAAATTGGGATGCATAACATATTGATGATAAATGCTCAAGACACATGACAAATCAAATGCACCCAATTGGTAACTCTATATCTATTCATTATTTTGTTTAATATTGTTTGTACTTATAGCTTTTAAATGTTATGTGCAATGATTGAAGGAAGTTCTGCTTCTAAATGTGCTTAATTGAATTCTATTATTTGCATGAGTATATGTTGACATATGTTCTTTACCTTGAAAGTATATTTGATGTCACATATCTTGTACTGGAGATACATGCTACAAAGATTTACTATCTATTTTTCTCCAAAATAATTGCTCAATGCGAAATATTTGTTGGTTATCACTTCTTGAGCACTACTTGAATAAATAGATATACTTCTTCTTAAATGATCTATTTTTCATATCATGTGTAACACCCCCCAAACAAGACCTATATATAAGCCTTAACACATGCAGATTAAACGACAAAACTAGCACAGCGGAAGATAAAACGAAACTGGATTAAAGAAATCCAACGGGGTGTCACGCCACGTCTACCAAACACGGTAAACGCTACGGCAACAATCTGCAAGTGTATACATTTGTCCCAAAACATCAGTCTAACTACATTGGCGCACAGGCCACAAAAGCAAAGGTAAAGGTGCTAAGCTACCAGGCTCTAGACATCGCGCCCGTCTAAGCATCACCTGAAAGATATAAAGATAAACATTGGGACGACGCCCGGTCAGCGAATAATGCTGGTAACCCACCAATACCGTTAAGTATCATAAATAGATAGATATAAGTCATAAAAACCATTTTCGAAACGGAATACATATATATATACATCAAAATCAAGATCAACTGTCAACACAAGACTCATCACTCTCAAGGATAACACGAGAACACATCCCAAACCACAAAGGTTAACCACACGCAAAGGGTAAAGACTCACCCAACGGCAACACATGCCAAAACAACACAAGCCTCCGTGACTACACACGTCACGAGAGAATATCACACAACGCCGGCTTTACAAGCCCTCGCAACATCACCCATCACGAGTTAGTATGCCTTCCTTATGCCCTGTTCCAACCTTATGGCTACCCCCAACCTTGTACCTTCTTTCCAACCATTACCTCCAGGACCCCTGTACTTCTTAGTCCAACCTTATTCCCCCGGGATCGTCGTCCCCCACCAACAAATACCACCAATCACGGTAACATATGCCCGGATAACACATGTTATCCCCCAAAAACGTGGACCCATCACTCAGGCCACAACTCCATAATCACGTCACGGCCACCACGAGGACCGCTGCAATACCTTGGTGACTAGTGTCCCATAAAACTAATCGTGCAATCCAGGTAGAGCCACACACGCACCACCACTCACACGAGAGTCAAATAACGGATCACAACGAAGGAATGAAACATACTCAATCAAGGAACAGGTCACAGCCCAACGACAACAACGATGAATAACACAAGTTATCATCAACCAAACGGAAGGTACAAACAACACACACGCTAGCATTAAGACAACAAACTAGCATGCTTATCAACGGGGAAACTCAAGATAGTTCCGAGGAACACACAAGACACCTCTTGGTCCAACGAAACACAATGTTGAACACTTAGCACGATTCAAGACACCAAAGTCCTAAATGGATACCTACCATATAGTTCTAGACATACGAAACATCAAGAAGACACTCAAATAGTTCCACAAAAGAACATCGGGAAGCCAAAAGACCAAATACCGAGTCAAACAAATCACGGGGAACAAATCCCGATCCAACTCCACTCGTGTACCCGCTGGTGGACCCACGGGTAGTGCCCCACCCGTGGTTCTGCCCGCGGGAACACTATCCCACAGGCTATGTACCCGCGGGTAGGCCGGCGGGTGGTGCCCCGCCCGCGGGAACATCCCTGTTCCACAACAAATCCCTTCGGGGATTTTCTTCTCCAAACACAAATTTAAGTCCAAAACATGCCAAATCTCACCAAACACAACAAAATGACTTGAACCCTGGAAAATGCCAAGCAATGGCACAAAGGAACCCTAAACACAAGCTCTAGATATGCAATATCACAAGACAATTGCATAAACCCTCACATTTCATAGCAAAACACATGTAGAATCCAAGAAATCACATATAGGTAAGCAAAATAGGTTTTGTAGAGCATGTGCTACCTCTTGAAGACCAAAAGACTTCACTTTACACCACAACAAGCTCTCCACAAGGCTTACTTTCCAAACCCACTTCAAGATTAAACCAAAAGATCATAAAGATCCTACCTTTAAGAAAAAGACAACTAAGATGGAACCAAAAACACAAGATGAACTTAGATCATACCATCCTAGATGCCCAAATAGGTGAAAGGTTGAATCTTGGAAGCAAATCTTGGAATCTTGACAAGGGTCTCAACTTGGCTTGGAGAATAAGCTACACTTCTTTTCTAGAGAGAAGGTAGAACTATTTTTTTAAGAATTGTAGGGAATGAAATGAAGAAGTCTTCTAGGTTAGGTTACAATACTAACTCTTGGTGAAAAGACAAGAATACCCTTACTAACCCTTAGAAAATGTAAGGAACAAGGGAACTCCCCTCAAAGCACAAGGTACAACACAACTTAAAGGTTGGCTAGTCAAATTCTAGTCCTTGAGTATTACAAATCAGGATTTTAGGAATTAATTCCTCAAATAAAAATAGGATTAATTATTCAATTAATCCATGGATTGAATGTGGATTTTTGGGGTGTCACATCCTCTCCCCCTTCAAAGAAGCTTCGTCCCCGAAGCTTGGGTACGACAAATTAAAAGCAAACGGTAAAAAGGAAACGAAATTGTGACAAGAAGTTCAAGAACAACTCTTTTGGTCAAAGACTCCAAAAGAACTCACAAGGATTCCAAAGCAAAGAGGTATTACAAAGCAAGAAAGAAGGCATTTCAAATTCAAGGATTGGCAAGAGGTCAACAAACGGATAGATTGAGCATCAAGAACTCTAACCTCAACACAACCACCAACTTCTAGACAACAACCAAGAACTAAACAACTAACTCCAAACACCATTATCAACTATCTAAACAACAAGGCAACAAACAAAACAAGCAAGCACACAAAGCACACGCAACCTATCACCAAGCTAACAACGGCTAAGAAAGAAACAACAAGGAAAGAGCGAACGGGGTTACCGCAACACAAGTTAAAACTCCTCGCTCTCCGACTCCTCGGCCTCTTCGGGCTCCTCTTTGTCTTCGTCTCTGTGGCTAGAACTGGCTTCAATCTGGTCCAACCTCTGATGCACTACGACGAACTGCGCCTTCACAAACGCAAAGCCCTCGGCGATCATGCTGTTCTGCTGACGAAGCAAGGCGACGACGTCATGCTCCCTCTTTGTGCGAGCTTCCTTCCTTCTCCGGCTTTCCTCACTGTCCGAATCACTTTCTTCAGCTTCGGCGGCCTCCGGTGCTCCTACATCTTCTTCTTGGTCTGCTTCCTCCTCAGCTTCTTCATCACCGCCCAAACTCTGGACTGCGAGGCTCAACTTCCCGGCATGGATTCCAAGCTCAGCAGCTAACTTCGCCCTCTCATCAGGTGCTTTCCTTGCAACCTCTTCTAGCGTGATGTACTCACCATCATCTAACCGAAACAGATTACAACTCCGGAGATTGGTGGTATCCAACACCATCTTTCCCACGGCCTTCGGGAGGCAACCGTCCACACTAACACCTTTCTTGACCAAGATCCAACTCAACACCATCCCATACGGCATGCTCTTCCGATTGTGATCCCGGCAAAACACCATGTGTTGCATCATCAAAGCAGGCAGGTTGAACTTAACCATATTCTTCAAACAGAAAGCAAATGTGCACTCCAACTTACCCAACAAACTGCTCTTGTTGTTATTAGGCAACAAACAATCTGACACCAACATCACCAAGATCCTTTGCTCCGCAGACAACCACTTCCTTTCCGGCCTAGAGGCTTGAGTGAAACCACTCGTACGGCCCAACAGATAGCTCAAATAGTCACGGTACCCCATGGTATCCGTACTAACCCAAGAATGACCACTGTACTGAGCCACTCCGGTAGAAGACAAACTGAACAACTGAGCCAACCTCTTCTCAGACAACACAACCTTCACACCTCTCACCTTAGAGGTGATCTCCAACTCATCGCCCTCCTTTGTCACAACCATGTGACGATAAAACTCTTTCACCAAACTCGGGTAAGTCTCAGCCCTTATGGCGAGAAACCCATCCAACAAACCTTGATATCTAAGCATATCCAACAAGGAACTAGGAAAAGATTCCGGATCAAAAGCTTTACCTTCAAGAACGAGGTAATGGGTATCCACCCATTCCGCTTTCCTTGCCAAACTTGACCTTCTAGGCATGATTGAAGATGATCCAAAGCTCAACAAAAAGGACCCAAGGCTTCTCCTCTTTCTCTTCTCACTCTCGCTGCTCTCTCTCTCTCGGCGGCACGGCGACGCGACAGCTCCGGCTGCTGCGACGGCGACGAGGCGGCGGCTCGGCGACGACGAGGCGACGGGCAGGAGGGGTGGTGGCTGTGAAGCTACGGGGAGGGGTGGGTGCTGGGTGGTCTCACGGGTAGAAAGAAAGGAAGAAAAAGAGAATTTGGGAATTTAGGGATTTGGGTGAAATTGGGGAAAAGATGATTTAATTTGGGGATTTTGGGTAAAGTGGGAATTTATGGTTTAGATGGAATTAAAATTGGTTAAGTTTCAAGAAAGACAATTGGCTCAAGGGGTTTAGAGGTTGGGTTGACAAAAATTAGGCTTCGAAACTCAATAGTTATAATTAAATATTAGGCTTGGCTTTTAAGCTACACAAGGAAAGGTTCTTGGTAAGAATTTTTGGCTATTTTCCAATTCAAAGAATACTTGGAAAATTTAGGAAGTGCACAAGGAATTTATAAGAACAACCAAGTACAAGGGTTGATTGCTAACTTCACAACGAAGCTCATATATCAACTAAAGAATTACTTAGCAAGAAGAGTCTATACTTAGCCTCAAAAGAATTGCTATCAAAGAAAGCATACCAAGGATTGCCAAGCAAGAGACAACTATGAAACACAAGGTAACACTCAAGATACAACGAACACGATGATTCTGGAGAAACAAACAAGGGTAGGCTAGAAGAAAGGGGTTACCTGCCACTTCATCCTCTATCAAGCCCTCCGACTCAGCCTGAGAACTCGCCATCACAGAAACTCTTCCGGGTGGCCTAGCTCCGACAGCTCCGCGACCCGAACTCCCTCCTGGTGCTCCTCCGGCTCTCGGGGGTGGCGGCAACGCTCTCTGACCGGCAAGCTGGGGACATTCCGCGACTCTGTGACCACGATCCCCGCATCGGAAGCACCTAAACGCCTGGCCATAAAAATCATGGCCCGCGTGCACCTTCCCACACCTTCGACAAACAACCGACTTAGCTTGATCCTGATGCTCCACTCTGATAGGTCCTTGAGAAGAAGATGACACGGCCTTAACTTGAAAACTCGGCCGGGGCTTCTTGAAGGTGGAAGAACCTCCGCTCTCAACTCTCATCCTAGCTAACTCAAACGAACCCCTCTGAAGCTGCTGAACACGATACAAATCCGCGGCACACAGATACGCATCCTTAAGGGAACTGGGCCTACTCACCGTCAACGCTTTTCGTGCCTCAAAATTCAGACCGGCAACGAAATGCTCAACCTTGGCAAGCTCTGTAGGCACAAGCACCCTCGCGAAGCGCGCCAGCTCTAAGAACTTCTTGTGGTATTCGACCACAGATAAGGATCCTTGCAGCAGATGAAGGAACTCATCAAACATGGCGGCTCGCACATGCGCTGGGTAGAAACTTTCGCGCATTCTGTCCTTGAGCGCGGTCCAATAAACCCAGGCTCTTCAAGGAAGGTCGGACCTTCATGGACCCACCACAGATCAGCTTCTTGGCAGAAGTAGAACGTTGCCAGTTCTACTCTCCTTTCTTCAGGGCAACCCACTACGATGAAGATCTTATCAAACACCCGTAGCCACTCTTCTAGGACTACAGGGTCTTCCTCGCCAGCGAAGGTTGGCGGCCGATGCCCTGACACCAAACGACCTACATCGCGATGTCCATCAGGGGGAGGAGGCGGCACAACTTGATTGTTGTTCAGCAAGGCTTCACTGAGCGTCTACATCGTCTGCGTCAGCTGATGGAGATTCTGAGCGAGCTGCTCGTTGGTCAGGGTCTCCAGGGTGCGAGCGCGAGGACGAGGAGGCATCGCAAACTTCTACAACAACAACGAGATTACCAAAAAGATCAAACAAGCAAGACAGAAAGCAACACACATCTCACCGCGCAGCCTAGAGTCCTAAGCCTAACACTTAGCTTCTTAAAGTCGCTTAGAGGTCTCAAAACACACTTAACCACTAAGAAAGTCTAGACTTAACTCTTCCTAGGCTCAAACCTAGGCTCTGATACCAATTGTAACACCCCCCAAACAAGACCTATATATAAGCCTTAACACATGCAGATTAAACGACAAAACTAGCACAGCGGAAGATAAAATGAAACTGGATAAAAGAAATCCAACGGGGTGTCACGCCACGTCTACCAAACACGGTAAACGCTACGGCAACAATCTGCAAATGTATACATCTATCCCAAAACATCAGTCTAACTACATTGGCGCATAGGCCACAAAAGCAAAGGTAAAGGTGCTAAGCTACCAGGCTCTAGACATCGCGCCCGTCTAAGCATCACCTGAAAGATACAAAGATAAACATTGGGACGACGCCCGGTCAGCGAATAATGCTGGTAACCCACCAATACCGTTAAGTATCATAAATAGATAGATATAAGTCATAAAAACCATTTTCGAAACGGAATACATATATATATACGTCAAAACCAAGATCAACTGTCAACACAAGACTCATCACTCTCAAGGATAACACGGGAACACATCCCAAACCACAAAGGTTAACCACACGCAAAGGGTAAAGACTCACCCAACGGCAACACATGCCAAAACAACACAAGCCTCCGTGACTACACACGTCACGAGAGAAGATCACACAACGCCGGCTTTACAAGCCCTCGCAACATCACCCATCACGAGTTGGTATGCTTTCCTTATGCCCTGTTCCAACCTTATGGCTACCCCCAACCTTGTATCTTCTTTCCAACCATTACCTCCAGGACCCCTGTACTTCTTAGTCCAACCTTATTCCCCCGGGACCGTCGTCCCCCACCAACAAATACCACCAATCACGGCAACATATGCCCGGATAACACATGTTATCCCCCAAAAACGTGGACCCATCACTCAGGCCATAACTCCATAATCACGTCACGGCCACCACGAGAACCGCTGCAATACCTTGGTGACTAGTGTCCCATACCACTAATCGTGCAATCCAGGTAGAGCCACACAAGCACCACCACTCACACGAGAGTCAAACAACGGATCACAACGAAGGTATGAAACATACTCAATCAAGGAACAGGTCACAGCCCAACGACAACAACGATGAATAACACAAGTTATCATCAACCAAACGGAAGGTACAAACAACACACACACTAGCATTAAGACAACAAACTAGCATGCTTATCAACGGGGAAACTCAAGATAGTTCCGAGGAACACACAAGACACCTCATGGTCCAACGAAACACAATGTTGAACACTTAGCACGATTCAAGACACCAAAGTCCTACATGGATACCTACCATATAGTTCTAGACATGCGAAACATCAAGAAGACACTCAAATAGTTCCACAAAAGAACATCGGGAAGCCAAAAGACCAAATACCGAGTCAAACAAATCACGGGGAACAAATCCCGATCCAACTCCACTCGTGTACCCGAGGGTGGACCCACGGGTAGTGCCCCACCCGTGGTTCTGCCCGCGGGAACACTATCCCACAGGCTATGTACCCGCGGGTAGGCCGGCGGGTGGTGCCCCGCCCGCGGGAACATCCCTGTTCCACAACAAATCCCTTCGGGGATTTTCTTCTCCAAACACAAATTCAAGTCCAAAACATGCCAAATCTCACCAAACACAACAAAATGACTTGAACCATGGAAAATGCCAAGCAATGGCACAAAGGAACCCTAAACACAAGCTCTAGATATGCAATATCACAAGACAATTGCATAAACCCTCACATTTCATAGCAAAACACATGTAGAATCCAAGAAATCACATATAGGTAAGCAAAATAGGTTTTGTAGAGCATGTGCTACCTCTTGAAGACCAAAAGACTTCACTTTACACCACAACAAGCTCTCCACAAGGCTTACTTTCCAAACCCACTTCAAGATTAAACCAAAAGATCATAAAGATCCTACCTTTAAGAAAAAGACAACTAAGATGGAACCAAAAACACAAGATGAACTTAGATCTTGCCATCCTAGATGCCCAAATAGGTGAAAGGTTGAATCTTGGAAGCAAATCTTGGAACCTTGACAAGGGTCTCAACTTGGCTTGGAGAATAAGCTACACTTCTTTTCTAGAGAGAAGGTAGAACTATTTTTTTAAGAATTGTAGGGAATGAAATGAAGAAGTCTTCTAGGTTAGGTTACAATACTAACTCTTGGTGAAAAGACAAGAATACCCTTACTAACCCTTAGAAAATGTAAGGAACAAGGGAACTCCCCTCAAAGCACAAGGTACAACACAACTTAAAGGTTGGCTAGTCAAATTCTAGTCCTTGAGTATTAAAAATCAGGATTTTAGGAATTAATTCCTCAAATAAAAATAGGATTAATTATTCAATTAATCCATGGATTGAATGTGGATTTTTGGGGTGTCACATCATGTATATCTATTGGAGATTATTCTTAATGCTGCATTCACTATTGTTCTATATGGTATTATGTTCTATATGCTCTATTGCTTATTCTTCTTGAGCATAATTTGAATGATCTAGATATGCTTGTTCTTCATTGGATTATTCTATGCTTCACAGTATATCTATTTTAACTTGTTATGAAAAAAAAA
The DNA here is from genome assembly GCF_001879475.1 of Ipomoea nil. Classification (NCBI taxonomy): domain Eukaryota; kingdom Viridiplantae; phylum Streptophyta; class Magnoliopsida; order Solanales; family Convolvulaceae; genus Ipomoea; species Ipomoea nil. The sequence goes on along the minus strand of NW_017618421.1, from coordinate 791,954 downwards.
AAACTTGTTTCTAAATTGCTTTAGACTTAAGACTCATAATGTTCTTAATTGTCCAAACATGCAAACTTCTACTTCTCAATTCTTGAGTATAAGAGTTGTGGTTATGCTTTGAGTATGAAAATGCTCTTAAACCACACACTATTATTAAGTGCACAAAAAATTCTTGAGAATATGCTATGAATGTGTGCTCATATACTATTTGATTTAGTTTAAACGTATCTTATCAATATGGTGTTTAATTGGAGTTTGAACTTTATCAAATGATGCTTGAGCTTATTCTTTGAGAAAATATGTTGTAAATTGTTTTCACATGCCTTACCTTGATAATAAACATATCTTATGGAAAATGTTTTAATGTGGTTTATATCTTGATAATGCTATATGAGATTATCTTGAGTAAATGTGCTTATTGGTGCTCATGTTCTTTTGATTAAAGTTAAACAAATCTCTTGTATTGTGCTTAATTGGTTGTTCGAATTCTTTCTATTAGAACAAGAGCTTATCTTTTAGATTTGATGCTTAAATGTACTCACATACTTGATTGTTTGAATATGAACATATCCTATCTACTATGATTCAAAGTGGTTTGTATTTACTCCATCGTTGTATGAGTTCTTATTATGGAAAATTATATCTCTAATGCCTTATTGACTAGATATGATTTATCTTCTAAAAATGTGCTTAATTGTTTCATATTCTATCAATTTGGTGTTTGAGATTGATACTTTATGCAATCACTTAATCTTGCCCTCTTACTATGTTGAATATAAATCTATCAAACAAGATGTGCTTAAATGTGATTTATATTTCATCGAAGAGCATTTGAGCTTATGGTTATAAAAATTGTGCACTACTTGAGCAAAATTGATCTATTCTTATTGATTGAATTTGAGAAGTTCGTACATTATTAAATGGTAATTGATTCACATTTCCTATAAAGTTAACCCATGCGGACCCAAGATAAAATGGGTACCTATATCCGAAAAACATAAGTTGTTTTGTAGGAATATTCTCAATACTTACGATGACATATAGCTTACTTGGAATCAACAAATGTTACCAACAAGTGGTATCATTGAAGTCATCCAGAAGATGCAAGGAGTCATTGTTAGGAATAATATTCGTTTTGATGAAAACATCTCTACAATGACTAGATTGGAAGCTATATGAATCTTTCAAGAAGTGAGCCAAACAGTAATGAAAAGCCAAAGCTGAAGGAGTACATCTAGCTTGAGTCTTGGTCAAATAAGCAAGAAGACCAAACAAGCGAGATGAGGCTAATTCACGTCAAGCAAAAAGTAATCTGATTTCTAAGAGGCTAATCTAGGCTTATTTCTACAAGCAAGATGTGTCTGGTCAAACAAGCAAGAAGTGGCTGATTCACATTAGGCACATATAAGCATGAAGTCAGTTAATTAGCCCAAGCAAGATGTATTTTATTCGATACAAGCGAAAAAGTGATCTGGTTGTTACAAGCAAGAAGGCGGAACAAGCAAGATGTGGTTTATTTACTTCAAGCAAGAAGCTAAAATGCACAAGAGAAACATCTGAAATGCACGATCAAGTCAAGTCAAATAAGCAAGAAGTAAGATGTGGCTTAATTGAGACAAGCAAAAACATGATTGATTTATTACAAGCCATTTCTTGAGTAAGGTAAATCAGATCAAGCAAGAGAAGGAGATACCAAGAAAGGGGGAACCGCAAGTACAAATTCCGACTATTTGAATTTATGCAACTATTCAGGGGGAATCTCAAAACCTGGCAAATGATGTTGTATCTACTACTCAAGTAGATGAGGTTCAAATTGATGTTGGTGAAGTAGTTGGAGTAGATGTTGGAGTTAAAGGTATGATTAGAAGAAGTTGAAAAAAAAATGTTAGAAAAGAAGTTGAAACTCATGATTGAGTTCATGTTGGAGATTATATTGGAGCTAATGTTGGAGCTTGATAATGATATAGTCTATGTCTGGGAAGATGTTGTCAATCCTATGGGCGAAAGCATAAAGAAATGAATGATAACTTAAACCAGTTGACATTGCAATGAGGTTGTAAACAATGACAAGTCAATTCACAATGCCCAGAAGGAGGATTCAAAGGACATCCGCACCCTTTTTTGATGCTGCCAAAAAGGGGGAAGAAAATTGAAGAAAATGATAGTCATTTTGGAAGATGATGACAGTAAATCTACTTAGAAGAAGAGGTAAATTCTTGGTATTTATGTTCTATTTCTTTATACTAGACGTATAAGAAAGGGGGAAGAAGTTGGTAGTCATTTAGTTCATTCTTTGGTTAGAAGCTATTTCAATTTTTGGTATCAAGAATTGTTTTCTAGGTCAAGATCATGTTAAACTCATCACTTGGCTAGTCAAAATAAAATATAATTCGTAAAAGTTCATTTTTCAAAAGACTAAGCCAAAATGACTAAGTATAGGTTTTGGCATCATCAAAAAGGGGGAAATTGTTAGGAATAATTGTAATATAGTTTTGATGAGCCAAAATTGTATTTTTAGAATTCCCCATATTTTATTTTGAGTCTAGTGTACCAACTTCAAAATAGACTTAAGAAGACCTCTCAGAATATTGGTACTTAGGATTTATTTGCAGTATTTGTACTAAGATGTATTAGCAGGTCAATGGACAAGGTGTTGTTGTGCTTTGTGGAGAACTTGTGTTCGAATTTGAGTGACGCTTTTATGCTTGGAGAAGAGAAGAGCTGAATAGCTGATGTTAGGACAGGGAAGACGATTATGAGCATGAAGAGGAATGAGAGGCAGAGGATGACGTAAATTAGTTATGGGTACACGTTATTACGATCAGATTTGAATTTATATATAAAATCAACACAAACATGATCAATAGGTTGACGTAGAGCATTGGTTAGAGAACTGGATGGTGTTACAGTTGGACATGGTTTTAATTCTTGCTAGTAGCATTTTTGAGAAGATGACACCTGGAGAAAGCATGTTGTCTACATCACACGTGGCTCATCAACTTCATCAGATATCTTTTGCCCATTTCGAAAGAAGAGGTGAGCTGAGGAGGAGGTCACGCTTTGATGTAGTGGAGGTCACGGAGAAGGAGGAGGTCACGCTTTGATGTAGTGGAGGTCACGGAGTAATCTTAACAAACTAAAGGGTCACGCTCTATGTTTAATTAAGGTTATCTCAACAAAATAAAGGGGCACGCTCTATGTTTAATTAAGGTTAAATAATTCATGGAGATGAGCTCCGGTCTTAAATTATTTCATGGAGATGAGCTACGAGCTTCGGTCCTAAATTATTTCATGGAGATGAACTACGGTCCTAAATTAATTCATGAAGATGAGCTACGGTCCTAAATTAATTCATGGAGATGAGCTACGGTCGATCAGATTTTTAGAAGAAGGATGAGCTAAGGTCTATTTATTAAATGGATGAGCTACGATCCTAAATTAAATCATGGAGATGAGCTACGGTCATATTTTTAGAAGAAGGATGAGCTACGGTCAGATTTTTAGAAGAAGGGGTCAAGGAAGATCAAGACAAATCTCTGACAAAGCTTTAATCACAAAGTATGGAGATTACTTGCAAGATCAGGAAAATCTCACAAAGTCAAAAATCATTCTAACATTTGATAAAAGTTGAAATTATTTTGAACATCTCTACAAGGCAAACTTTTAGTACAAGATTTCAAAATTTGAAATTGTCTATCTCCAACGGGCAACTTCAAAAATTCTCAACTATAAATATGGGCAAGGATTGAAGACTTGAAGCAGAGAAAAATACACACGATCAGAGAGCAATATTTGTGAAATATCCAGTGCATTGAGCTTTTCACGTAGATATCTTCAAGTCAAGAAGAGAAATTTGTTTTCTCTATAAAACAATTCTCTATAAAACAATTTTCTATAGTGTGTAGAAAGAGGGTTGAGTGTAGCTGTGTGCAAAACACTACCCTGTTGAGTGTAGCTGTGTGCGAAACACTCGGAGTTGCTAAGTGTAGCTGTGTGCGAAACACTCGGAGTTGCTAAGTGTAGCTGTGTGCAAGACACTTAGTTGGCGTAGGAGTACAGCTGTGTGCAAAGTACTCGGGGTTGAGTGTAGCTGTGTACAAAACACTCGGGGAAGTGCTTGTGTAGCACTTGATTCACTATTTGTATCTGGGTGAACGAGATAGTGAATTTCATCCTTGGAGTGAAAGGAGAAGAGTGGACTAGAAGGATTACGCCACCTCCGAACCACTATAAATTTCCTCGTGCATTTTACTTACTGCTCTCATTTATTTACCGCTCATATATTATTGTGAACTAACCCATTCTTATATTTTCTATTCACTATCTGGGTTTAGTACTTCTACGTATTCATGCAATATACTTCATATCTAATATAATCTCTTCTATTTGCATTTATTATTTCCTACAAGTTCATGCTAAAGTTAACTATTAAAATATATATCATCTAGTTAGCATTTCCATACGTAAAACATGCATGCATAACATTGTATTTAATTTCGCATAATTTATTGTACTAATCATTTTTGTATGTATCCATGCAAGTCTATTTCTATAATATCCATTATTCTTGCATGATTGTTTAAAACCCCACTTTATGCTAAATCAATCATCTGGGTTTAGTACTTTCCACGTTCACATGCGAAGCTAAATTGTGCATATATATCACTTGAACTATTTCAAGCATATTCATCGTATTGCATGTGATATATATCTCTCTGTTTTTAAGTAACACTTTACTGTTGAATCATTCCGCTGTGCACCCAAGTTGAATATCTTGTTATTTATTTATTACTTGGAGTTGAAATTACCAAAGTGTTATTTATTGTGAAAAAGTTTAAAAAGTCTATTCACCCCCCCGCCCCCTCCGCCCCCTCTAGACTTTTTACAACCCTATCGGGACCAACAATATATATATAGAGGGTTGCATTCACATGCAAACCCCCTTAAAATACAAACATGTGGACAGATATGGGCCATTAGATTAGATTAGATTAATGGATTAGATTTTAGGGGGAAAAAAATGAAGACACGCCAATAATTAGAGAGCAAAAGGGAAATTCAGGCAATTTATCGGTAGGATTGAATAACATCAATGATCACGCAACACCCATTCAACAGCACTCCATTCCTACGTAATCAGAATACAGAAAATAAAATTTTAAAAAAATTTGGCAGAGATGCCATCGACGCAAAGATTGAGTATAGTTTGTAGGTGCGTGCACGGCCATATACGACTGTGTGCGTCCATGAACTCCATGCTGTTCAGCATGTGTGCGCATATACATTTAACTGTGTGCGTAGGGTAATCTAAGATGTTATTTTGTTACCAACAAATGCTAGTAATAATAAATATGATAAATATAAATATTAAAATACGGGTCATAAATCCAAAGAAATGGCATATTTTAATGTTTTCGAAAAAACCTTAATCTATTCTGAGTGCTGCACGCATCATAGAAATACCATTAAACATTATTCATGTTAAAAGTTTTTGAATGTCCATGCACATCATTAAGAATGAAATCACATTTTAATCTTTATTTTTTAAGATGAACAGGCGAAAACCAATGTGACCACGACAAACAAGAGTGTGTAATGGAAATAGGTGATGATGGTGCGAAATACTAGAGACCTGCAAACAAAGAAACATAATAAAAAACAAAGGACATGCACTATACATGAATCATGTTTAATGGTATTTCTATGGTGTGTGCAACACTCAATTTCTTTGATCATTGGTTGCCCTTAAGGTGTTTTGGACGTTATTTCTGATGGGGTGTATTCTGGAATGTGTCCACAACACTATTTCACTGTGTGCATGGCTGATAAAATCCTTCTCTTCCTTCAAACAGCATTGTCCTTAAGGCGGGTTCAGCGTTATTAGTGATCAGGTGTATTATGGAGTGTGTGCACAACACTAGTTCACTATATGTGCATGGATGCTAAATATGCCATTTCTTTGGATTTATGACCCGTATTTTAATATTTATATTTATCAGATTTATTATTACTAGCACTTGCTGGTAACAAAATAACATCTTGAATTACCCTACGCACACAGTTAAATGTATATGCGCACGCATGCTGAACAGCATGGAGTTCATGGACGCACACAGTCGTATATGGCCGTGCACACACCTACAAACTATAACAGCGCATGTGAACGTCAACAATTATATACCAACGAGAATGACCGTGAACGTCAACAATTATATACCAACGAGAATGACCGTGAACGTCTATTATACTATTATAAAACCGTCAAAATAAATAACAGCAAAGGTCAATGCATAGAGTAAGATATATACGCGCACAAATGTGAGAGGGATGAAAATAACGTAGCATTCATTTAGCGAAATTGATTATCATTAAGTATTAGCAAAAAAATCGATTAACTGGTGAGTTAGATGCGCACACATGCTGAGCAACATGGAGATCATGGTCGCACACAGCCGTTTATGGTCGTGCACACACTAACGAACTATAACAACGCATGTGAACGTGAACAATTTAGGTATTAGCAACAAATCGATTAACTGGCAAGTGCACATAGTACCATACGAATGAGCATACTAGGTGGCAGCATTCAATAAACTAAATTGATTAGCATTATGTATTAGCTAAAACCGAGTATATGGCGAGTGCACACAGTACCATACGAATGTGCATACTAGGTGCAGTATATAACCAATACTAAGCACATAAACAGGTAACCAGAATGAGAGAAATTAAGTCAGAATAAGAGTGCACACCAATATAAACTGCCAACAGAACCACAAGAAACATAACCAAGCCAAAAAACATAGTGTTAGCATAAATTAAAGACAGCTTGAGTGCCGTTCGAGTGTCATAAAAAACTAATATGTGCCCAAGATGATGCACGCACAATTAAAAGTCATCTTGTGCACAAGTGAATTGACTGTGCACATTATGCTCCGAAATCACTATCTCCTTCATGTAACGTAACCTGAGCTTGTGCAAAGTCGTAGTGTCCCCCTTTACCAGACCACAATCCCAATCAAGAACACGCTGGCCAACATAGGATTCCATGTGCCGCATCAGAAAAACCCCACAATCAATTTTATTTTTTGAATCCCACCAGGCTATTTGCAATCGCTTAGATTCCACACAGGCAGTAGCTGCAGACCTCGCAAGAGAAATATCTTTGAAGAACTTGGACATCATGCACTTCTGAAATCCAACATAAATGGAACATTAACACAACATTCAAACTATTGATCAAGGGGGATGTCAGTTAGGGAAACCAAAAAAAAAAACATAAAAAAAAATGCGGGGGGGGGGGGGGGGGGGGGGTGAGATTCACTAACCATATCCTCAATAAAATCACTATATTTCACAGCCTTTGCTTTCGGATTAGAGTCATTGTCAATAATCTCATAACGAAACTGAAGGAAATCAAAGCACAAGAAATAGTGATCACGATGAAGAATGGGGAAAAAATCTGCACACAACAACACAATAGCATTTGGGGAACAACAACACAATAGCATTTGGGGTGATTTTGATGCGCACATAAATGTAAACGACCATGCACACATACTGAACACACGTGCACATGCAAAAAAAAAAAAAGGTGGGGGGATTGGAGTCCAATGGAATTAATAGAATTGAGACTAACCAACAAAAAAATCAACGCACACACACAAATGTCCGAAACTAAAAAAACATAAACGCCGAGCACAGTACTTCGACAAACAATGCACACATCTACCATCCATATTTTTTTCCAGTATAGTGAATAGAATACAGTGATATTTTTTTAACGAATAGAATACAGTGATATTTTTTTTAGCTTTGTACTCTACATTGACCAAGTGCATGTGTAAGGCAATGCATTTTTCAAGCTTTAACCTAACTAACCAAAAAAAAAAAAAACAAGCAAACAGCAGCAATGAACGCTGCAAAAAGCAATACTACACATTCTACTAGTTATTTTTCTGTAATTTAAAATAATGTTAAAGCCCTGACCATTAATAGTAAAAAAAAAAAAAACACAATAATGAAAGAGCAAAAAACATGAAGTCACCAACAGATTTGAGAGAGAAAAAATTGAAGAAATTACTACAAAGAAACAAAAAATTGAGTTTCACAATAAGAAACAATGTGGCATTATCTAGGCATAATAAATAACAAGAAAATAATCAAAATAACAATATCTAGGCATCAAAATCACAAACTATTGGCGATTAATACATCTAATCCATGCAAAAAAAAACCCCAAAATAAAATACCCTAGCTTCAAATTCCGGCCAACGCCCCAGTCCACCACCCCACAAAATAACTTAGATGCCTACAGACAAGCAAAACCCCAAAAAAAAAAGAAAAAAAAACGCCCAAAACACAAGAACCTCCAAAAAAAAATGGCGAGAATACAATAATACAGTACCTCGGCCGACCGCTCCACCCGGTGATCACCGCCTCTTCGAAGCACCCTGGACCCTATCGTCAACCATTGCTACGTGGAAGTGAAAATCGAAGGTTGACTAAGCGAAAATGACGCAAATAGAACTCGACTTGTGCGCACAGGAGAGAGACGACGAACGCAGCAGAGAAGAACGAGGAATTGTGTGCGTGAAAGAAGCAACTGGATAAAGACTAATTTGACTAGGTTATAAAAATAAGCAAAATACCACTTGTGCCCCCCTTAACATAAAAACAAATCAGATTAAGCGAAAAAACAAAAAACAAAGGGCGAAGGAATCAGCACCATCAAAAGTGAAAATCCAACGGCTCACAATTGTCCACAAGTTTGTATTTTAAGATATATATATATATATATATATATATAGGGAGAGAGAGAGAGAGAGAGAGAGAGAGAGAGAGAGAGAGAGGGAGAGAGAGGGGGGGGGGGGGGGGAGTTGAGTTCAAATAAGGATAAGTATATTATAGAGGACTGTGAGAATAGATGTAGTGTGTGCCATTAGCCTGTATGTCGTGTGCATGACCGAATGTAGTCGTGTGCCACAGTTTGTATGTCGCGTGCATAGATTTGTTAATTAATAGAACCTGGGTTCGAAACCTGATGTTTACATGTATTCTTGTGTGCCATTATGTATTAAATTGTGTGTCTGCTATTAATTTGTTGTGTGCCCATTATTTGTCCACACAATCCTCTATATATTGTTGTCCTCATTTGAACTCAACCATATATATATATATATATATATATATATATATATATATATATATATATATATATATATATATATATATATATATATATATATATATATATATATATATATATATATATATATAATTACATTCATATAAAAACAGTGCTTAAAATACAAACGTGTTGACACTTTTGGATCGTTGGATTTTGGATATCTAAGGTTGTGATTAGTTTTTATGTTTTTGTGTGCTGTGTCTGTGTGCATTGTCGTTCATGGACGTGTGCACACTGGCCCAAATACTGTGGATTCACACATACATACTATGGATGTGTGCACCCACATTTAGGTGTGTGCACTGTCGTCCACAGATGTGTGCACACACGCATTTAGGTGTGTGCACAGTATATGTCCACATGTTTGTATTTTAAGGGTGTTTGCATGTGAATGCAACCCTATATATATATATATATATATATATATATATATATATATATATATATATATATATATATATATATATATATATATAATCTATCCATCATAGTAATAAGAGCTAATAAAGTGAGGCTTATAATGGTTAGTAAAAAATGTCCGTCAAATTATTAAATGAAATGAATGGTTCAGATTTTAATTTTTACTTGAGATTTTCAAATTTATTCTTAATTATTCTTTGAGATTTCCAAATTTATCCTTAATTATTTGATTATCTTTCCTTAAATACCACACACTACTAACTTTTTCGTTAAAAAATATATTATCCGTTAACTCTTTTTATAATTCTCCGTTAATCCTCTGTTAACTTGACCGCTCCGCAAGAATTCTCCGTTAGATGCCTTCATCCTCAGTGCAAGAAACCAAAACACACTTTGGTGGTTCTAGTCTTATGTTCTAAAAACCCCTAGTAGTGAATGGAGAAGCGATCAAGCAAGATAGACAAGAGCATGATTGGCGACATGGACAATCTTCTCGAGGAAGATAAGATTCGTATGTCCACCATGATTGAGCAATTCCAAATCCGTGACAGGTTCTTCCTATTTCATTGTATGTGTGTATGTGTAGAAAACTATCAGGTATGCATTGTGTTAATACTCTTCTAAAGAACAACTCTTTATAGTTTTATTTTCCAGTTGTTGAAGACCAACACTAATACCTGAAATTAGATCTTTCCTTAGAAATTTCAAATAATGTGAGTATGATGTTAACATTGAACCTTATTTTGAGTTCTTGGTGAATAAAGAATTTGTTATTGAATTTTGAATTGAATATGTTGTGATGGTTGTCTAATCAGTCAGATCCTAAAGGGATTTTCCCCTTCGCTACTAAAAATATTTTGCAGGCACCATCAGCTAAACAAAACCAGCCGTGGGCTGAGTCCATCCTTCAGTCTCATCCCATGGCTCCTGCTTCTATTCGGCCTGACCAGCCCGCGCCGGCTCAGCCAGTTCTGCCCGAACCAGACCAGGCTAACCAGCTCGAGCCACCCGCTTCATCGGCTACGCCTGCTGCCTCAACAGTTGCACCAGTGGCTCGTCCTCGCGACCGACCGTGTGGGCGGTCTACTCGCCCCACGGTTCATTCTCATACCATAGTCACACGGAGCTGGTCTCAGGCTCCCCCTACGGTTCTGACTACACAGGTTTGTCTTACTGAACCTACATGCTACACCCTCAAACGGTTAAATATCCAGAATGACGTAAGGCAATGGATCAAGAGTTCAATGCTCTTCTTCAGAATGAGACATGGTGCCTTGTTCCACCAAAATTAGACATGAACATTATTGGGTGTAAGTGGGTCTTTCGCACAAAAAGGAAGATAGATGGTTCAATTGAAAGACACAAAGCAAGGTTAGTAGCTAATGGGTTTAATCAAGTACCTGGACAGGATTTCTTTAACACGTTCAGCCCAGTGGTGAAACCCATTACTGTCAGGTTACTTCTCTCTTTAGCTATATCATCTAGATGGACTATTAGGCAGCTTGATGTTCACAATGCTTTTTTGAATGGACATTTAATCTGAAATTGTTTATATGAAGCAGCTGCCTAGTTATATTGATATTAAGTTTCCTAATCATGTATGTCTTTTGAAGCGTTCTTTATATGGGTTGAAACAAGCCCCTAGAGCTTGGTTTAATCGTCTACATATGTTTCTGCTATCAGTTGGTTTCAATGCTTCGAAAACAGATGTGTCTTTGTTATGTTATTCCCAAGATTCTGTTTTTGTGTATATTTTGGTCTATGTTGATGACATACTTGTGATGGGGAGTAGTACGAATCTAGTCAATGATACTAAACTCTCTACTGAATTCAAGATTAGGGATCTTGGTGAACCTAGTTTCTTTCTTGGGATTGACAGACATTTTGAATCGTGCTGGTATGACAGATTATAAACCTTTAGCCACTCCTATATCTGTTTCAAAACCCACTTCTTTCAGTGCAATTTTATATGACGATGCTACACAGTATAGGAGTCTAGCTGGAGCACTGCAGTATCTCACGATTACTCGTCCAGATATGTCCTTTGCTGCAAACCAACTCTGTCAACATATGCATGCTCTTACAACCTCGCATTGGGAACAATTAAAGCGTGTGCTAAGGTATGTTAAAGGCACTATCACTTACGGTTTGCGTGTACGAAAGTCAGAATCTAGGGAGTTGCATGCTTATTCTGATTCTAATTGGGATGGCTGTCCCGAGAACCGTAAGTCAATTAGTGGCTATGCTGTTTTCTTGGATCCAATCTTGTGTCTTGGGTATGTAAGAAACAAAGAATTGTTGCTAGATCTTCTATGGAGGCTAAATATAAAGCTCTAGCAGAAGTTTGTGCTGAAGTAATTTGGATTCTATCTCTATTGCGTGAGATTGGCGTGAATAGCATTTATATTCCCAAGATGTGGTGTGATAATCTTGGTGCTACATACATGTGTTCAAATCCCATATTTCATGCGCGTACCAACATGTGGAGATTGATTATCACTTTTTTAGAGACAGAGTTGCCAATATAGACATTCAAGTTCACTTTATCTCAACTAAAAATCAACTTGCTGATATATTTACAAAGGCTCTACCTAGTCATAGGTTTTCTTTTCTTAGAGACAAGCTACAGGTCACGTCTATACCTTGTGCTTCAAAGGGAGTATTAAGACTCTATGTATTTGATTTAGTTTATGATTCCCTATCCTAGTCTCTCTATGATTCTCCTTGTATATGTACCCATGATCTGTACCTTTGTAATCAAGTTCAATCAATACAATTCATTTAGTTATCATCATGTGACTTGAGTTACATTTAGTTTGTTTTAGTGATTGTGTTTGTTCATGTTGTTGGTTGGCAACTAAGAAGGCAAGGGATGCACCTACAGAGGGTTGTTCATCCGAATTGCATAATGATGATGGGATGTTGTTAACCCTCCATCGGATTTCGTAGATCGGATGCGGCAAGAACCTTTGTGTGATGGTCCAGAGACTGATTTTACTCCGGAGGAGCATGTGTGGTTTTCAAGTGCAAGAATTAGGGTGCCTCCAACGCTTTTGGTAGAGGCCTTGGAAAATCGCCTGGTTCCTGGTTACTTACTATGGCACACGACGTAATATTCAGATGCACACGATTTCTTCAAATATGGCACACGAGATGTACAAATATATGACTCAATAAAAGATAATCAGCAAATCATATATTAAGTACTGCAACTACCTGTTCACTTGAATCTATATTTTTTATGTGCTTGGTTTTAGTACTAATACACACTATTTATATATATATATATCATTAAACAATTACGCAACATTATGTGCAAAGTTATGCAGTTTGTATTGTGGTCTTATTGTGGCACACGACTTAATATCAGATGCACACGATTTCCTCAAATATAACACATGAGATGTACAGATATATGACTCAATAAAAGATAATCAATGAAGCATATATTAATTACTGAAACCGCATGTTCACTCGAACCTATATTCTTTATGTGCTTGGTTTTAGTACTAATACACACCATTTATATATATCATTAAACAATTACGCGCAACACTGTGTGTAAAGTTATGCAGTTTGTATTGTGGTCTTATTGTGGCACACAACTTAAAATCATCAGGAACACGATATACTAAATCATGGCGCACATGTTTATCAGGTATGGCTCACGGTTTCTTAACCCGTTACCCTACATTCCCGCCCTCACTGAGAGGGTATTGTTCTTCCAGTAAATATTACATTCACGGAGTTGAGGTCCTTACTGTTGACCATGGCGTTAATGCTATGTTTGTTAATTATACTCTACCATAATTATACTCCTTCTTCAATGCTATGTTTATTAATTAGAATCCTTCCATAATTATAATTGATCTCAAGTGTCTTGTTTGTCCTCTCTAATTAATTTCAAGTGCGAATCACACCATTATATGGACAAGATCTCAACCACTAAATATCTAGGATTGAATGTGTATGATTTATCTTCATAGTCCTCTATATATTAGTGTCCTCATGTGAACTAGGGCCTATATATATATGCCATTGTTCAAGTGAGTCCACCCATTCCCATGAGTCCGTGTAGATAGATATGGACCATTGAATACTTGAGATCAATGGCGTACATTTCGCCAACTATATATATATATATATATATATATATATGTGTGTGTGTGTGTGTGTGTGTGTGTGTGTGAGAGAGAGAGAGAGAGAGAGAGACAAATCAGGTGAGAACCAAGTATCCAAGAGAGATTGAGAACAGATCACAACTGTCCAGGTGTCTAGATCAAACGAATAAGAAACACTGATTTAAAAAAAAACGCTCTGGCGTTTCGTAAATAATTGAACATTTATGTGCAAGTAAATTGTGTTAAAATGCAAGTAATAGTTTCATATAGTGCACTTAAGTACAAGTAAAATGTGTTAAAAGTACAAGTAAAATATATTAACAGTATAACAAATAATGTACACTGAGCATCAATATTAAATGCACATAACGTTATCATTAGTTACACCAAACATTATCATTAAGTGCACAAATATGAAAAACGTTATCATTTGTTAATTATACTCTACCATAATTATACTCCTTCTTCAATGCTATGTTTATTAATTAGAATCCTTCCATAATTATAATTGATCTCAAGTGTCTTGTTTGTCCTCTCTAATTAATTTCAAGTGCGAATCACACCATTATATGGACAAGATCTCAACCACTAAATATCTAGGATTGAATGTGTATGATTTATCTTCATAGTCCTCTATATATTAGTGTCCTCATGTGAACTAGGGCCTATATATATATGCCATTGTTCAAGTGAGTCCACCCATTCCCATGAGTCCGTGTAGATAGATATGGACCATTGAATACTTGAGATCAATGGCGTACATTTCGCCAACTATATATATATATATATATATATATGTGTGTGTGTGTGTGTGTGTGTGTGTGTGTGAGAGAGAGAGAGAGAGAGAGAGAGACAAATCAGGTGAGAACCAAGTATCCAAGAGAGATTGAGAACAGATCACAACTGTCCAGGTGTCTAGATCAAACGAATAAGAAACACTGATTTAAAAAAAAACGCTCTGGCGTTTCGTAAATAATTGAACATTTATGTGCAAGTAAATTGTGTTAAAATGCAAGTAATAGTTTCATATAGTGCACTTAAGTACAAGTAAAATGTGTTAAAAGTACAAGTAAAATATATTAACAGTATAACAAATAATGTACACTGAGCATCAATATTAAATGCACATAACGTTATCATTAGTTACACCAAACATTATCATTAAGTGCACAAATATGAAAAACGTTATCATTAGGTGCACCAATATTAACAAGGTAAATTACTTATAAACTTACACTAGTTACTTGCACTTTTAACACATGTTATTTGCAACAAAATTTAAATTATTTACAAAAATACCACTACATTGTTTTTTAAAATTATATTTAATTCGTTAATTATATTTGTTGAGACACATGAACAGCTGCTATTGGTTCTTAGTTTTTTCGTGACAGCACTTATAACACGCCCCTATATATATATTATATATAATTCATAAATCCGGAGTACGAAATACGACGTAGGAAGTATAGTAAAAATTCGTGATCAACTTGCCCCCCCGTCTATACCCACCAACCCATAGAATCGTGTTCTTTTCAGAAACCTTGACGGCAACCCTAACCCTAATCGCTTTCTACCTCGTTGTTGATTCAGAAGAAACCCAAGAAACACCTCGTTTTCTAAATCGTTGTTCAAGTCAGTCGATCTTTTACCTTCATTGAATCGAAATTTGAGATTGGATTCTAGAGTTGAAAGGGAAAGCAAAAGGGGTTTGAAAATATGGGGAAGAAGAAGAAGAGGGCGTCCGATAAGGTATGGTGCTACTACTGCGATCGGGAGTTTGACGACGAGAAGATTCTCGTGCAACACCAGAAAGCGAAGCACTTCAAGTGCCATGTCTGCCAAAAGAAGCTCTCTACAGCCGGCGGCATGGCCATCCACGTTCTTCAGGTCCACAAAGAGACCGTCACCAAGTCCGTAATTCACTTTTCAGAATTTACTTTCATTGCATTAGCTATTGCATTGCTCTATTTGTCCATTTTTATGCTTTCATGGATTTCAGTAAATTAACAGCTTCAAATAATGATTATTATTTATTTATTTATTTTTGTAACACAATGGATGAGAAATTAGAAAATCAAACATTTTTAATTGATAATTGTTAAATAGGCAACTTTAACAGTTTTGATGGGAATATTACAAGGTATTAGCAACATGTTAGTAAGCAGGATTTACTGTAAGATCTTCTCTAATTGTAACCCCCCAAAAGAGGGATGAGAACACACCATAATCAGTTGGACTAATTTTGGATTGATACATAAATATTCTGAATTCATCTTTACCTTTTTTTTTTTTTTTTTTTTTTTTTTTTTTTTTCTTTTCCTATAACCTCTCCCTCCTCCATATGTCAATTGGCATAGCCCTACCAGAAAATATATTGGCCTTTTTGTGACTTTGATTAAATATAAATTGAGCTTGAACCAATTGGGGTGCATCAGGATGTATTCTTGTGCCAAGTTTGTTTTCTTGCTGCTGATAAAAGATAATATATTTCAGAGTGCCGAATGCGAAGCCTGGCAGGGAATCAACAGATATTGAAATATATGGAATGCAAGGTATCCCACCTGATGTCTTGGCTGCCCACTATGGAGAAGAAGGTATGGGTTCACACAAATTTTCAATTTGCCAATAAATTGCACATGCTCTCTCCTCTGCTTTTTCATACAGTGAATTTTCAAAGCTGGATATCCTTTTGTTTTGAAAATAAAAACATCTGAAGTACTTAATATTTACAGTAACATAAGTTTTCAGATTCTCTTTCAAGATTCTGAATTGCTCAAATGTTCTTTGATTTCATTGAACGGCAATAGTTGGAATTGTCAGAATATTGGCCATATCTTTTCTTAAAATTGTTACTAATTCAAAGAAATAATTCTTTGGGAGTGTTAAGAGTGTTTAAATTACCCATTATAATATATTTATTATTGTATGATAATTTGGATGTCAACTTGTTGATTTTGGAGCCGTTAACTTCAGAATTCCATTTTCTGTTTTATGTTTTCCTGTCTTCATTCACTGTTTTCCATTCTCTATTTTCTGTTTTCACTTTAGAAAACATGTTTACCAATATTCATTTTCCAAATTCAATGTTTTGGACTATAACGTTAAAAAATAATGCAATTTCAAAATTTTGAGTTATTTTTTAAAACTCAATATATAAAATATTTCCTGATATGTTCGGTTTGAGCAAAATATATATAATTTTTACTTTTAAGTCTAGTACATGTTAAATTTGAACATCCGATATTTGGACTAAATTTATACCTTAACATAATTAAAATATCTGAAATCTGAATAAATAACTTATTGAATTTACCCAAAATTTAGTAAAACAATTTAGATTTCGTATTTTAGTTCAGATAATATGAATAATTTTATTACACTTGATATTTAAAATATTTTTGGATATGTGCAGAGTGAAATATACAATTTTTACATTTGAGTCTAATATATGTAAAATTTTATCATTTGATATGCAAACCAAAATTAATCCATACATAACTAAAAATATCTGCTATAATAACTGATCTAGTGGGTGGTAGGTGGTGGTGAGAGAGTGAGAGAGAGAGAGTGTGTGTGTGTGTAAGTAGGTGGTAGTAGTTCTGGTTTCCATTTGGAGAACTAAAAGTCTAAAACAAGTGTTTTCAAGGTTTCTAGAAAATTGGAGAACTGTTGTAAATGGGCCCTTGGTGTCTGTAGTCCATTTATTCATCTCTAAGATTTATCAAACTTAATTTTATACTCTGTGATGAATTTTTTGTGCTAATAAGCACATGGTATTTATTTATATCCCTGGTTTGAGTTTTCTGTACATGTTTAGCCAGTAGAATGCTTTACTTTTGGTTCCCTTCCCTGTTAGTCTTGTATTGTGTTCTGTGCAAATATTTTCCTGGCTCCCTTTAGCCAGTAGAATGCTTTACTTTTGGTCTGGTTGGTTCAAGTAACTCTTATATGTGACTATTGGTGTGTGTAGTTACCAATTAGTTATGCCCCTGATTTCAAGTTAGCAGTGGCTCTAATGATTTTTGTAACATGAATTCTTTTATTCAGTAGTATCTTAGAGTAGCTCATGCAGTACGAGGGAGGATTGCACATTCAACTTTTTAATTTTTTATAGTAGTATACTAGCATCACATAGCTTAAACGCTATGCATGGGTCTTTGACAGAATGTGAAGTGGATAATATTCTTGCAGATTTCTTGTTTCATTGTAGCATAATCTAATCTGTGTAAAAACCTTTTCTTGCAGAGGAAGGGGGTCCATCAAAAGCAGCCAAAGTAGATGTTTCAGCATCACAGTATGTTGGAGGTGTTGTTCCAGGGGCGTTGCCTGCTGCTTATCCTTCTCAAGCAACTTTGGGCGCAATTCCACCATTGTATGTTACCATCCATGAAAATCCTTCTTTATGTGCATCTTTTGATGTTCTTATAAATGAAAACCTTTTTATTTTACTTTTGCTTCATATTCGTGTAAATGCTGATTCTTTTCTTACTCTACTGGATTAGCTTGTCCTAGAAGTAAATATGGTTAGTTACTAGCATAAAAGTAAGGGTCCATTTACTAACAGAAAATTGTTCTCTGTTTTCTAATTTCTAATTTTTCAGTTTTCATTCTATGTTTTCCATTTTCTGTTTTTTGTTTATAAAACTTGTTTACTAACACTTATTTTTTCAAATTTATTTATTTTTAAATTAACGTCATAAAATTAACACAAGTTTAATTTCGAGTGATTTTTAGATCTTATATTTAAAATATTCTTACATATGTTTGGTTTAAATGGAATAAATTAATTTTTTTTTTTTTTTTTTTAACTTTTAAGTCTAATATATGTAAGATTTTTACCTTTGATAACTGAACAAAATTTATATCTGTATATAACATAAATAACTAAAAATATATATCCGAACCAATAACCTACTAAGTTCACCTAAAATTTAGTTTAGATAATATTAATATTTTTTGAGCTAATATTTAAAATATTTTTTGGATATATTCATTTGAATGACATGTATATGAATATATAACTTTTACTTTGAATTCTAATATATGTGAGATTTCAATATCCGATATTTGGACCGAACTTGTATTAGGATGTAACATAATTAAAAATATTCGAACTAATAATCTATTGAGTTCAATCAAAATCTAAAACATTATATATATAGAGTTTAATTCTTAATTTTGATAATGTAAATAATGTCTAACTTTAAAGTGTAAGCAAATAAGTTATGTTTAAATAAGTAAAGTAAGTAGAAAAGATAGAAGATAGTGATAAGTAAAATAAGATGATAATAAATGTAATCATAGTAATGTGGTTATAGTGACATATAACTAAATAGATGATAAATGATTCTGTTTTTCATTTAGAAAACAGTTTTTAAGAGTGTTTCAGTTTTCTAGGAAACTGGAAAATTGTTTTCAGTTTTTAAAATGGAAAACTGTGCTAGTAAACATGTTTTCTGTTTTCTATTTTCAGTTTCCAGAAATTTCCAGTTAGTAAACGGCCCCTAATGTTTTCATCTGACTCTTCTTTTTCCTGTCTACTCCTCTGTGTTTATAAGTTGCAAGTGTGATCTGGCCTGGTTGACTTCCATGCAGCTGCCTGCCTTTTAAATTTGATTGTTTGTCTCAATCCATTTAATATATCCTTTAGAGATTGGATTGTATTAATCTGCTCCAATGGAGTGTTTCAAAGGAGTGTTTCAAAAGCTAGATATATGTATGGGCCAAAATGGAAGGAGTGTATAGACTGAAAGCTGATCTGTGTTGTCAACTATGTTTCAATTTGTGTGCTGGAGTTGTAGTTCCTGAATAATATTTTATTTTCTATTCATTCCCCTACTAAAGTTCATAAAGGTGCAGAGTGTCTTCTGTGCTTCTGTATTTTTTTATTTTTTTTTGGGAATTGTGTCTTCTAAATATTCTTGTTTGCTTCTATTTGCAAAATCCTTTATGGCCCTTTTGCTTTCTTGAACCATGGAATCTGTAAAGTCTCCTGTTTATGTTATAAGCATCATTCTTTTGATGTGGAGGCAGGAATTTCTATAACATTTTTTTTTGGCTGAACTAATGCAGGTATAATCCTGCTATACCTATGCCCCGTCCTGGTTGGCCAACTCCACCCCGACCTCAGACGTGGTATTCACAGTATCCTGCTGTCTCAGTGCCACCACCTCCACCTATCAGCTTGCCACAACAGCCCTTATTCCCTGTCCAGAATATGAGACTCCCTGTTCCATCCACTGCTCCTCCAACCCTGACATCATTTCCAGTTACTCCTCCAGGGTTGCCAACAGCTACATCATCTATTCCGGTTTCTCAACCGTTGTTTCCGGTTGTTCATCCGAACAGTATTCCTGCTCAGAGTTCACCATTTTCGGCACCTAAACTTTCAACAAGCTCTTCAGCTGAAGTGCAGAGCTCAGTTGACCCAAACCTAGCCAACAGCACTCCGGCAATAAATGGCTATCAGGCTGCAGGCTCACAAGGTTTGATTCATTTTATTATCTGCTGTATCAAAATTGTGGTTTCTAATGGAGAAAAATATAAAATAGTTTAGCATTGAGCCATTGATATCAGATATTTATTAAATTCAAGTGTTTTGGCTACTTTCACCAACCAAAAAAGTGAATTTATGAGAAGATTTCAATACTTCTCTGGATACCTAGTCCTAGTTTAAAGTACTTTCAAAATATTGATAAACATCCTCTCAAAAATAGAGTTCTAAGAGGTTTATCAGATGGTTAATGGGTAATTCTTTAGTTGGTTTTAACTTTTACAGTTTCTACATAATGATTGCTGTTGGGGCAAACATTGTCATATGATTTTTGAATGAGATATTGAAAATAATCCCTCCAATATTAGGGAGGTTTAATGTCATTTTTCATTCTTATTTTGTATCTTTTTCCTTTACATTCAATGCATTCTTTAATGGCTTGTCCAGCACTTATGGCACTTCTATTTTTGCTTTGATAACATCCCCTTAAATTCATTTATCGCAGCTGCAGTACCAGTGAATTCACATTCTTATGCCTCTGGGCCTAATACTAGTGGACCTTCAATTGGACCACCACCTGTAATTGCTAATAAAGCTCCTGCTACTCAGCCAACAACAAATGAAGTCTACCTGGTTTGGGATGATGAAGCTATGTCCATGGTCAGTAGTCTCCCCTTTGGTGACAAAGTTGACTAATGTTGTAAACATGTCTTACATGGTTGTGATTTGGAATTCTTGCAGGAAGAAAGAAGAATGTCATTACCAAAGTATCAGGTGCATGATGTTACTAGCCAGGTAAGTCACAATTACCCTGTACTGGTACTATTTCATATGGTTATGGTCATGAATTGCATTTCTGTCAGATGGATAGTAGTTGTATTCCACTTAACCAGATTCAATTCTTTTCTGTTGTTTCATGTTCATAAAGCAAATTTGTAAGTGCTTCCAATCTCTTTCCTCTCCTTTCAGTAAGTTACACTTGCAGTACATTTGGTTCATAGAATGAATTTTGGAGGAATAGGAATCCTATTCCATAGGAAATGGAATAAGCAGGGACTAGAATATAAATTCTATTCCTTTGTTTGGTTTGTGAAAGGAATAAACTTCAAGGATTGTATTCCATTGTTTGGTTGGTTTTAAGGAATAGAAGTGCAATAAGCCCCCAACAGATGTAAATATCCTCTATTATGAATGATATTTGCGTGTAAAATAATAATAATAATAATAATAATAATAATAATAATATTATTATTATTATTATTATTATTATTATTATTATTATTATTATTATTATTATAGCAAGCATTTACAATGTATAAAATTGATTAAGGGCAAAGAGAGGTATTAAAAAAATAAATTGTATGTGTCTATATGTGTGTGTACACACACACACACACACACACACACACACACACACATATATATATATATATATATATATATATATATATATATATATAATTAAGTTCCAGTGCATTTAAGTGTTTCTTGTGCGGTTGTGCGGTTTTAACGTGCGTTAGTTTTGTACTTGAAGTGCGTGAGTCTTGTGCTTAACGTGAGTTGTTTGAAACTTTAGTGAGTGAGTTTTGTACTTAACGTGCGTGGGTTTGTGCTTAATGTGAGTTGTTGTTTGAAACTTTAGTGAGTGAGTTTTGTGCTTAAGTGCGTGAGTTTTGTGCTTAACATGCGTGAGTTTTGTGCTTAACATGCGTGAGTTTTGTGCTTAACGTGCGTGGGTTTGTGCTTAATGTTAGTAATTGTTGAAACTTAAAAGGTGCCTGAGTTCTGTGCTTAAGGTGCGTGAGACTTGTGCTTAACATGCGTGAGGCTTGTGATTAACATGCGTGAGCTTTGTGCTTAACGTGCGTGGGTTTGTGTTCTGAAGGTGTTTTGTTTGTGTGCTTAATATGCATGTGTTGTGTACTTAAAGTGCGTTAGTTAATGCTTAATGTACGTCCAACCGCACGAGAAGCCCCTCCCGCACTTGATCCCTTCCCCCTATATATATATATATATATATATATATATATATATATATATATATATATATAAATTTTGTGTGTATGTGTTTGTATATACACAAAGTTATAACTGGAGTTGCAAATTTGTCCCTAGTCTATTCCTGAGAATTCTGAATAGCTTAATATAATAGGCCTCCCCTCGGAATAGCTATATTCCCATTGTACAATGCATAAAATTGATTAAGGGCAAAGAAAGGTATTAACAAAATAAATTGTGTTATATTTATATATATAAATTATGTGTGTCTATCAAGGTTGAAAAAATCTTTAGGCGCCTGGGGACCGCCTAGGGCGCCTAGTTGGCCGACCGCCTAGCGCCTAGGCGCCGATTAATCGGTAATCGGCGCCTAGGCCCGATTTTTGCAACACGGGTGTCTGTATATACATATAATAATATATTATTATTATTACTTTTTTTTTTTGCAAGGAAAATGCATTAATTCAAATCAGAACAAAGTACATCAATAAAGGCCGGAGGGGTGGACCTCCATTCCTTACGATTAGCTATGAATGTGTTTGTGTGCTTAATATGCATTATATTCGTTGACCGTTTAGCAAATACAAAGCTAACATTATATTACTATAGGATAAATTTTTAATATATAACAAAAAAGTAGGCATCACAAAAATAGGCTATTTCCGAGAATTCAAGAATAGCTTAATGTACTAGGCCTCCCCTCGGAATAGCTATATTCCCCTTGTAACTTGTAAAGGGAATAATAGCTCATTCCAAGAGTATTCATAGGAATAAAAAGACTAACCAAACAATGCAATAGACCTATTTCTGGGAGTGCTATTCTATTCCTGGCCTATTCCATGAATCAAACATTCTGTTAGTGAATTTAGATGGATTGGATTTACATATGCAACAAGCTTCAATCATTTACTGATATTTCCTGTTTAAACAAATTGAATTCCCCTTGGGAAAATGATAGTAATTATTGATAACACTTTACAC
Organism: Ipomoea nil; assembly: GCF_001879475.1. Lineage (NCBI taxonomy): Eukaryota > Viridiplantae > Streptophyta > Magnoliopsida > Solanales > Convolvulaceae > Ipomoea > Ipomoea nil. The sequence continues at coordinate 768,757 of NW_017618421.1, read as the reverse complement.
ATAGCTAAATTTAGCCATGAACTAGAAGGTTTTTTTTTTTTTTTTTTTGAATTCATTTTCGTGAAGCTAATTTATCAGTTCAAGTAATCTCTTTCCTCCCCTTAAAAAATTTAGTTATGCTGTATCACATCATATCAAAGCAATCCAATCTACTGTGTCTACAATTCAACCCTCTTGATTGTGATGGGCTGCTTTACCGTTTCTCTTTTAATTGTTTGCCATTTTCCACTTGGCTAGCAATCCCCACATTTTGTGGCCATCAGTGATTCAAGTACGTATTTTCATTATCATCTTTGCTGATAATTATATAACGATCTGGCAAGTGCACCTCAATTAGAGGAATCTTCAACATTCGAACAAAGCTCTCATGTTTCTGACAAGTATGCTCTTTCTATGTTTATCTATTTTATATATTCTGGGTGGAAGAACATACATACCCAAAAGGTTTGTGCATGACTATTTTTTTGTTAAAATAAAGCTATTAGTGGTCGAACAGTGGCTCAAACTTGGCCCAGGTCAGATTCTTTTGCAGATTTGTTACTGAGGCAGTCTGATATTATCAGACTGGTTCATCATGCTGATTGCTGGTTACATTCAAGCTCTAATTTCCTATTCTGATTTTACATGTGTCAGATGAGCTCAATAGATGCAGCAATTGACCGGAGAATATCAGAAAGCAGGTTGGCCGGGCGTATGGCTTTTTAGGAGCCAGTTTCAATATCTCGGAGGAGCCAGGTGCTTATGCCAAGTTCTAGTTTTCTATATCCACTGCCCTCTCACTTAGATTGCTTGCTTGCTTGCTTGGTCTCCTCTTGCAATGTACTCACTCTGGTTGTATTTTTTTTGGGGGGTAAAACATGGATGGACCGTTTGCGGGACTAAATTACACATTTGATTGGCGTAGGCTGTGCATTAACAATTATTTATTTCCTTTGAAACTAAAATTCGGGTATTATATTATTGTGTTACTGCAATTCTGCAAAATTCTAATAATTGGTTGGTTGGAGAAAGTATTATTGTGATGAGATGTGCCTCTTGCTTTGAATTTAGTGTATAGAGAGTGAGCTGATGCATGTATAAAAGGGGAAGGCGCCTTCCCTCAATAGAGCAAATTCAGTGTATTTTTGTGTGCAGTAAAAGAATTTCAAGTACGAGAAGAAGTCAACAAATAAAATAAAATAAAATAAAGGAAAATATTATATGTACTCTTATTTTCTATTATCAATTTTTACTACCATACATGTAATGTAAACACTTTATTGGGATTCACATGAAAAAAGTAGTCTATTTGGGGCTCACATGAAAAAAATAGCCTATCAGTGCCTGTCACATTAAGGAGTAATATGATTTGGGAGTTTATGTAGCAGAATTAAAAAACAGGAATAAAACATGTACAACTTATGAATGACAATATAACTCATGTCAGTCGGTAAATTTTGTTTCGTTTTCAATTATTTAGACAAAACTGTAATTGTACCTATTTAAGATATATTACAACACTGCATCTTCTTATCAAATGTCATTGGTCGTTTGTTTATGAATATGTAAACTATTATAAGCACATTTGATAATAGCATGTATGTATATGTGTGTTAACCAATTTTTTTTTTTTTTTTTTTTTTTTTTAATATATGAAATTAGAAAACCCAGTTTTTTTAGAAAATTGAAAATTATTTTTGATTTTCAAAATGGAAAACTGTGCTAGTAAACATGTTTTCTATTTTATATTTTTTAATTTTCAGAAATTTTCAGTTAGTAAATGGCCCCTTAATGTCTCAGTTTTAAGTACTTATCTTATAGGTAAATCTTCCAGGCTCGTAGAGTTTAAGACTAATAACTAGGGTTCTGATACCAATTTGTAACACCTTTATTTTTTAACACTAGAGTCTAGATGGGTTACAAGTCAGAGCCGATTTTTGGTATTTTGTGGTCCCGTTCTTATAAATAAATGAGAGCCTTGCCAAAAGTATAAGTGAGAATCTTTAAAATCAATACTGCAAAATATATGACTCTTCTTTTCAGTTAGAATGGTTTGCCATGCTCAATTAATTAGGTCCTAATTATTAGGAGAGAGAAGTGCTTTAGAAAAAAAATTAATGAGTTTTAAGATTAATTGTAGATGTAGATTTTTTTTTTTTAATTTCTTAAGTAGCTAGGTCAAAAATAAATATTCGGCCCTCTCAAAATTAATGTCATGTGCTGTGCATCTTGCACGCCCTAAAATCCGGCCATGCGGTACATCACTTAGACCCAAATCAATAAGAAAAGAGTAGCAGAAGAAACAGTTCACTTGCATACTTAAGGGATTCCCACATCGACAGAAGACAAAAGGTGGAGCACAGCAATGGGTTATAAAAATGGGCCGAGTAATAATTGGTTTCATACTTACCTGGACAGGGTCAATGGGCGATCAACAAGGCCTATGGCCTAAATTGATGACTTCTATTGCACTTAGGAAGGGTATCAATTTAAGGTCTACTGTAATGGTGGAGTCTACGTCATAATTTGTGGTAGAGGAGACCTGCGTTCACGCGATCCCTACGCAATCTCATATAAAATTTTTGCCCACCGATTGAGGTTGAATAATCAGCAATCCTATTGTATTTGTGCCTAAACTTTATTAGGTGGATTGTTTGGTTCACATAGCGATAAGTAGGCCTGAGCATCGGTCGGATTCGGACGGATCGGATGGCCAATCCGTCCATCCGATCAGATTTTGAATTGGGGAAAACTACCCCAATTCGTTCGAATTAAGAGGGAAATCCTCTCAGATTTCACCTGTTCGGATACGGTCGGGTTGGGGTTCGGATTTCGGTTTGTAGTCGGATTATAAAACATAGAAAAAAAAAAAACTTTAAAAATGTTGAAACTTAATAAGTAATATTGTAATAACCCTAAATTAAATTACCAAAGTTATGTAGACATTTACATACATAATTACATAATTATGTATTGCAGTTCAAAAAGCAAAAATGAAGTTCACAAAATGAGAAAATCAACAACACTAAACTACTAAGTACTAAATACTAATTACTAAAGTACTCAGCATTCACCAATCAGCCTTTACCAATCAGCATTCATCCATTCCTCATCTTCCTGTTCAATTATAAAACCATTAAACGATTTAAACTTTAAAGTCAATAAAGAGTAAAGACAAAGAGAAGTAGAGAACTAATAATAATTAATAAGATAGGCTCAGATTGCTTTTTTTTCATATCATTTTAGAGTTTGGGGGAAATTGCTTCATGAGTTTTGTCTCAGAGCAACATACCAAACACCCAAAGTCCTTTTAATTCAGACAAATGGTGGAAGCATCATCATAGCCATAATAACTAAACAGAAAGGAGAATATGAGAGGAAGGGAAGTGAAATACCAGAATTCCAGAGATATAATTGAGTAAGGGGCTAAGGCCTAAGGGCAGAAACATTTATAAAAAAGTTACCAAGCCACTTAGCAATTAGCAGTTCTGGAATCTTACCTGAGTTGCCTCAAAGAGTCCACACATTTATCAATCAAACTAAACAGAAAGTCAGAAAGCAATGTTATATAAAAGTATTACAGCAATTGTTGGGAGTGTTCCAACAGCACTTGGTAAAGAACCAACAGCTCCAGTGGACAATTCTGCACAAAAAGGATAAACAAAAAATAGTTTAGAATAAAGGTAACAATTAACAATTTCTAAAGTTGAAACCTAAAAAGTTAGAAAAGGTACCCTTCTCTAATCTTTCAACATCATCCAAGTTTTCCTCAACAGAGATTGGATGATTGGGTGCCCTCAACCAATCTTGTGCACATACTAGGGCTTCAACAATTTTAGGAGTTAAGGAACTCCTAAAGGGATCTAATACCCTACCACTAGTACTGAATGCACTCTCAGAGGCAACAGTTGAAATGGGAACAGCCAGCACATCCCTTGCCATTCTAGAGAGTATAGGAAATCTATCACTGTTAACCTTTCACCATCTTAGGACATCAAAGTCCACATTTTCTTCATCTTCCACTAATTTTTCACTTAGATAAATCTGGAGTTCAGTTTCTTTACTGCTTCCACCAGTCTCCATTCTCTGTTTTTTAAGCTGGCTTTTCATTCTAGCCTGAGGTTTTCCAACTGAAGTTTGAGAATGGACAGGTTCAGATTGGGTAGGTTGCACAGTAGGGGATGCAGACTGCACATGGTAGGTGGCTGTATAATCATTAAACAGCAGAACCATAGAAGATTGAACCTTTTCAAAGCATGATTTTCCTTTTTCATCACCATACAACTGGGCAAATTGGGCAGGCATATACTCAATCTTATCCCTAGGATCCAAAATATTGGCATAGAATATCAAGAAGTTCATTTTTTCAAGATCTCCCCAATATTTTTCAAATTTTTGTTTCATATGGGACCCCATTTCCTATAAAACAGACATAACACAGAAAAAATTAACATATGCATACAAACACATTCAGAAAAATGTTAACAGTTTAGTGTTTACCTTTTCAGAGGTTGAAACAGAGTTAACCATGTCATCCAGCATGCAACCTAAGTCAGAAATCTCAGAAAAGAAAGTATTTGAAGTGACATAGAGAGAACCAGATATTCTCACAGTCATCTCATAGAAGCCTTTCAGGAAATGGACTAAGCTTTGCACAGAAAGCCAATCCATAAAATTTGGAATAGAATCAGATAAGTCAGCATTCAATGAGGCATCATTCTCATAAGCTTCAAAGGCCCTCTGGTATTGAAGGGCACTGTTAAGCATCATGTATGTGCTGTTCCATCTTGTTGAAACATCAAGTTGTAATGCACATTTGGCTTCCACCCCATTAAGCACAGTAATCTCTCTAAACTTCTTAAGTCTGGCAGGAGAACTCCTCACCCATCTCACAACATCTCTAACTTTCTTAACAGAAGGACCTGCATATCTCAACCCATCCTGGACCACTAAGTTCAACACATGGGTTATGCACCTCATGTGCATATATTGAACCCTAACAGAAGACCCACCCCAAGACAGAAGTTTGTTCTTGAAAAACCCCAAAGCTGTGTCATTTGAAGAGGCATTATCAACAGTAACAGTGAAGACATTTTTAATCCCCCAATCAAGAAGACAACTCTCAAGGGCTTTGGCTATGTACTCTCCCTTATGAGAAGAAATTGGGACAAAGGAAATGATCTTTTTGTTTAGCTTCCACATGATCATCAATGAAATGTGCAGTAATGCACATGTAATTGATCCTTTGGACAGAGGTCCATGTATCAGTGGTCAAGCTGACCCTTTGGGTGCTCACCTTAAACAACTTTTTTAGGGTTATTCTCTCATCTAGGTAAATTTGATAAATGTCTCTAGAAATGGTCCACCTAGAAGGGATTTGAAACCTAGGACAAGCAACTAAAATGAATTTCCTAAAGCCATTTCCCTCAACAATCCTAAAGGGAAGTTCATCAACAATGATCATCTCACACAATGCCCTCCTAATAGCCTCTTGGTTGAAAACCCAAGTCCCCAAAACCCCCTCAGAAGCTTCTGTTCCAGAGGCATTAAAGGTGAGAAGAGACTGCCTTGTGTCCTTACAATGAGGATTTTTTAGGCAGGCCTTCATATGGTTTTTCAAAGAAGAAGTGCCATGCTTTTTTACTTTCACATTTATAAATTTTGGCACAATAAAGGCATTTGCCCTCAACTACTGGTCCCTCAGTTTCACCTTCAGTAGGTGGAGCACGTATCTTTTCAAAATGATCCCATACTATAGATCTAGACTCCACCTCTTTCCTCTTCTTTGTAGGAACAACAGGAGGAGAAGGCATAGGATTTGTCTGAGGATTTCTCTCAGTACCTTGAGCTTCTACTCCATGCTCCTCATCAGTTGAGGTTGGAGGGTGTCCAGTTGCACTGATGCTTTCCATCTATAAAGATGGGCATCAGTATCCACATTTTAGGGAGATTACAAATCATACAATCATATTAAAGCTTCCACCATACAATCATACATAGAAGTATTACATATTACACTTCCACATATTGAACAAAATCAGATATTCAGATAGTCATAGAGAACTGAGAGAACTGAGACCACATAAATTACATAATAAACAATTAAACATACAAAGATATCCAGAATCAGACACATGGACATAGTAGTTTGTGTCATCATTTTTCCAGATTTAACAATTACCAATTAAGGGTCATACATCCATAAACTGATAGACATAATAACATATACAATTATACAAACAAATCCAGATTCAGGAACTCAGTCCAGATCATCATTATCTGGATTTGAGTTAAGGGCTTCCACCAATAAATGGAAATTCCCACACTGGAGATTTCACATTTTAGCCTTTAACTCGGATTGTTAGATTACAAATTTGCATGGCATAAAATCCAGATTTCACAAAATCAACACTTAGAAATCAGTTTGTAAAACAATAAAAGGCTTCCACCAACAAATAGCATAATATATGAATATATCACCAAATATTCATCACAGACTCATTGTAAATGAAGATATATAAATTATAAAACTAGGGTTTACGATTTACTTGATTTCTCCCAAATAATCCCGGGAGAACAAGGGCTTCTAATCACCAGTTCACCAGTAATCACCACGGCTTCCACCACTTAGACTCTCAGAGACAGAGAGTAAGAGATTAGAGATTAGAGATTGCAACGCTTCGATTCTGAGAACCCTGAGATTAGACAATAGAGATTAGAGATTTAGAGATTACAGATTACAGAGTAAGACTGTAAGAGATTAGAGCTTAGAGAAATAGAGATTAAGAGATTAGAGATTCACCTTACAGATTTACAGAATCAGAGATGACTGATGCGTGATGAGTCTTGAGTTCTTGACTCTTGAGAGAACTGAGACTCTGAGAGACTGAGAGTCTGAGAGAGTGAGAGTCTAAGAGAGTGACTGAGTGAGAGTCTGAGACTCTGAGAGAGTGAGAGACTGAGAGAGTGAGAGAGACAGAGAGTTAAGAGTCGAGAGAATGAGAGATGCGATCTCAGATCTCAAACCCTAGGTCAGCTGCGCGGATGAGAAAATGAAGACCAAGTGGTGGAAGACATGTATATATACATTGATGGAACGACGCCGTATTATACAACGCCTTAGGGAACCCTAGTATAGTTCGGGTGGTCGGACGGGTCGGTTGGCAAAATTGTACACCCCATCCGAACCTTCTAAACCGACGCCGTATTGAATGGCGGATCGGGTAAGGAGAGTCGGGTACGGGTATCCACTCTGATAGTCAAGCAGTGGGGCGGGTCGGACGGGTTGTTCGGGTTGGACGGGTTTTGCACAGCCCTAGTGATAAGGTTTATTTTTCTTCTACATGAGATTCATTATTTGTAAAGCATATTTAGATTTAATATAAGATTTTTGGAATGTTTGTGTTTAAGGTTTTTGATAATCATGTTCATGTTCGTTTGTTAAGCATTCATTAGTATTCGTTAACGTTTACGATTAACGAACATGTTCACGCACATGTTCTTTAACGTTTGAACACAAGTACATGTTCATTGTCATAATTTGTTCATTTTTTTTTTTATATTTTTTTTTCCTTTCGTCCTAATTAGCAAAGCTTCTCCCGGAAGAAGCTCCTTCTGGAGCAAGTAGCTCCTCCCGAAAGGAGTACTTAGTAGAATTATCAAATGTATATGCTCAATGCGTTTACTCTAGTGGACGGTAGGCAAAATAAAAGTAAAATTTTAAAATATATAGGTTTAACTCATAAACAAAAGTACCAAGTAGTATAGTAGTATATTAAAATTAAATAAAATAAAATATATTTAAATGAGTTTGTTCGTGAACTATTTAAAACGAACACCAAGGAAACATGTTCATAAACGTTATTAAACGAACACTAAACGAACTTGCTTATGAACATTATTAAACGAATACTAACAGGATTGTTCACAAGCTCTTAGCAAACGAGCCTACAAATGTTCAGACTCTAAAATTTGTTCATTTATGTTCGTTTACCTTAATAAACGAACGTTCATCAAATACGAACATGAATAATTATCGGAAACTATGTTAGTTAATACCACTAACAAAATTGAAAACTGAAACACATGTGAATATGATATGATTACAAATTATATATTATGAGGCCCCAAAAAATTGGCGACCTTGTGCAGTGGTCCTGTTACAAGCTTATGCAACAGAATAAACAAGAAGGATCCTATTAAAATGAGATAAAACTAATCCTTAAATATAACACGGGAAATGCTACCGTCGCAGCCATCCACACTTGAATAACTGTCAGGCTAAACTACTAAAAGCACATCACCAAAATAAGTAATACGGGTTCAATAGGCCTAAACATCTACTCATCAAATAACTCACAGTATATATAACAAAGAACTACTACAATAAGTCCATAACCATTCTACAATACTAAGCAATCTAAAAGTTAACATCAACCACATCTATTCAAATCTACAATATATCATAAGTCTCAATATCTCATGTAACACTAAATAGGGCAACGGGGAAGGGACTAATCATATCTAGCTAGCAAACTAAGACAAAAAGGTACTACAACTACCAATCCATCTCTATGAGCGCTCTTAGTACACATCATTTCAAACCTGAAAATGGTTTTTAAAATACAAAGAAAATAATCCGTAGCATAAAAATGCTAAGTATAAATCATTCAACCCCATAAAACAAGTACGTATATATAGATTTAGAAAATAGATCTAGAGAGAGAAAGAGAGAGAGTGAGTGTGTGTGTGTGTGTGTGTGTATATATATATATATATATATATATATATATATATATATATATATATATATATATATATATATATAAAGGATCAAGTGAAACAAAAGCCTTAGGTGAGAAATAGGATGTAATCTTAGTCATTGATTCATATGAGATCAACGTCCAGAATGAAGCAATTTAAAACAAAAAAAAAAAAAAAAAAAAACGCAGTGGCATTTTAATAATTTTGTGTAAGTTAGTTAATTTTTTTCAGAGTTCCAGTGCACATTGTCCATTCATACAGAGAACATTATTGTGCCTTACAGTGCATATTGTTGTGCCTTCAACCTTTAAGATCTCCAGCGTACATAGGAACATAGAAGAGTAAAACAAGTAGTTTTATAGTGTGTGTGTGTGTGTGTGTGTGAAGGATCAAGTGAAATAAAAGCCTTAGGTGAGAAATAGGATGTAATCTTAGCTATTGATTCATATCATATCAACGTCCAGAATGAAGCAACTTAAAAAAAAATGTAGTGGCATTTTAATAATTTTGTGTAAGTTAGTTAATTTTTTTCAGAGTTCTAGTGAACATTGTCCATTCATACAGAGCACATTATTGTGCCTTACAGTGCACATTGTTGTGCCTTCAACCTTTAAGATCTCCAGAGTTCCAGTGCACATTGTCCATTCATCCAGAGCATGTTATTGTGCTTTACAGTGCACATTGTTGTGCCTTCAACCTTTAAGTTCGCAAGTGTTATATATATATATATATATATATATATATATATATATATATATATATATATATATATATATATATATATATATATATATATATATATATATATATATATATATATATATATATATAAAATTTTAAAGAGCATTTGTTCTTGAATTAATCACTAATTACTAATTGTAATTGAATATTGTGATCGTTTATGATTTGTGTTGAAGATCATACATTAAATTTAATCTTTTCAATAATTATTTCATATTTCCTACCTTACCATGCATATTTTTGCCTTTCCAGAGTTTCAGTGCACATTATCTCTTCTTCCAGAGCACATTGTTGTGTTGTATAGTGCACCCCACATTGTTTTGTCTTTAAGCTTTAAGATCGTAGGTGTTATATATATATATATATATATATATATATATATATATATATATATATATATATATATATATATATATATATATATATATATATATATATATATATATATATATATATATATATATAAAGAGAATATATAAAGAGAATTTGATCTTCAATGAATCACTAATTACTATTTTTAGTTGAATATTGTGATCTTTTATAAATTGTATTTGATAGGTTATATACCCCGGATCTGAGTCCCTATACGTCCATGTTCCCGTTTTATAGTCAAGTCGGGGTCAAGCAGTTCGCGTCCTAGTCTGCGGGTCGAGGTCAAAGGTGACGGGTCAAACCCAACATCCCTTATGCCTATAAAAGGAATTTTAGCCCTTCAAGTTAAGGGTCATTTTTCCCTCTTTCCACACTCTCTAGAATACACAATGCTCTCCCTTCTCTCTATACAAAATAGAACAAGAACAACATGAATAAGGGGATCTCTTGTCTACTTTACATCATTGTTCATACATACGATACACACATTCTACATACGCGGGAATTAGTACTATCAATATTGAAGATCATGTATTAAATTTAATCTTTTCAATAGTTGTTGCATATTTATGTGGCTTACAGTGCATAATTTTGCCTTCCAGTGTATATTGTCCATTCTTCCAGAGCACATTGTTGTACCTTCTAGTGCACATTGTTATAGATCGCGTATGTGGCAATTTTTTTTTTTTTTTAAGGAAGAGTTAATCTATAGCTAGGATTTCACCTCATTTTTCACCTAAGGCAGTCATACCACCTGAACCCCTCTATATATAAAGAGGTTGGATCCAATGAGATCACCCTATTTATATGAGATCATGAGATCCCATCTCAATCATCTAATTAAATTTAATTAATGGTAAGGATTGAAATATTGAATTTAAAAATCTATTTATATTAGGATATATTTAATACATAAGGGTGGCATAGTGATTTTAGTTGTTTGAATTGGAATATAATTGAAATACAATATTATCCTTATTTAGAGGGAATCTATCAATAGTAGGAATCAAAATTTTAAAAAAAATTAAAAAAATTAAACGTAGGAATTATGTTGTACGTTTTTTTAGTATGCATACGATCTACCCTAAATGTGTGCAAACACGCAATCTGGTTTGTGCATTTTACTAAGCGTCACCAATGTTGTGGAATAATATTGAGCACTGTGCATATCCGTCCATGAGTGTGTGCAATAGAAACCATATTACCCTAAATGTGTGCAAACACGTAAACTAGTGTGTGCATTTTACTGAGTGTCCCTAATGTTGTAGAATAATATTGAGCATTGTGCATATCCATCTATAAGTGTGTGCAATAGAAACCATAATAGTGTGTAATAATGCGACCAAAGGCTGTGAAGCCATACGATCCTATCAACACTATGTGCATACTATCATGCATTTTGGTATAATAGTGTGTGCAACATTTTTATTTTTACATACTAAAACCTTTCTAATTATATATGTTATTTAGTATGCATAACACCTATCATTAGTGAAGTGCAATTTTTTTTTTTTTTTTTGTGCTTAATAAGATGCTTTAATAATTTGTAATTTTAAATATTTTGAATTAAACTTTTTAAAAATTTTGTTATTTTAACTAATTATTACCAATTCTTATTTTAATTGCAAATGTCTCCATATAATTTTTTTCATATCAAATATGTTGGATCCGTTGGTAGAAAAATAAATAATAATCAAATTAAAATAAGATTATTATTTTCTGAAAAAACAAGGGAAGGAAAGATGGAGAATTTGACTAGCGTTTGGTGTTGGGTTTTTGCAAGAGTCAAGCGATCACTCTTTCTTTAAAACCTTATTTGCCACCTCCCAAAAAGTGCTAGGAGCTTCATGGCCAAGGCTTCACAGGATAAAACTTGCTTGTGATTCAATGTTTGGGCACCCAAACAAGGAATCCGGCGAACAAGGCAAGATTATGAACACAGTAGGCAAAGAAAGAGTAGAATCAAGTGGCATGTTGGAAAATGATACCGAAGTTTGGCATAACTTAGCCCGCAAGGCCAGCCAATTTCCGAACGACATTCGTGCCCGCAGGTGCAGGCGCACACGAGCTTCGCTCTCGTTTCTAGTTGGAATTTGATTTGTACCCCCCCCCCCCCTCCCCGCGCGAAAGAGCCTCTATGCTATACAATTCTACAAGCTCCAAAATAGCTCTTGTATAAAATGGGGGTCAAATCCTCTTTCCAAACCAATGTGGGACAAAAGCTCACTTTTTCCCTTCATTTTCCAACTCAAATGGGTCTACTTTGAGAATCAATATCTCATTTAGGGGTGTTAGCTAACAGAGCTTTCGGCAAACTACTCGTATTCGTGTTCGATAAGCGTTCGTTTATGTTCGTTTGTTAAGGTAAACAAACATTAACAAACAAAATTTAGAGCTCGGTTAATAAACGAACAGAGCTTGAACAGTTGTAAGCTCGTTTGCTAAGAGATCGTGAACAAGCTCGTTTGTGTTCGTTTACTAATGTTCGTGAACAAGCTCGTTTATATTCGTTTAATAATGTTCGTGAACAAACTCGTTTGTGTTCGTTTAATAATGTTCGCGAACATGTTCACAAGCATATATTATATTATACTAGTTTTGTAGTTGTGTTGTTTGTTTGATTATTGTTCGTGAACGTATATTATTTATTGTTCATGAACGAATTATGATCATGAACATGTGCAGGTGTTTGTTTATTAAGTATTCATGAATGTAAATTAATATGTTCGTGAACGTGCTTGTTAATGAACATGTTTGTGAACGTGTTTGTTAACGTTAACGAACACGTTTGCGAACGTGTTCACGAACGTTAACAAACGCGTTTGCGAACATGTTCGTTAACGTTAACAAACACGTTCGTGAACATGTTCGCGAACGTTAACAACACTAACAAACGCTTAACAAACGAACACGAACAGGATTTTCAAAAACCTTAACAAACGAACACGAACGCTCCAAATTCCTTAACAAACGAACACGAACAACCCCCGTTCGTTTATGTTCGGTTTGTTAACAGCCCTAATCTCATTCACCCATTATCCGTTTTGAGCGTACTATATATCAATCTTTTCATCTCACTATGAAGAATCCGAATCCACTTTGACCCGACCCAAATCGGAAGTGTACCCCACTGATAATTGTACCACAAAAATAGCCACTTAACATGCCATTTTAAGCTATTTTTTCCAACAATCCCCCGCATGAATGAAAAATTGATTTTCGGGGTATTTTAAAATCGGAAACAACTGTGTTCAAACGGTCGATCCCTGCATAGGATAGGTAGGGAGTCACTATACCCTTTGAACCTTCCTTTGTGAAGACATGTTTACTCTACTGCTGTACGGTAGAATGCGATGTCTTTGAACCGACTGCCGTTTGTGTAGACGATGACATATCTCACACAGGAACCTTCCAACCATGCTCTTGTTCTCACGAGTGTGCCCGTTTTGGTTGTGGGTCACCGTTCCTGGTTCTGCGAGAGTTTCTAAAGAATTGTGCCCAACAATTCTCCTTTGAAGCGACCCTCACTTCTCTCTAACATAGGTGATTCTTTCTCGAGTATCACACATACTAAAGAATCATTAAAGCATCAACATGCTAGCCTCGTGCGGGAGTCACTATTTTAATGAGGAGTGGTAGGGAGTCCGAGACCCCCAAAATGACACGCTCCGTTCCATAATTTAGTTGTCCCATTGAACCTAGGTGCCAACTAGGTTGGGTATCCACTATAGTACTTTTTAGTCCAAGGGCATTAGACCCATTCCTCGTGTCAACTTCTCCACAACTTCTTTGCCTAACCCTTTGGTCAGCGGATCCGCTATATTGTCTTTTGACTTTACGTAGTCAATCAAGACAACACCAGTTGTGAGCAGTTGTCTAATGGTATTATGTCTCCGACGCACATGTCTAGACTTACCATTATACATATGACTCTGTATTCTCCCAATTGTGGCTTGACTATCGCAATGCACACATATTGGAGGTACCGGTCTTTCCCAATTAGGAATATCCTCTATAAAATGGCGTATCCATTCAGCCTCTTCACAACCTTTGTCCAAGGCTATCAGCTCAGATTCCACCGTGGATCTAGCTATCACAGTTTGCTTAGAGGATTTCCATGCAACGGCTGCACCGGCTAGTGTAAACATGTAGCCACTCGTGGATTTAGAGTCCTTAATATCAGATATCCCGTTCGCGTCGCTATACCCTTCAAGTACAGCGGGATATCTCCTGTAGTGCAGTCCAAGATCACGAGTATACCTCAAGTATCTCATAACCTTTACTATTGCCTTCCAGTGCATAGCACCGGGGTTACTCGTATATCTACTGAGTTTACTAACCGCAAAGACAATATCCAGCCTAGTACAGCTCATAAGATACATCAAACTACCAATAATCCAAGCATATTCCACTTGTGAAATACCTTCTCCGTGGTTCTTGGTTAGATGAATGTTTGTATCAAACAGTGTTCTAGCCATTTGACCATCATCCTTGTTAAATTTCTCAAGGATTTTGTCAATATAATGTGATTGACTCAACACGAGACCATCAGGTCTTCTAATGATTCTAATCCCAAGGATTAAATCAGCCAAACCCATATCTTTCATGTCAAATCTCGCATTTAACATGTTTTTGGTAGACTTGATCATCCGATCATTACTACCAACGATGAGAATATCATCGACATATAAACAAAGAATGACGTAGCTGTCTATCGTTTCCTTAACGTAGACAAACTTGTCACTTTCGTTTATTTTAAACCCGTTAGTTAACATCGCATGGTCAAACTTCTCGTGCCACTGCTTAGGCGCTTGTTTCAAACCATAGAGCGATTTAACCAACTTACACACTTTCCTTTCTTGGCCTGGAACCACGAACCCTTCGGGTTGTTCCATATAGATTTCCTCATCTAATTCATCATTTAGGAAAGCGGTTTTAACGTCCATTTGATGAACTTCCAAGTTCCGCAGCGCGGCTATGGCAAGAATCATCCTTATGGAGTTTATTCTCGTCACGGGAGAATACGTGTCGAAGTAATCAAGGCCCTCGCGTTGCCTGTAATCCTTGATTACAAGCCTAGCCTTATACTTCTCGGTGGAACCATCAGGTTTCATCTTCCTTTTAAAGACCCACTTGGATCCTAAGGGTTTACTACCCGGAGGAAGATTAACAAGTTCCTAAGTGTGATTCTGTAGGATAGAATCCACTTCACTTTTTATAGCCTCTTTCCACATTGGTCCTTCCGTAGAAGTCACGGCTTCTATATACGTCTGAGGCTCGTTCTCTATCAAACAAGATAGAAAACCGGGTTCATTTTATAATAAACAAGTTAGAGTACCCGAATCGTACTCTAACAAGTAAGTTAGAAAATCAGGACCGAATGTTTTTCCAACTCTTGCCCGCTTACTGCGTCTCGGCTCGAGCTCGGGTTCTTTCTCAGATTCCCCACTATCATTATCCATAGTTTCGTCAAACGTTCGTTTTGACGTACTTGGTCCCTCGTTGGACCTACAAGGAAATATATTTTCTAAGAAATATGCATTCCTTGATTCTATTATCGTGTTCTCGTGTACGTCCGGATTATGGGACTCGTGTACTAAGAACCAATAAGCACTACTATTATGTGCATAGCCAATAAAGATACAGTCCACCGTCTTAGGACCTATCTTTATTTTCTTAGGTGTTGGCACCAAAGCTTTGGCAAGACACCCCCACACTTTCAGGTACTGGTAGGACGGTTTCCTACCGTTCCACAGCTTATAAGGAGTCTTATCGAGCTTCTTGCGGGGTACCTTATTCAAAAGGTAATTACTTGTCAAAATCTCCTCACCCCACACATCTTGAGGTAGGCCCGAACTTATAAGCATCGCATTCATCATGTCTTTCAATGTACGATTCTTTCGTTCGGCAACACCGTCCGATTGAGGTGAGTAAGGTGTCTTACGCTCGTGTATTATACATACACTTGCACAGAAGTCACCAATAGGTGCTTCGTACTCACCACCTCTATCGCTTCTAACCTTCTTAATTCTCCGATTAAGTTGGTTTTCCACTTCATTCTTATAAAGAATGAATTTATCAACAGCTTCATCTTTGCTTTTTAAGCAAATACACATAGCAGTATCGTATGTTATCGTCGATAAATGTGATAAAATACTTATTACCACCTCTCGTTTGTATCGATCTAAAATCGCAAAAATCACTATGGATTAATTCAAGTGGTTCAGTTTCCCTTTCAACCGATTTGAAAGGTACTTTCGTTAGTTTTGGCTCAACACAAATTTCACACTTGTTATTTGTGTCAATTTGAAAGTTAGGAATATGGTCCATGCTAATTAATCTACGCATAGAATTAAAATTAACATGACCTAGTCTACCATGCCACAAATTGGAAGACTCAAGCAAGTAAACAGAATTAACTTTGCTTTTATTGATAACAAGAATTACACTGAGCTTAAAGAGCCCATCAGTTACATATCCTTTACCAACAAACATTCCTAACTTGGACAAAACTACTTTGTCTGACTCGAACACCATGCGAAAGCCATGCTTGTTCAACAGAGAGCCAGACACAAGATTCTTCCTCAGCTAAGGAACATACAGCACGTTGTTCAACGTCAGTTCCTTCTCGAAAGTCATCTTCAGAACCACCTTGCCCATGCCTTCCACAGTAGACTGAGCAGAGTTTCCCATCCACACCTTTTCACCCCCAATGGTCTCAAAGGTGTTGAACATCTCTCGGTTGCAACACAAGTGCCTGGTTGCACCGGTATTGATGAACCACTCACGAGGGTTTGAGCCCACGAGGTTCACTTCGGTCACCATAGCCGAAAGGCTAATCTCAACCTCCTTCTGACTGCTATCTTCAACAACATTGGCTTCAGAACTCTTGTTCTTCTTCCTTGGATCCTTGCATTCAGACGCTCTGTGGTCAGGCTTGCCACAATTGTAGCATTCACCAGAAAACTTGTTCTTGGTAATGCCACCTTTCGGACCTAGCTTTCGCTTGTCCTTCTTGTTCCTCTTAGAGCTCTTACCGTGCTCCACAACATTGCCTTAGCGCCAACAACGATAGGAACTTTCCTATCATTCGTCCTGTTCCCTTCCTCAATCCTGAGTCGCTGGATCAGGTCCTCCAGATTCATTTCCTTTCGCTTATGCTTAAGGTAGTTCTTGAAGTCCTTCCAACCTGGAGGCAACAAGTGGATCACAGATCCCACTTGGAAGGCTTCACTTAGCACCATTCCCTCGTCACGGACCTCGTCGAAGATTAATTGCAAATCTTCTACCTGACTTAGCACGGTCTTTGAATCAACCATTTTGAAGTCGAGGAATCGGCCAACCACAAATTTCTTTGAGGCGGCATCCTCACTTCGGTATTTATGATCCAAAGCTTCCCACAACGCTTTTGATGTGCTAATCTTTCGATATACATCATATAGCGTGTCACACAATCCGTTCAGGATGTAGTTTCGGCAAAAGAAGTCCGAATCCTTCCAATAGCCAACCGCCATCACGGATTGTGCATCTTGTTCTTTCAACTCGGGAACACTCTCGGACAAGAACCTTGCCAAGCCGAGAGTTGCTAGGTAGAACAACATCTTTGGTTGCCACCTCTTGAAGTTCGACCCAACACCGGTGAACTTCTCCGGCTTTTCAGTCGATCCACTCGGTACCGAAGGTACCCGAGACATGGGAATATCTCCCTCAGTGCTCCCACCATCTTGTGAACCAACGTTCACTGCTGTAGCTTGGGAATTAGCAACATTGTTGTCGTTTCCTCCATTATTGTCCGCAACAACATTATCCTCCCCATCGATTGGCAGTACGGGATGCTCCATTTTCTTCAAGGAAATTCGGAGAAGACCACCAACGGAAAAACAAGGAATAAGGTTTTAAGACTGTTGGATCCGTTGGTAGAAAAACAAATAATAATCAAATTAAAATAAGATTATTATTTTCTGGAAAAACAATGGAAGGAAAGATGGAGAATTTGACTAGTGTTTGGTGTTGGGTTTTGCAAGCGTCAAGCGATCACTCTTTCCTTAAAACCTTATTTGCCACCTCCCAAAAAGTGTTAGGAGCTTCGTGGCCTAGGCTTCCCAAGATAAAACTTGCTTGTGATTCAATGTTTGAGCACCCAAACAAGGAATCCAGCGAACAAGGCAAGATTATGAACACAGTAGGCAAAGAAAGAGTAGAAGCAGAGAGTTTTGAGGCTAGAAAATATACTTTCTTCTTGTAGTGTGTTTGTTCTCTTGTTGTTGTTAAAAAATCTGCTGTCTCTACCCTCTCTTATATAGGGTTGAAGGATTAAATAGCTTTTAATAGGGCACTTTAAAGCTGGCACACCAACAACTATAACAGCAGGCCACTACCTGACGAGGCATGTTGGAAAATGATACCGAAGCTTGGCATAACATAGCCCGCCCGCAGGTGCCGGCGCACACGAGCTCGGACTTGAATCAAGCCTTTTCGCTCTCGTTTTTAAGCTATTTTATGCCATTTTTAAGCTATTTTTTCCAACAAAATCAACATAATTAGTAAATGATAAATACTATGTCTCCATATAATTTTTTTCAATGCTCATATCTCATTTTTATATGTGAAACTTAATAAGATTAATACTTTTTGATAACATTGTTTAATTTCAATACATATAATCTTTAGTCCGTGCACTGCACATGTATCATACTAGTGTGTGTGTGTGGGTGTGTGTGTATTCATGATCAAACGAGAATCTCTCCTTCTCTGAGAACTTGCGAACCAATATAAATGCTCACAAGCGTCTACATAAATGCACACAAACTATTGCAGAGGTAGATTGTGTGTATTGTGCACTGAAATATGAGATTGTGTTCATTTATGTAGATACTTGTGTGTATTTATGTACAAGTTCGCAGGTTCTCATGGGAGGAGGGGTTCTCATTGAAACATCACCCTAGAGTCTCGTTCAGGTGAGAATATGCATAATTTTTCAATAATACATAAAAATTACTACACAAATGCACAGTATAAACCCCCATGCGCACCCTCCAGGCATGTCAATTACTACATAAATGCACGGTATAAACCCACCCCCTCCAGACATGTCTAGGAGCCATATTGTGTATTGATATATAACTTACTGTGCTTTACCAAAAAAGTCTGCATGTTCTCACGTTAAGAGGTGTTCTCACCTGAAAATAAATCTTTTTTTTTTTTTGAATGCTACTGGCCCTATTACATTGTAGTATCCGTTCATATACTTTCTCAACCTACTGAAACACAAAGAGCCAATAACGCCTCCACTGAGGCTTGAACTCACAACCTTCCAAATGGAAGTCCAACCCGGATACCATTAGACCACATAGTCCTGGAAGTCTGCATGTTCTCACCTGAAAATAAATCTATATATATAGAAATTTCAGTACAATGCCACAGTGACTTGAACAAATTCCATTTCCTTTAAAGAGAAGTTTATTGCTGTGCTTGCCTGGGAACTAAACTAAAAAGGAACACAAGGAATCCAGCATAAGGATACTATAATATTAAGGTAGAAAACTAAGGGAAGATTTCGACATCAACTTGACTCATTAAACCGATTTCCCTTTCTTCCGAGGTTATCTCTATCTATATTACAAGTACCAAACTCTCTCCTACTTTAAAGCTCAATGCAGAAAAATGCTTGCTGCATACATTCACATTACCATCCCACCATCAATAGTGAACACCTGTAATGGGAGGGTAGTCATCAATAAATGATTTTAACCAGAAAGAGTAAACAGATAATAAGTAAAAAGGGAAATTTAGAGTAAACAGACTAAAGAGTAAAAAGTAAATAAAACTCAGTACCTGACCAGTAATATAACTGGCAGCTGGATTGACTGCCAGAAATTCCACTAGCCCAGCCACTTCTTCCGGTTGACCATATCGTCCTACAATTACAGCCAAAATAAGTGAGTCTGGCAAGATTAACTCAATATTCAATTCTTTGAGGACCAGTATCTTTTAAATTCCTTTAAACTTCTTATATAAAGAAGTCTGACTATAAAAAGTAGCTTTATCTACTAGTAACCTTCCTCAAACATTTTTTTTTTTTTGGACATATTGATTCATAAAAACTCTGTTTACATAACTTATTCTCATGTCTGCACCTCACTGTCAAAGAAAGCAAACTTTTATTTTAGGAAGCAAGAACTCAGGAACATGCTGCCATGTCAAGTCCAATAATAATCTATGGTATCTTCTCTCTCTCTCTCTCTCTTCTTTTGATAAGTATGAAAAGTCTAGAGTATCCATTCTGACCTAAGGGAATAGTGCCAAGAATTTTCTTTTCAATGTCTTCACCAAGCATGGCTGTCATATCAGATGCAATAAATCCAGGAGCCACAGCATTAACCTGTTAAAACCAAAATCTTTCAGATTAAGTTTAACACTAACCAGGGAATAAGTTACAGTCAATCATAAGATGTTGCTGAGTGCTTGCACCATCTTTGTGCCTATTTGTTAATAAAAGGTCCAAAGATAAGTCATGGAACAGAACAGAGCAAATAAATGATTCTTACAGTTATATTCCTGCTGGCATATTCTTTTGCTACACTCTTGGTTAAGCCAATGACTCCTGCTTTTGCAGCACTGTAATTGGCTTGGCCAGAATTCCCAACCAAGCCAACAACAGAAGCTATGTTAATGATTCTTCCCTACAACATCCAAGTAGCATTCTAAGTAGACACATCAAATTTGCCGGATTTTAGTAAAATAATGCTTTACATATAAAATTCTCCGCCATTAACTAATCTCATTAACCCATACTGTTACCAGTAAATCTGGTTAACAAGTGTGCAGTAGATCACACAAATAACACCTTTACATCAATCATCACTTCTTTAAAAATGTCCAAAAAGGTTACCTTTTTCTTCTTAATCATAATTTTAGCTGCCGCCTGTGTCAAGAATAAGAAATTTAACATGGTAAGTCAAGAATTTAATCCCAAAAAAAGCAGGTTCAGAGTACGACAACGGAAAAACAAGGAATTGTAGAAAAGAATTTCCTAGGCTAACTACTGAGACCTGTGTACAGAGAAAAACCCCAGTCAGGTTCAAATCAATAACCTCCTGCCATTGGGACTTCTTCATTCTCATCAACAAACCATCACGGGTGATTCCTGCAATTCCAAAAGACAACTCATAATAAGGTGTGCCCGAGTAGACTTAAAGGTCATGGAACTCAAATGCTCGAATCCCCACTCGTGTATCAAGGAAAGAGAAATATAGAGCAACTATTCTAACCAGCATTATTTATCAATATATCAACTGTTCCCCATCGATCAATTACCTGCAAATATAACAGACAGAAAATGCAACAGGTCAGGCCATAACTATAATAAGATCCAAATTAATGTCACAAAGACATTAGTGTCTTACACTCTTAATCATTGACTCTACATCATCTTCTTTTGAAACATCACACCCAAAAGCAAAAGCTTGGCCGCCACTTGCTTCAATCTACAAAATGAAATTTTGTAAAGTCAAACTGAAGAGTATAAGTTTGTGCTTTGGGTAAAGATAATAAACAACCTTAATCCATGAGGATTAAAGTGTCACACAGTCTAGAACCAAACAGGAATTGGATAGAAACTTTTCTATAAGATACTTTGTAGTTCTTTCATTAATTAAGATAGCATCATCGAAAGCAGTCTATTTTCTTCCTTTCGCTACATGAAGCTTCATGTATAGAAAAAATAAAATAAAATGTGTGCTAACTGATAAGTAAATCAACAGCATGGCAATTGAATAATAATTCATATACAAGAGCAATAGTATTCATACACAGCTCAACCTCAAGACTTGAGATCATCCTAACTTTCAACTGAAGGAAAACTATAAAGTTAGGAGGTCACAAATATGCAATTCTTCAGTATTTACAGAAGCATGACAAGAAACAGTATAGTTAATATGATTATAGCAAATATTTGACCTCAAGACCCAATTAGATAGCTTTTAAGTTTTGGGTGTTTTAGAAGCATGATTATCAAAAACAAATAATCAATTAAGTAAAAATAAAAACAGGTTGCCATATCTTAAACTTCACTAAATAATTCAAGGATTGAAAGCTGAAGTACCCAAGTATTCAAAAACATTAAGTTGTATTTTAGATCAGGTAATAATATTATTCAGGGAAGCGTTGATAGGGTTTCTTTCTCTCAATTCTCAACAAGGTAATCTAATAGAATACCATTACATTATATCATGAAAATTTAATCCTCACCTCTTTGGAAACATCTTCTGCCTCCTTGGAAGATCTAGCATAGTTCACCAAGACCTGAAAGAAAGGCAAGGTTACATATTACAACACATTTCAAATAGGAAAGAATGTCAAACAGCATAATCATTAGTTAAAAACTGATCAGTTTGAAAGCAAAGATATAAGAGGGCATTAACAACTTTCAGGATGTTATTGAAAAGTTCATGGCTTCTGTTGGAAACCCTAGACCTATTCTTAGTAGGAATGGCTCAATACTTGTATAAATATAAGCATCTGTACAGTTTTTCATATGAATACAATACACCTCTATATTCCTTCACAACTTCCATATATATTATTATGGATCACTAAATGGACAAAGCAACTACTAAAAGGCCTTGTTTGACTGTGAGCGATACAAGAGACTAATTGGGAAGATGAACTACCTCACAATCACATGACCAAATATCTCCTTTGCAGTCAGTGTATTAAGTCAGTTTCTTGAGAACCCATGTGATACTGATTGGGATGCTGCTGTTCGAGTTCTAAGGTATATCAAAAAGGCACCAAGGCAAGGTTACTATACAAAGATAAGAGGACACACTCAGATTGTTGGGTATTTTGATGCAGATTGGATAGGCTGTCCATTTGACAGATGCTATACCTTCAGGTTATTGTGTGCTTATTGGTGATAACCTTGTATCTTGGAAGAGTAAGAAGCAAGATGATGTTGCCAGGTCTAGTGATGAAGCCGAGTATTGTGCTATGGCCCTTGCTACATGTTAACTTATGTGGATGAAGCACCTACTCCAAGAGTTACAGTGGTGATCAAATGACATTAATATGAGACAAACAGGCAGCACGACACATCGCCTCAAATCCAATTTATCATGTGAGGACCAAACACATAGAGGTTAATTGCTACTTCATCATTGAGAAGATTGTGTCAGGGTGTATTACAACCCATTTTGTTAATTCTGCAGATCAAGCAGCAATATCTTGATTGAGTCTCTTAGTGCTCCTAGAGTTGGGTATATTTGTACCAAGTTTGGAGCATATGATCTATACTCTCCAACATGGGGGAGTGTCGAAACCCTAGACCTATTCTTAGTAGGGATAGGATTAGCTCAATACCTGTATAAATATAGGATGTCTGTACAGTTCTACATATGAATATAATAAACCTCTTTATTCTTTCACGGCTTCCATATATATTACTATTCATCACCAAACGGACAAAACAACTACCTACTAAAAGGCCTTGGAAATAAAACTTTTGTGGATTGAAGCTTTGAAACTGAAAACATAAAAATTGTATCTCCTATTCTAATATAATAGCATAATTTAACATCTCATTGTTCAGGGCATATTTAATCATTTAAACAACAAATTACACCATAACAACACTCCAAGAACTGAAGAAAATAAACAGCAACAGTGTGCAATTGGTTCATACACTTTACCAAGTACTTCCAAGCTAAATTATTGATGTATTATTTGGGGGGGAAACAGAAGCTCCCATATCCAATAGTAATTCTACCTTTTTTTATGAATTAAATTCTAACTATATGAGTATATCCAAGCAAACAAATAAATAAATAAATAAAACAGTAGTACAACTATAGAATCTGACCTTGCAACCAGCCTTTCCCAAAGCCAAAGCAATTGCCTTCCCAATTCCACGAGAAGCACCGGTCACAATGACGACTGGAGTTTCAACTTTCGCGGTAGCATTGGTCCCTGCTTGCTCTGTAGCCGCCACCTGAGCTCTCACACCTAATTCAATATGCATTGTTGCACACATAAGTATACATGTGCATATGAATGTTGAGCACATACGTCGAGCAATGAGATATATGACTAATAATCGTTGTAATAATACCTGAGATGGGAGGAGAAGAGGAAGAGGAAGAGGAAGAGGACCAGCGGCATTGCAACGAAAGAGGAGGTGATTGGAAGGGGGCGTAAGAGAGGCGTAGAAGGGAAAGTTGATGGCGGGCAGAGGCGGAGATTTTGGTGATGCCGCGGGCAGTGACGGAGTTGACGGCGATTGAAGCCATAAATCGGGGTAGAGTCGCCAGCTATATAACTGAAGAAGCAATTGAGGGATAAGCGTAAGGAGCGCAACTCAGTGTCAATTGTTCTCCGATGGATGGTTGTAGTTTCCGGCCAAAGCTCGCCGGTTGGGGAGAAGCGGAGAGAGAAGAAATGGAGAAGAACACCTAGCAGCCCGGGTTGAATTTTAGTGGAAGACTTTACCAAAATAATGCCAATGATAATATATTACTTTTTGTTATAAATATTTGAATTATGTAGACATTATTATGTATGGCAATATTTATGTATCCATTTATGTTTTCTGTCACGATTTGTAATTGTAATTATATATATTGTAACATGTATTCTGTACTTTTAGTTCTGATCATGTTCATTTTCTCTCGTAACTATGTTCTTTCTTCCTGTTCAGTATGCATACATAGATATATTTCTCAAAAGGATGAAAGAATCGCCATACACAAACACAATTGTTTTCTAATTTCGGATGTATACATACACTCGTATTCGGAATTTTTTTTTTCCAATGTATATACATGATTTCTGGAAAAAAAAAAAAATTTGTTTACACATAACACACATTCTGTAATATGAATAAATTCATATTTTTCGAAATTTAAAAGAAACATATATATATTTTTTGGCAAACACAAATATTTTTTCGAAAAAAGAAAGGAAACCTGTTTTTGGCCGATATCCGCCTTCGATCTACGCCCCGGGTTAGTCGTATCTCTGGCGGAGGTGGTAGTCGCCTGCGCTTGGGCTGTTGGAGGCAGTGGCAGTAGTCGCGCTAGTTGTCGTCGGCGGAGGACGGCAGGCACGGCGGCGGCAGTAGTCGCGCTGATTGTCGGCGGCGGAAGAAGGCAGGCGTGGCGGCGGCAGTAGTCGTCGATTGACGCTGCGTTTTGATCTCAATCTTCTTTGCCTAGCGCTTCTGGTCTTCTTTTTTTGCAGAAATACGTAAGGGCATCCTCAACAGTGTGAAAATTTTGAGTAAATTTTATAAGTGTGATTAAGAAAGAGAAAATGAGAAGAGAAAAAAAAAAAAGATTAGAATTTGAAAAAAAGAAAAATCTCATTTTTGCAAGAAGCACCATTTTATTTATATTACACACTGCACACTTGGAAGCGAGATTACGCCTCACGCACGTGAGGCGCATGCACTCTTGGAAGCGAGAATTACGCCTCCCGCACGTGAGGCGCATGCACGCTTGGACGCGAGAATTACGCCTCACGCATGTGAGGCGCATCTTTCTCTCGCATAGTGGAACCCACTACTTCTGCAAAATCTCCATTTTTGCAGGACCAACTCACCATTTCTTTCTTTCCCCTCTCTATCCTCCATTTCATCCTAATTTCTTAAAATCTGGTCTAAAATTTTCCTTTTTGGGATACTTTAAGAGACAACGCAAATTATGTCGTGAAAACGTGTTCACCATCCATGGTGAACACAGTCCCAAACGGCGTTGTTTTTACGGAAAAATAAAAATAAAAATTAGTTAATGTGTTGTTAACGGCGTTTGGCATTCTATGTTCAGATTATGAATTTACATTTATTAAATTATGAATTTTCTGTTATGAGATTATGAATTTACAGTTATGTAATTATGAATTTTCTGTAAATTCAAAATCTCATAACAAAAAATTCATAATCTCATAAAAAAAAATATTTATTAAATTATGAATTTTCTGCTATGAGATTATGAATTTACAGTTATGTAATTATGAATTTTCTGTAAATTCATAATCTCATAACAGAAAATTCATAATCTCATAAAAAAAATTTATAATTTCATAACTGCACATTCATAAATCCATGCCTGCACATTCATAATTTATAATTGTTGAAGAAGCTTGCGCGAAGAAGAAGTGAAACCACGAAATGTGAAAATGAAGAAGAAAAGTCGCACTGTTAATTTAAAAATAAAAAATTGGTGAAAGATAACAGTGCCACAGACACCGTTACCGTTTGGGATCGTGTTCACCATGGATGGTGAAGACAGTTCCATTGCATAACGATTGAAGAGACAATGTTCGGGTTTTACTCTATTTCATTGTTTGGGCCTGGGTTTTGGTCTATTTGGCCCTGATCAAATTAAAAACAAAAAAGGGGGCTTTTAATGTTTTTGGGCCTGTTGGCCCAGTCTGGTTTAAAAATCAAAATGTGTGTTTTTGGGCCTTTTATTTGCTTTTGGGTATGTTGAGATTATATTGAGTTAATACCTAAAATCGTCCTCGACTATAGTGATTTTTCTCAATTTCGTCCTAAACGACTTTGGTGACCTAATATCGTCCCAGACTTTTGTGTTTCGCTCAATTTAGTCCTCCATTTGTTATTCCGTCAAATTGGTG
This sequence comes from Ipomoea nil, assembly GCF_001879475.1. Taxonomy (NCBI): domain Eukaryota; kingdom Viridiplantae; phylum Streptophyta; class Magnoliopsida; order Solanales; family Convolvulaceae; genus Ipomoea; species Ipomoea nil. Next base: position 742,270 of record NW_017618421.1, on the reverse strand, counting down.
TTAAATAAAGGGACAATTCAATAATGTCAATATTGATCTCTCTTTACTTTCAACTTGTGAAGTGTGAAATTCTTCTTTCTGGTACGAATTACACCCAGAATTACTCCCGGACCTGCAAATCAAATTTTATATCCGCAGTTTTAGGAGTAATTCTGGGAGTTATTCGTAAAAAAAAAAAAAGATTTCACAGTTCACATGTCTATGAGTAAAGAGATGTCAATATTAAAATTACGGAATTGTCTATTTATTTAACACCAAATAGACAGAATAACAAATGAGGGACTAAATTGAGCAAAAACACAAAAGTCTGGGACTAAATTGAGCGAAACACAAAAGTCTGGGACGATATTAGGTCACCAAAGTCGTTTAGGACGAAATTGAGAAAAACCACTATAGTCGAGGACGATTTTGGGTATTAACTCAGATTATATTCTTATTCAATTATTATTTGAATTCTATTACAGGACGTTTGGTTCACGGAATGAATTTTGAGGTAATAGGAATGCTATTTCATAAGGAATGGAATAGGCAAGGAATAGAATAGGAATTGTATTCTATTGTTTGGTTCGCGAAAGGAATAGACTTTAGGAATTATATTACAGTGTTTGGTTGACTTAAGGAATAGAAATGAAATATGTTTTAAAAGACATAAATACCCTTATAAAAAGGCGATGGTGATGGTGGTGGTGGCGGTGGTGGTGGTGGCGGCGATGGTGGTGGTGGTGGTGGTGATGGTGGTGGTGGCAGTGGTGGTGCTGGGGTGGTAGTGGTAGTGGTGGTGGTGGCGGTGGCAGTGGTGGGGGCGACAGTGACGGTTGTGGCAGTGGTGGTGGGGGCGGCGACGGTTGTGGCGGTGGTGGTGGTGGTGGCGGTGGTGCTGCTGGGTGGTGGTTCTGGTGGTGGTGGTGGCGGTGGCGATGGTGGTGGCAGTGGTGGTGATGGTAGTGGTGGCGGTGGTAGTGGTGGCGGTGGCAGTGGTGGGGGCGGCGATGGTGGTGGTGGTGGTGGCGGCGGCGGCGGTGATGGTGGTGGCGGCGACGACGGTGGTGAAATAGGATAAATTTATATATAGGATAAAAAAATTAGGTTAAATAAATGGGTAAAAAAAGAAAATAGATTCTAAAATCTATTCCTGAGCGTTCAGTAATAGGTTAATACCAGGGGGGGCCCTAGTAATAGCTATTACCTTATTTGAGTTAATAGGCTATTACCAGGAATATTATTCCTGGTAATAGAAATGGTTACCAAACAAAAGAATAGGCCTGGGAATGTTATGCCATTCCGGGCCTATTCCGTGAACCAAACGGGCCATTATTGAATATGTCACCTTGTGCTCAGATGACATGTAGTGACCTCTCCCATGTGGGATGTCAGAAATCTTTTATGCTTCATTAGGTTGAGAAAGTATGTTTAAACAGATAATACAATGTAATAAAGTCAGTAGCATTCAAAAAAATTACTTGCTATTTTGTGCAATTTATTTGGGTCATATGATTTTATGAGTTCCTATGCATATTCTATTTTATTAGCATAACAAAATAGTTTCGATTATGTGAATTATAAATTATTCTTTACAAGTGGACCCTCGATTTTTAGCCAAACTTAGTATATAACTATATATAGATTTTTTTTGAAAATTTTAGATCTTGGCTACTATCACCAAATATGAATTTACCAAACTTATCGTAGACGATGGCAATTATTTAACATGGGCTATTGATGTTGAGATTTATCTCATATCTACGCAACTTGAAGACACGATCGTTAAGAAATCTACAAGCAGTGCAACCTGGAAAGCTAAAAGCCTTATTTTTTTTATCCCTTTTTTCTCGCCAACTTCTGAATCATGACCTGAAAAATGAATACCTTCCTAAAAAGGACCCATATGCATTATAAAAATTCCTGAAGGATAGTTTTGACTAGCAAGTATCGTTGACCCTTCCTCAGACACAATTTTACTGACTTAACTTGAGATTTCAAGATTTTAAAGTCATGACTGATTATAATTTGGTTTTACATTGTGTACATCTTGAGGCCCCCCTCCCCCATGCTAGCTGTAAAGCACAACCAACTGTTGATGTAAAATAATAATGCATGCCCAGTTGAATCTACACCAGTGCCCGAAGCACACAATATTTCCCAATCGTGCAACACCAAGAGGGGCTAAGGAAGATGTCGCGATAGGGATCAAGGCCAAGGTGGCAACAATAACTCTCGAAACTAGAATAAACAACAAAATGATCTATCTCATCAACCACATTCATAAAATCATAACTCTGGCCCAACAACAAGTATGCTTCAAGTGTGAGTGTAATAGGCACTGATCACGTGTGTGCCACACCTCGAAGCATTTTGTTGAAACTTGAATAAACATCACAATGTTGAATCCGACCAAGTTGCCTTGCTTGAAGCAACCGCTCTTGTTGGCCATATTGATGACCTCCTTTTTCTTATGTTCCTTTTTGGATGAATGTTATATACATACAAACCTCTAACTTCTTCCTGCCTTTATTGATAAGGTTTCCTTTGTGGGCTCCAGTAGAGCTTCACTTTTACTCCATCAATTTAAAAACATTAAGTGAATTGGTTTTAATGACAAAACCAGAAATATTCATAACTTGAAATACCTTATCATAACTCAAATTGTTAAGTGGTAGAAAACAAGGAGCTCAACTAGTTATAACCTACTTCGATCACATGTTTTTCACCTAATATGTATACATGTGTTATTCGTCTTTCACGAATTACAGAGTCGAATATGAGTCGTATGTTTAATGTGCGAATGGATGAATAATACTGGATAATGCCCAATTTCTCGATTATCCCCTAGTTTGTCGGTCCCTTAATAGGGAAATGCAATATTGCATGCTCCTGATATACTTTGACTCCGACCCACTGCATATATTATTCCCCCATACACTAAATACGTGGTTTTCAAATTAAACATTTCCTAATCTGCGTTTCTATTCTTACGTATGCAGTTCATTCTACTGTATCACCACCATAGTGTATCTCTAAACATCCATCTATTATCTCAATTTTTAGAGCCCCGGAAAGGGACTCAATGCATACGCTGACTGCATAAAGATCAGTTCACGGCATTAGGGGGAGATATGATCAAATTTCATGGAAATCTCGAGAAATTTCATAGAATGAAATGATCTTCAATAATTAAATGCACGTACCAATTAACTGAATTGGAAGTTCATAAGGAAACCAAACATATCTGCCAAACATATCTATTTCATAAGGAAATCAAACATATCTGACAACCTGGATCCAGAGCTAAGTGTCAGAAGCGCCTAGATAGATTAACGTATAAAAAGAGCAATTAAGGCATATATATAGCACAACTCGCTGATAAATATATTCATTTTATACACCATTGAAGTGTTAACCCTGTAGGTTATAAATGGTGTTTGTATGAAAGAGAAACAAGAATGATAATGTGGTGTGATATAAAGAGAGTTTATAGCCCAAAGGTTCACGCAGAGATCCAGAATCATATATACTCTCCCATGATGAATATCATTAAAAGTTCCGCTACATAATTGGCAGAATAATTTTAGATATGCAGCTTATTAAAGTCATGACCTTAAAATTATGGGTCGCTAGACATTAATGTTTATTTGAAAAAAAATCCTTAATTGATTTATAATTCTCAAAATGAAAGAAAGTAAATATCACAACATGTTTGTTGTTGAAATAGAAAGGTTTTACTTAACTTGAAATAGTAAAGCAATTGACTGAGTAATTTCCTCTAAAGTAGGAAAATGTAAAAATGAATATGTACCATTAGGTATTTATCATTGTAAGGACAATATCAGTCCCGATGCGATCATGGAATTTCTTGTTCTACAATAGTGCTCCAATAGCAATGAAGTAATGGACTTCCAGTCTCAAAATATCTTCATTATCTTTAATTTATAAATTTATGCGATATACCGATGTGTGTTTTTCATAGACCACTTGGTATTGACTCCTTTTGATCTCCATGATGCCAAAATCCCAAACTAGTTATATTTGTTTTACCTTCACTGCCACATGAGAGGATAATAAAGTGTGTTTTATACAAATTATAAGTGGGTGTGTTTAAGGAGTATTAGACAAGTTACATCAATATTCAACCCATGTAAGCTCCAGAAGAGTCACGAGATTATTATATAAAATGTTAACTCTAGTGACAATCTTGAAGATTGTACGATATCTCTTCTCTACTAAACTCTTTTGAAACAATAAATTTTATCATGTTGAACTTGAAGATTGTTGTCTTCAGGGGGAGATGGGGAGTACATTTACTCAAATCAATCCTGAAGAATTGGACTTAAAATCTTGAAGATTGGGTTTAAAGACTCTTAGTTGTACTCTTTTGCAACATATGTTATGTATGCATACATATCATATACTCTTTTCCTGACTAGATTTTTCCCATTGGATGGGTTTTTCTAGTGTGGTTTTTAACGAGATATGAGTATGATGTAGTAATGTCAATGGGGGAAAGTTGCAAATAAATACTTAAATAGACAAACCCCAAAATCCTGAAGATTATGCCTTAAAGGCTTATGGTTGTACTCTTTTTCCCTTAAATAAGATTTTTTTCCCACAGGGTTTTCTTAAGTTAAGGTTTTTAATGAGGCAATCCAAATAATACATGAATTATCCATATATCGTGTACTATGTTCTCGACTAGTTTTTCCCCACAGGGTTTTTCTAGCGAGTTTTTAACGAGGCATGATTTTGGAAAAATAATGTCCAAGGAGGAGTGTTATAAATATTTTAATTATGTGGACATTATTATGTAATGGCTATATTTATGCATCCATTTATGTTTTTCATTACGGTTTGTAATTCTATATATTGTAACATGTATTATGTACTATTTTAGATATGATGAAATAAATTAAAATTCTTATCATGTTCATTTTCTCTCTACATTTGTAACTATGTTCTTCTTCCTTTCTTTTGTATTACGTTCATCACAGATACAATTCGTTTCTCCGAGGATGGCTACGAGCTAAAGGCTAGGATTCCAACACTTCTTACAGTAAATTAAAAGTGGAAAATGCAAAGCAACCCCACACCCCAGCCAATATAATCACTTTCACAAAATGTTAGGGCAAAATTATCTTCGGGCCGCATGCGAGTAAGTCATTCTTCAATGATATCCAAGTTCGACATGCGCCACATTTTCTATGTAGTTACCCTTATAAACTCGGCCAACAAATCTTCATCTGTTGAAAATTCACTTGCCTCACTAGCATTAATGGCCTCCGTTATATCTTCATTGGCCATTTTTAGAGCCAATTCGGCGTCAACATCTATTAGACTTTGAGGTGCAGCTGGGTCCTGAGTAGTGTCTTTGCTGATCCTTTCAGCGGATGCACTAGCTTCACGAGCTATCCCGGCAACGACGTCGGTCAGGTTCTCACTCACCACTTTTTCTACTTGCGTGTGTTCTTTTGGTATCGCGGGTAGACTTGGCTTCTCAAACTGCAATCTCCAACTCCTCAGTCCAAGGGATCTCATCGTTTACCTCTCGAATGGACGGCTCGGTCCTACTAACCTCTCGAGCCTGTTCCAAATGAGGTTGTTCCCCCTCAGTTGGTGTTGTCTTGGCTACTGGCTCTTCCAATTGCTCGGTCACCACATGCTCGACTATCTCGGTTGGTTTACTTTTCGGCTTCTTGGGCAGGATGTTTTGGTTTGGCTCGAGGTGCTCACAGCCAGTTTCCTATTGGCTTGGACTTTTCTAATCACCTTGGCCAAGGGAACATTCGATGAGCTTTTCCGCCTGAGCTGGGGTCTTTTTGGATTTCTTTATAGGGGAAGCAGTCAGACCTTTCGATGCAGGGGGCCGGGCTTTGTCCTCACGTAGTAGTTGTTCCTATGGGCTGCCACGCCATTTCGGAGCTTGACTTCCTTTGACCTCATCAACTCGGTCACCAAGAACCCGAAAACTACTTGCTTGATCAAGGTTCGGTTCTGGACTGCTCTCTCAATGTATGATTTGAGAAAATCATACACTACCCTTGACCAATCTACTAGGTTGTTTTTTAGGAGTGCATTTAGCATTGATAACTTCTCCTCCGTGACATCATCTGTTCCAGCAACTCTACTTTCAACGATCTTGCTAATGATGTCAACTGCCATTTCGAACTCCGGCTTGAGCAGTTTCTTCTTCAAGTAAAACTTGAGATTAGCACGAAAGGGATGATGATGATATAGGTAATGATTTTTGGACGATTAAAATTACATTAAAATATTAAACATAAACAATCAAATTTAAAAATATAATAAAATTCTAATAGAAATCAGTAAAGAAGAAAGAATTGAATTAACCAATAAATAGTAAGTAGGACAAATATAATGTGACAGATGAAGTAATAGTTATATTATTAACTAATAAAGAAGTGAAATAGACTCATAAATTGGTTGCCTTCATGTATAGATTTCCTTTGGTCATTGTCTATGATTTTCTGTTGTGCAAATTTGTGTTTATAATTCTCAATAATTCTGTTGCGTAAATTTGTGTTTATACTTTATAATTCTCAATAATTTAGTTTTAAAAAAATTAGAAAATTAGGAAAATGAAAAAAATGGAAGAAACGAAAGTTTGATAAAATAAAATAAAGGCAACAAGATTTTAAAATTTTATAATAAAAAAGGGAAAATTGAATTTTTCGTTCCTAAATTATACAATAATTGTAGAATTTTTTTCCTAAGCATGGGTCATACTCACTTTTAATCTCTAAGTTATTATTGATTTTGCACTTTTCGTCCTTTTACTATTAAAACATTAGGGACTAAATTTGCAATGTTAGAATAACGCAGGGACGAAAAGTGAGCACGAAAGGAGGAAGAGTGCAACGCGAATAATAACTTAGGGATGAAAAGTGAGCATGACCAATACTAAGGGATGAATTCTACAATTACCCTATAACGTAAGGACGAAAAGTGTAATTTTTTTTATAAAAAATATAATAAATGGGAAATGTTAGATTATCTGGGTTGCTATCGTGTTGGTTGCTCTGACTGCTTCCACCATGTCACCCACATCCCCCTCCCACCCGCCCTCTACTCTCCGTTTCGTTTTCTTTACGTCAAAGCCGAAGCAAAGAGAAGACAAAGACCCACAAACGTCATAGACCTCAAGTCAAGCTCTCTCTCTCTCTCTCTCTTTCTCTTTGCGTAATGTAGTGACTACAACCTGCTACTTGTATTCCTCTCCCCTCTCCACCTGCTCATCCCCTCTTTCCTTCATTGCCTCACAATTCCAGGAAACCATAACCTTTTCAAGTTTCTTGGACCTTCCAAAGAATGGGTGGTTCTCCCAGGCTCAAAGTTTTGATCTTTATTATGATTTGTATTTCTGTTTTTTTGGGTTTGGATTTTGTTGAAGGGAGATTCATAGTGGAGAAGAGTAGCATAAGCATCGTTTCTCCCTACTCTATGCACGCAAAGTATGATGCTTCCATTGGGAATTTCGGAGTTCCTGACTATGGAGGCTCTTTGGTTGGCACTGTTGTGTACCCTTCAAAGGGTGCCTTTGGGTGCTCTGCTTTTGAGGGTGATAAGCCCTTCAAGTCTAAGACTCCTCGCCCCAATATTCTTCTTGTTGATCGTGGAGGTAATCCAATACGGTATTTGTTTTGTTGTGTGAAAATATGATAGAAATTTAAATTATGATCTCTGGATGTGATTATTGAATTTTTCCATCTACTCTTGCATAGGAAAGAAGTTGTAGCTTTGACAAAAAATATTCATACTTTTAAACCTCAGCTTTTGTTTTTGTTTTTTGTTTTCTTTGGTATCTATCAAAAAGTAGTATAATTTTATTTTCTGGTAATTCTCCTTCAAATGGAGTTATTACTCTGAATTGTTCAAAGATGGTGGGGTGTTTGGTAAATGACTTTTAGATGATTGTGTTAGTGGATTTGATTAATTGATAATATTAATTTATTATAGAAAAGTGTTTAGTAAATTAGTTGTTAGTTTTTAACTGATTATATACAAAATATTTTTCTCAAAAAATTAATTAAAAAAGTTACTTTAAGTGGCATTTTGAATTTTAACATTTTGAAGCAATAAATTATTATAAAAAATTAATTAATCAAATACTCATATTGATTGTTTAATCAAGTTAAACACTCATAATGGTCAAATAAATCGAAATAGACTGATAGGTTAATTATTTTACCAAAAAAGCCCATATCAGCTGGGGGAGTGGCCGGCTCTGCTGATGCTAGAACGGTTGACTTTGGCCGATAGAACCTAAGCAGTATGCTTTGTTTAATCCGAAAGTTGTAGCATGGTAGTTGTTTCCTTTATGTTGACCTTTCATATTAATTCTATGTTGACTTTTCAAAAAGCAGTAACTCCCGCCCGAGATGCAGACATATATATATATATATATATATATATATATATAATTTGTTATAGGGTAGGCCAGTAGCTATATACAATGAAAAATGAATAAAACCTTCTTTGCAAGGATGTAAATGGATAGTGATTTTATTTTTATATTTTAGTTCAGTTTTATCTGTAGTTATCTAGATATAATAATGATTAAGGACCAATTTCTCTCTGCGAATAATAGAAATACAATCAAGATCCCGCATGGACAGTATTTGAGAGAAGAGATAATATTTGAAATTCGGCAGTAACAATGTAGAGATTATGTTTAAAGTGGACAGATTTCTTGTGTGCACTAGAATTTGACTTTGTCTACTGAGCCATTGAGTTACAGTAATTTATATCCTCTCAGATAATCTGTCAGGCTGAGATACGGGGGCACTTCAACCTTTTGAGAGAAAAAATAAGGACCCCAGAAATTTCATTGAGGGGCAAAGTGGACTTCTATCAAGATTTCAATTTCAATTTCAATTTGATTAGGTTTATCTAACAAGGAAGGAATCTATGTTTCTTGGAGTTAAAGGGATATCCTAATTCATGTGTGTGTGCATGGGGCCAAGGCCTAACTCACCCTCTATGGATATGTATATGTATGTTATAGTGTTTTACAGTAACTAACTCTTTAAATAGCTGTAACTCCAACTAAAATGGCAAGAGATCCACACTTGTAACGAGTTTGAATCGTTGCCCAGTTGATAGAAGTGCTTAATTATCTTTCCTAATAAATAATATTTCGAGACATTAAAACTTCTCCCTGCCCTTTCCAGAATGCTACTTTGCATTGAAGGTCTGGAATGGACAACAGGCTGGAGCAGCAGCTGTTTTAGTAGCTGATACCATTGATGAGAATCTGATAACTATGGATTCTCCCGAAGAAAGCTCAGATGCAGATGGATACATAGAGAAGATCGGGATTCCATCAGCTTTGATTGAACAGTCCTTTGGCGAGACCTTGAAGGTGGCTCTAAAGAAAGGAGAAGAAGTTGTGATCAAAATGGATTGGACGGAGTCGATGCCCCACCCTGATGAGAGGGTGGAGTATGAACTATGGACTAATAGCAATGATGAGTGTGGGATTCGTTGCGATGAGCAGATGAATTTTATCAAGAATTTTAAGGGGCATGCCCAGATTCTTGAAAAGGGTGGTTATACTATGTTCACCCCTCACTATATAACATGGTATTGTCCGCAGGCTTTTATTGCTAGCAGTCAGTGCAAATCTCAGTGCATTAACCACGGGAGATATTGTGCACCTGATCCCGAACAGGATTTTGGGGAAGGGTATGAAGGAAAGGATGTCGTCTTTGAGAACTTGAGGCAGCTTTGTGTTCACAGGGTTGCAAATGAGAGCCAAAACTCCTGGGTTTGGTGGGATTTCGTCACGGATTTTCACATCAGGTGTTCAATGAAGAAAAACCGGTATAGCAAAGAATGTGCAGAAGAAGTCATGAAATCTCTTGGTAAGTTCTCCCTTGCTCGATCAACAGATTCTTTGATATTTGGACCATAAAATACTATACTTAATAATTGAAAAGCTTCGTTTTTACCTCGTCAGACCTGCCCGTTGAGAAGATAAAGAAGTGCATGGGTGATCCTGAAGCTGATGTCGAAAATGCAGTCCTGAAAACTGAGCAAGACCTACAGGTTCAATGCTTTCATTCATTTCATTTTACCTGGGACTGGGGATTATTGGCAGAGTGTTATATGTATTATATGCTCATCTCTTTTTTTATGGAGTGACGCGGAGATTTGAACCATTGACCTTTGGCATGGCTCTGATACCAAACTGAAGCATGTGCTACATATCAACTAAAAGTCTAAGCTGATAGTTAGATTGTACAGTTATGTTTATATGTATTATATGTTCAACAGTACATATGCCTCTAAAAGTGTTTTTTTTTTTTAATATTTGTTTTAGGTTGGTAAAGGTTCTCGTGGTGATGTTACTATCTTGCCTACAATGGTCATAAATGATGTCCAATACCGAGGTTGGTTATATAATTTTATGTTGCCATTTTGGTTAAGCTTATATGGGTGCTAGTCTAAACCCTTGTGCTTTCTGAAGGTAAACTTGAGAGGACTGCTGTATTGAAAGCCATATGTGCTGGGTTTAAGGAAACAAGTGAACCTGCAATTTGTCTTAGTGGAGGTTTGCTTTTGAGTTCTTTGCATTGGTTTAATCTTGACTGAAAAGATTCTTATTCACATGTGATGGGATGATGTTTTATTATTATTATTTTTGATTGACATTCAGATCTTGAGACAAATGAGTGTCTTGAGAGGAATGGCGGGTGCTGGCATGATCCAAAATCTAACGTAACAGCCTGCAAGGTATTTAAAGGAATGAATGCTCTGTTGTTGTTTGCAGATAATTTATTTGTTAGGATCAAGCCTTTATCATTGCGGTAAAGCTATAGCTAGTAGCTAAAGCAGAACTTTATTACCTTATGCCGCGGCTACACATTTTTGCAATCATTATTACATGGACCATGGTCCACACAATTGTGTAGATTATAAATAAAAAGTACATTTTTAATATATTAAAGGTACATTATTTATGTACGTAAGATACACTTTTTGAAAGTACATTTTTTGAAAGTACATTTTCAATACAAAAATAATATACTTTTAATATAGTAAAAATGTACCTGATATTCATGATGCACACAATAATTTGCCACATTTTTGAGAGTCAGGTGCTGAACTTGGTCTTTTATCCGTCTCCGCCCAACAATTTCCCTAGTCACATAGTGTTGGACTTGACGCTTACCGGCCTCCAGCCAACATTATTCGTTATAAGTATGATTATGCTTTATGAAATGCTCATTCCCCATAGCCATTAACCAAATTTTCTTTTTATTAAGGACACATTTAGGGGAAGAGTATGCGAGTGCCCATCGATGAATGGTGTTCAGTACAAAGGAGACGGATATACATCATGTGAAGGTACGGTTTCCAACTCGATCATATGCTTAAATTGCATTATTTTTTTTTTTTTTGAATGCTTAAATTGCATTATTTAATCTGCTTAAAGTTTTTTTTTTTTTTTTTTTTTTTTTTTTTTTTTTTTTCCAAAGCTGTTGGACCTGGAAGGTGCACGGTAAATAATGGCGGTTGCTGGTCAGAGACAAAAGACAGAACAACTTTTTCTGCTTGCTCAGTTCAGTGATGCAATCCCTTCTCTAAAATCTCCTTCTCTGTCTATTTTATTTGAAACTTCAATTTTCTAAAATATGTCTAATACAAAGTAGGAAGCTCTTATTACCGGCTGTAAATGTCCCTATGGCTTTAAAGGGGATGGCCATAAATGTGAAGGTACGTACTCTCTACTAGTTGCCTCTAAATCTTTTAAATAGTGGACAAGGTTGAAAAAATCGCTAGGCGCCTGAGAACCGTCTAGTGTACCTAGAGCGCTTAGGTGATCGAATGTCTAGTGTCTAGGCCTGATTTTTGTAACACTGACAGTGGGCATTATATATATACTATATTCTTTTGATATGCAAAAATATATGTTCAATATTTATATTTTTAAAAATAAGTAACAAATTTTTACTAATTAAAATCTATATGAAATTAAATTTAGAAATAATGGTCAAATAGGCCATCAAACTGCACTCAATAATGCAATTAGGCCACCGAACTTTAAAAAGCTACAATTGGGTCCCTGAACTAACCAATAATATTCAATTAGTTCAATTTGTAGGTTTTTCAGGTAAACTTCTAATTTAAAATATTTTTAAAAAATAATTACTTAAATTTTAAAAAAAAAAAAAAAAAAAAAGATACCGTCTCTGCCGGAGACGAAGAAACCTTCTTCGTCTCCGACCATGGAGACGGAGATAACTTCTTCGTCTCCATGGCAGGAGACGAAGAGTCCCTTCGTCTCCGGCCAGAGACAAAGAAGTTATCTTCGTCTCCATGGCTGGAGACGAAGAAACTCTTCGTCTCCAGCTAGAGACGAAGAAGGTTCCTTCGTCTCCGGCCATGGAGACGTCTCCATGGTCGGAGACGAAGTCGATGTTCTATCTTTTTTTTTTTTTTTTTTTTTTTGTTTGTTTTTAATTTTAAATAATAATTTTAAAAAAAATATTTTGAAAAGGGGTGACCTGCTAACAACTTGGAAAACCTACCAATAAGACTAATTGCATAAAATTGGTTGGTTCAGGGACCCAATTGTAGTTTTTTTTAAGTTCGATGGCCTAATTGCATTATTGAGTGCAGTTCGATAGCCTATTTGTCCCTTTTTCCTTAAATTTATTTATTATATATTAATCCAATATGTAATGTCTACAAATATTATTATCTTTAAAGAATATAAGAAAAATATGCTAGATGCATGTGCATGGTAACAATAATGGAAAAGATAACAGAAGTTATAATGGTAGGGATATTTTTGTCCAAAAAATTGTATAATACAATTTTAAAAGCACAATGTACAAAATGATTACCACTAAAAACATGGACATAAATTTGGGATATAACTTTAATTGAGACTTATCATGTTTATATATATATATATATATATATATATATATATATATCTACTATACTAATAAGAGCCCAAGAGAGTTAGGCCTATAATGGGTAGAAAAAATGGCGGTCAAATTTTTTAATCAAATGAATGGCTCAGATTGATCAGATTTTAAATTTTCCTTAAGATTTCCTAATTTATCCTTAATGAATATGATTATTCGTTAACTTTTCCGTTAAATATTATCTTTTCCGTTAATTTCTGTTACTTCACCGTTAACTTATTCATTGATTTCAATAAGAAAGGTCTTAGGTTCGAACCCAATCTATTTTACTCTTATTAAATTAATTATAATAATTTAGTAGCTATAACAGAAAATAATATATATGCATTTCTTTAATTTAGAATTATGTGTCTACAATGTCTTTATTCAAAAAAAATTATTCATTATCAATAAATTAAATAAGACAAATAATTTCATTAGTTATATTGTCTTTATTTTTCTCCAATATAAAAATTCTTTACTTTCAAATTCATCAATTGGTTATATTTGCTACATTGTTCCTACAATGTCTTTACTTAAAAAAAAATTATTCATTATCAATATATTAATTAAGAGACATAATTTTATTAGTTATATTCTCTTTATATTTCTCGAAGTAAAAATTCTTTAAATTCAAATTTCAAATTCATCAATTGATTATATTCATTACATTGTCTATTATCTTTTTTTTTTTGTGCAATATTTTTTAATTAAATATCAAAGTTATAATACAAAAGAATGCTATATATTTATTTATCAAGTATTTTATTAATACCATGAAAAAAATTAAAAAATATAATTAATAAAGCCAATCATATTTACTACTTGAGGGATTTGTTAACAAAGACAGTATTCAAATCACACAACAAATTAAAGTGAGAACTACCTCGCAATGTTCTTGTTTGACAATCAACAGTTAGCAGTTAACGTTAGCGGATTATATTAGCGAATTTGACCAGCGAATTATATCAACGATTGCTAAAAAGATATTTGAAAAAATTAGCTGTTTAGATTAACATGTAAAATGACCTAAAGGTATAATAATAATAATAATAATTATTATTATTATTATTATTATAATAATTATAATTATAATACTAATTGTTTTAAAAAATAAAAAAATAAAAAAATAAAAATATATAATTAAGCCAATCATATTAACTACTTGGGTAATTTATTGACAAAAAGAGTATTCAAATCACAGTTTTCAAAAAAAAAAAAAAAATCACACAACAAATTGAAGTGGGAAACTATCTCGCAATGTCCTTGTTTGGCAATTAGCAGCTAAGCTCTTCAATATTAGTATATATTTAATATTTTATGCCCTAATTTTTATTTGCTTTCCCTTATGTCCTGTATTTGGTTTCAACCATACCTATACAATTATTTTATTGACAATTATAATCAATCTTGACTATATTATCTTGCATTTGTAAACTTAGAATTGTATATTTAAATACACAAATTTAATATTCAATTATTTATACATGAACAATTCCAATATAATCTTGCCCTGATATACTTTAAAGTACTTAAAAAAAAAAAAATCATTGGGCATTATCCCATCGCGCAATGCACGTAAAAAACTAGTATATATATATATGTTGGGCTGAGGACGGTAAAGGGTTAAGTTCATCAATTGGTAACTAGGGGATTGTTAGGCGGAGGCAGATAAAGAGGAGGATTGTTGGGCGGAGGCAGATAATAGGTCAAGTTCAGCATCTATCCTCTCAAAAATGTAATGACGGCTTATAAAGAAATAAAATTTTACCCTCGTTACGGGCTATAACTTGGCGTGGTGGTAAGCGTTTGATGTGATCCTAAGATTTAAGAGTATATATTTCATTGCAGATGTAGACGAATGTAAGGAAGGCACGGTTTGTCAGTGTGATGGTTGCAAGTGTAAGAACACATGGGGTGGATATGACTGCAAATGTAAAGGAGATAAATTGTATATAATGGAGCATGACACATGCATTGGTAAGAAATTTTCTAATTAATTTTTTTTTTTTTTTTTTTTTGTTCCATAGACCACAACGTGAGAATCATGCGGAGTCGTCATTAATGCATTCATTTTAATTTGATTCTGTATATTGTACAGAAAGACAGTCATCAAAACTTGGAGGCTTCCTAACTTTTGCGGTTATAGCTGTTGTACTTGGTGCTGGAATAGCTGGATACATATTCTACAAATACAGACTTAGGGTATGTGGATTGAACAAACTAACTAGCTTACAAAATAAATTCCCATATAGACTCGTTCATGATGACAAAATTCAAACACGTGGATCGTAGTCACTTTTTTTATTTAAACACATGACTTTTGGTTTGGCTCTGATACCAAAATGAACCATCTCAACTAAAAACTTAAGCTGATAGTTGGATGGTTTATGCTTAACGGACAATAATATAATGTTCATATTTTGTGTTTGCAGTCATACATGGACACAGAGATTATGGCTATCATGTCGCAGTACATGCCTCTCGACAATAACCATCAGAATCAGGTTGTTCAACACGAAACTGAACCTTTACGAGACGCCTCATCTGTATGAAGAAGCGTCTTGGTTGATTTGTTGACTATACAGAATGCATCAGTGATGCCGGTGAGACTCAACTTAACAGCTACACATTCGAGACAAGTCATATGGTACGGTGTTTTATAGTCTCTACATCTAAATTCTGTCTGGTTCCACTCAATTACTTGAGGATATAGATTATATCAATAACCGAGCTCGCTGCGTTTGTGTATAAAATGGATCTACAGAGTAGATGGATGCTAATTATACTTGGAATCATTTCTATATATGTACACAAAACAATACAGGATTGGTCTGGGGGTTATTTTGAGCACCACAACTTGTGATTTTTTTATTTTTTTTTGTGGGGTCAAGCATGAGGTGGTGGAAAGAGAGTAGAGGAAAGAGAAATGTGAAGAGCTCCCCGTAATAATTGTTTTTTATGGGGCCTATTGAAAAATAAAAATTAAAAACAACCTATTCTAGTGCACATTGTGCGCACATCACACTAGATGTGATGTGCTAAGCACGGCGCGTGACCTCCACGCTCTTGAAAAGGAGTCGTAAATTTTGAATGCAAGTGAATCCTTAAAGTTCTATTTAATTTTAAATAACAGTTTATTTATCATTGATTAGGTTTGTTTTCCATATAAAGAAAGAATAAAATAAAAGACAAGTACAGAAAATAAAACCAGGAACACAGTAATTGGTAACGCAATTCGGAGTTTAAAACTCCTACGTCTACGGGGCAACTCACATCAGTTCAATCCACTAGATGTTCACCAAGATTATAGGGATCGGTATGACACATTCACATACACAAAGAGGCCTCAGCCAACTACACCAACAGTAGTCCAACATAATCTTCAAAACATGTACATTGGAACGTTACGTGCAAGGCAAAATCAATCTTCAAACTTCATCACGCCAAAAGCATTTCTTGAGCGAACCTTGTGAACATTTTTACCGATTTAAGATAGGTAAATAATCAGCTAAGTATAAGAGATTAATCCTTCGAATTAGAGCCTTGAAGTCATGAATATGAAACCCAGAATCTTCACTTTATATGCACAATATGTGCTGTCCAGATTTCCATATTTAATAAGCACCACACAATTTAAATCTAGCTTGAAAACTTGTTCAAACCAACAGAATTTTTTTAGATAAATTCGCTGAACATGCTGATCACTGACACTGATCCAAAAGATAGTTGAGATAAATCCAGTGATGAAGACTATGGTGCTGAAACTGACCCCAGACAGAAATGCGTTCCATAAATATTCTAAATAAAAATATAACTTAAGTTTTGACAAATAATTAGTCAATTAAATTAAGATTAAAATGTGTATTATTTGTACACTTACCGTTCCAACTGGGCGTGAGTTAACTTTTTTTTTTTTTTTCCATATTTTTCTTTTATTTCAGTTTCTCTTTCCTACTTGGCTTGAAAAAACTTGCAAAAACAAAACAAAACAAAACAAATAAAAACAAAAAAAAAAAAAAACAAATGAAGTTGCTATTAGGATATTACTTTTAGAGTATAGCTAATAGCTTACTAACAAGTTGCGCCGTGAAGCCACCCACCCCCACGACTATGCCAATTTTGAGTCGTTATACTGTGCATGGTGCACACGAATGCAAAAACGACGTCGTTTTGACGTTGACTTAAAAAAAATAATTCAGAATTGCATAACTGCACATTCATAGTTTCATAACTATACATCAAGAATTGCATAACTATACATCCAGAATTGTATAACTACACATCCATAACTTCATTAATATAAATCCAGAATTGCATAACTACACATCCATAATTTCATAACTATAAATCCAGAATTGCATAACTCACTACTGGAAATTCTGAAATTTCCGACCACCCGAAAGTGATCTTAAATCAAGTCAAAAGTCTTGTTCCGACCACTTTTGGTATCCGGAAAAACCTTTGTTGCTATTTCCGACCACTTTTTGGTATCAATTTGATTTAAGTTCACTTTCAGGTGGTCGGAAATTTCATAATTTCCAGTAGTGACTATACATTCAGAAATTATGCACAACATAATGTTGTTGACGGAAATCGAAACTGATTTTTTTTTTAAAAGTTAGACACGCTTTTTTAGTCAAAACGACGTCGTTTTTGCATCCGTGTGCACCATGCATGGTGCACACGGATGCACAACATAATTTGCCGCCAATTTTATTTTATTTTTTTGTGTGTAAATCACGAAGTATTCCACGTCTTTCTCTATCCATCTTATGGTTCGAGTCCATTCGAATATCCCCGCTCACTTTGAGAGGCATACCATTTTTATTAATGCTACTCATTTATTGATTTATTCCCCTGACTGAGTTCAATTATCCATGGCAATGGTGTTTCTCTTTAAAGCTAGCATAAAACATGAATGACAAGATCAGATTGCAAATCACTTGCATCCCAAGTCCACTTAATTAATGGTGTGAACTTGATTGCGACAAATTATATCATGGACAGATTAACATGTGCATAAATTCATTAAAACTATTCTGTAGGGTTATAAAATTATATCAATTCACAAATCATCATTTAAATATATTATTTTCTATTTCTTTTTGTATAAATAGAATCAATATATAAAAAGTAAAATGTAAAAAAAAAAAATCGTATTAGCATATTTTAAATGATACTTATGTAGCACGGAAACAGGAATAACAATAACAATAATAATAACAACAACAACAACAATAACAACAAATAACAAAAAAAGAGACATAAAGGATATATTGAAGTTCACGAAGGTCAAGCATTCCAAAAAGCTCACAAACGTCATTTATCAAGTTCAACAGACTCAAAAGCTCAACAAGACTCTAATTAAAGTTTCTAAGTTTAAGTTTTACTTTCAAGGTTTGTATCGAATCATTGTGTACCTCTACCAAGGGTAGATAGGGGAAGAGTAGTAGGAGATTGCATGTGAAAACTTAGTTCGTCGTGCTGGTTTTGTGATCAAAGCATTTGATCTGTGATTCATTATAATTGTACCTATTGGAGAATTGATTATAGTGAATAATTCCTCCTGGACATCAGGAGAAGAGTGAAGTAGAAGTGTTATATAACTTTGAACCATTATAAATTATTTGTCCCATTTACTTTACATACACTTTATTTTCACCATATCTAATCTTTCTTCACTTGGTTTAATTTCTTGAAAACCTATTTTCCGCTACACAGCTTTTTATTCTGGACTATATAGTTAAGTGGTCAACATTTTGAAAGTGTTAATAAAAACTTAACTTACTTAGTCATCGTTTGAAAAATTTTCAACTTTCTTTCAAAACTTAGAAAATCTACAAAGTGCATTCAACCCTCGCCCCCGCTTCTTCTCCTCTAGACTTTGTCTTCATTAAATCGGGAGCAACGACGCTTTTGGTGGCTTTTCTAGTTTCTAAGCTTCATTTTATGGTAATCCTTGAGTTCCTTGCATTGTCAACTACCAAATATAGCACTAAGATTAATAAACCATTCTATTGATATGTTTGTTAATGTATTATGCCATTTAGAATAGAAGACTCCATAAAGAAAATTTTTCTTTTCATCTTTTGTGAATTACTCTTCTATATTTAACTTATTCTGCCATATCACCGTTTTTGTCGACTGGCCGAGCTTTATACTTCATGACCTTTTTATTATTTTTTTTGAAAGTCAATCTTGCGATTGTATTAATGAATCAAAGCTGAAATAGCGTCAGGTGGGATAGCATCTCAGTACATAGCTTGATCCTGAGTAAATGCTAACGTAGCTAAAGTATGCGCATGTAAATTAATCTGCCTAGAGATGTAATCCAAAGTAATACGATTAAACAATGACATAAACGTTCTGCACTGGTCATCTGTGACCCCAACGTACGAATGGATCGGCGTGTGATGGTGTCTGATAATCGCCGCCAATTCCATGCAATCCGTGAGTAAACTTACTGATGTGTTGCCCCGTTCAAGTAGCCAGGACAAAGCCTCCTTGTATGCCTGGGCCTCTGCCATAAGTGGTGAAAAACAGATTGGTAACTTGCCATTCCTTGCTGCCACAAACGAGCCATCTGGCGCTATAATTATCATGCCGTAAGTAGCCTCGCCCGTGTCGTGCCGGAAACCCGCGTCCACATAACATCGTAGACCATCCTCCCCTGGACCGTTCAAGTGGTCCGTCGCCGGTGCCGGCTTGGTTCGGCGGACATGGGCAGCGCCGTACGCTTGCAGCGCTCCGGTGGCTGCTCTGACCAATTGGGTAGGCCGCATCATTGATCCCTTCCAGACAGCTGAATTCCGGGTTCTCCAAATATAATATAATACTGCTATCATTAACCGGGTCTGCTCCTCCGTCAAGGCCGCCATAGCCCCTTTTAGCCATGCTGTAAATGAGTCTGCAACAATATTAACAATAGGCAATTGTGTTATATTCCAAACAAGTCTAGAATATTCACAGAGCACTAAAGCATGCAACCCATCTTCATGTTCTAAACCACACATTGAGCAAGTTGGGTCCACCTCCACCCTTTTAAATATCAAGTTAAGGGTTGTTGGCAAAATGTCACATATGGCTCTCCACAAGAAAGTTTTCCATTTAGGGGGGACTTTTATTTTCACACATTGCAACCCACTTATCAAAATTCGCTGGATTATTCTCATAATCACCCACAATATGCCTATAGGCATTCTTTACTGTATATGTCCCCTTTGGGTCACTCATCCAATACCATGAGTCCTCATACTCAGGACTAACAGGGATCATATTTATTCGCTCCACATCTTCAGGAATGAATAAATCAGACAAAATATGCGGATCCCAGGTATGAGTCTGTAAATCAATCAGTCCTGCAACTCGTGCCTCTCTCAATTGCTGTGGCATTTCTGTTTGAATCAATGGGCTAGGATTATCTCGTAACCACGGGTGCCCCCATATTAAAGTTGTCTGTCCATTCCCAATCCTCCTTCGCACCCCTGAGATTACCATTGCATGGGCTGCCATTATACTTCTCCAACAGTAACTTGGGCAATTACCAATAGTTGCATCTGTAAAACTGGTTGTGGGATAATACCTTGCCTTATAGATTTTAGCTACGAGTGTTTCTGGGTCTGTTAAAAATCGCCATGCCTGTTTACCTAGCATTGCTAGATTAAAAGCCCTCAGCTCTTTAAAACCCATACCACCATACTTTTTTGGTATGCACATCCCATGCCTTCCAATGTATTCCCCTTTCTCTTCCACTGCCCCACCAATACTTATTCATAGTTCGCTCAATTAACTGACAAACTGTCTCAGGTAACAAAAAAACACTCATCGAAAAGGTAGGCATAGCTTGCGCTACACTTTGCAATAATACTTCCTTACCAGCCTGAGAGAGTAACTTTTTACTCCACGAACCAATTCGCTGCCTGATTTTTTCCTCCACATACGAAAAAACAGCTCTCTTATTTCTCCCTACAAAAGATGGTAGGCCCAAATATTTCCCAAAATTGGGTGCTTGCTCCACCTCCAGACAATTCGCTACCTGAGCCCTGTGAGCCTCCTGGGTATTTCTGCTAAAACATATATTAGATTTATTATAATTCACCACCTGGCCTGACAATTTCTCATACCTTGCAAGGCACTGCCTTATAACTTCTGCCTCCTGAATATTTGCTTTAAAAAATAGGAGACTATCATCCGCAAAAAATAGGTGTGATACAGGCGGCGCCCCCCTTGCCACTCTGCACCCATGTATTGAGCCTGCCAACTGTTCATACTGTAATATCATCGAGAGAGCCTCTGCACAAATAATAAATAAATACGGAGAGAGCGGGTCTCCCTGCCTGAGTCCCCTGGTTGCTTTTACGTGCCCCTGCTACACCATTGACCATTACAGTATAATTAACAGTCGTTACACACATCATAATGAGCTTTATCCACTTCTCACTAAAACCCATAACAGTCAGCATCCTTTCTAGAAAACTCCACTCCATTCTATCATAGGCCTTTGACATATCTAACTTCAATGCACTCCATCCCACTATACCACATTGCTTTCTATTCAGATAATGCCCCGCCTCTGCTGCCACCAGGATGTTGTCAGTGATTAGCCTTCCCGGGATAAAAGCACTCTGGGATTCTGATATTAATCCTCCCATTAGTGTTTTCATCCTATTTGCTACCATTTTGGCCATAATTCTGTAGATGACATTACTCAATGCAATCGGCCTTAAATCTGCAACTGTCTTAGGCATCTCCTTCTTCGGTATCAAGACAATGTTAGTATCATTCAATCCCTCAGGGAATACACAGGAATTCAAAGCATTCATTATAAAGCCAGATACATCTCCTCCCACTATCTCCCAAAACTGCTGGTAGAAACCCGGGTTTAAACCATCCAGACCCGGTGCCTTATCCGGATACATTGAAAAAAGAGCCTCTTTAACCTCATTAGTTTCAAAAGGGCGGTCTAGCATCATATTTTGCTCTAACGTTACTCGTGGGGTTAGGACCCCAAAAAGTGGATCATCACAACTCAATCCATTAGAGGCAAAAATATTTTCAAAGTAATTCTGTATAGCAGCATGCATATCATCCCCCTCCACCCAGTTACCAGCACCATATTTAATACTAGAAATAAAATTCTTTTTCCTACGTGCAGAGGCATACCTATGATAAAATTTTGTATTTGCGTCAGCCCCGCGTAGCCAGTGCTGCTTGGCCCGCTGCCTCCAAAACACCTCTTCCTGGGCCTCTACTCGTTTCATGGTATTCTCAATCTGTTGGTACTCAGCTAGCGCTTCCAAATCTCGTCTATTCCGTATGGCATCTTGCCTCCGCTGCAGGTGGTTAATTCGTTTTCCGAATTTATGAAACTGATCTCCACCCCACCGCATCAACTTTTCTCCACACAACTGCTGGCAATGCAGCAATCCCTCCGTTCTCCCCTCTTGCCAGGCCGTTTCTACTACTTCTTTGCACCCCTCATCTAATAGCCAAGCCATTTCAAATCTAAACTTCTGCGGCCCTCTTCTCCTTGGCATGCAAATCGCATTAATACTGAGGAATAGGATCGAATGATCCGAGGCCCGGGTTCGAATATTCTCCAGCCATGCATTGTCATTGAGCAGACCCCAATCATTCGTTATTAAAGCTTTGTCCAATCTTTCCT
Organism: Ipomoea nil; assembly: GCF_001879475.1. Lineage (NCBI taxonomy): Eukaryota > Viridiplantae > Streptophyta > Magnoliopsida > Solanales > Convolvulaceae > Ipomoea > Ipomoea nil. Next base: position 719,677 of record NW_017618421.1, on the reverse strand, counting down.
CTATCCAATTCGGCGTCCCCTTTCCCTTCTGCCACGTATACTGATGGCCCCTCATTGGCATTTGCATCAAACCACAGTCATCCACAGCATCTCCGAAACCCCGTAACAGACTATTAGGATACTGATTTCCCCCCTTCTTCTCATGCTGGTATAGTAGATTATTAAAATCCCCTATCACCACCCAGGACAACAAGGACCTAGTCTTCAGTGTGCCAAGTAGATCCCATGTCTCCTCCCGCCTACCACGCTCGGGGATACCATAGATACATGTCATGCGCCATAACTTATTAAACAAGCTTATCTCCACATCAATATGACTCTGCGAATAACTCAAAAGTCTCACCATATTATTCTTCCTCCATAAAAGCGCCATTCCTCCACTCAAACCATCGTTATCAACATAGAACAACCCCTCATAACCAAGCGTAACACGGATCCTTTCTGCATGTATCCGTGGCACCTTGGTCTCCATCAAGAACACGAAATCAGGCTTCTTACTGGACGCTAGGCCCACAATCTGACGAACCGTGCGTGGATTGCCCAAGCCACGACAGTTCCAGCTCAAAGTACTCATGATGATGGGCGGGGCTGGACACCAGCTCCTGCCATGGACAAGTTTTTTGAAACAGCTGCGACTGTTACCTCCTCGTTTCCACTTTCCTCCTCCCCCTCCGTCCCATGCCTACGACGCTTTTCCGTAGCTACCACCACCTCATCCTCGGACATACTCGTGGATGTGATACCCCCACTTCCCTGTCCCCCATCCACCGTCCCAACCACACGTGGCCTGGCTCCCAGTGGTCGTGGTTTCCCGCCGACCGGAACAAGCCAGCTATCCCCAACCGCTCTAGGAGCGCTCTGAGATCCACAAGCTCGCATATCCGGACCGTACAGATACCTTTCTACCGGAATTCCAGCCTCCTTAGCGTGTATGCAGAAAGTATGTAAGTGACCCATACACCCACAAAAATAGCAAAACTTATGCAGCCGTTCATATCTAAAATTTACCCATGCTGTAGTCCCATCTCTCTTCATCAACCTCATCCTCCTTCTAAGCGGCCTATCAACCGATATTGACACCCGAATACGGTGAAACGTCAGCCATGGCGCCCCCTCAAATCGGTCATCATGTGTAACAAAAGAGCCCAAGAAATTTCCTGCCTGTTCCAGAATTGCATGCGACGTGTATCCCTTCGGCATATCATGCAACTGTACCCACATGTCAATCATATCCAGCTCTACATCCACCGGATTCACCCCATCCAACACCTCCTTACACACAAGTGCATTATTCTCAAAAGCCCAGGGTCCTCCATTCAGCACGTATTCCATATCAGTCTTATGGAAAAAAATAAACAAGAACAAACCCCTTTGAATCTCCGTTACCTGTACTCCATGTACTGGTTGCCAAACAGACGCCAGAACCTGCCTCATAAAATCCAGTTTTATCATCTTCTGCGTCAAAAACCGCCCAACAACCCTCCAAGTCTCCTCCTCCTCTTCCCCATCACCCTCTACCACCGCATCACCACCTTCCGGCATAAACACCGCACCCTCCTCCTCCATCAAAGTCATCTCCGCCCACCTATTCGTCAACTCCGCCACACTCACCTCCCCCCTCGGCCGGCCAGGTACCGTCCGTTCTCCCCCACCCTGCCCCCTACCTTCTCCAGCCCTCTCCCTCAACCCACCTACCCCTGCCATCAACCCGCCCCGCCTGGGAATTTCACTGCCCTCACGGCGCCTTCCTTCATGCAAAACATTAAACCTATCCCTCACAGCCCCCGTTACTGCTTGCTGCCGGCCGTCCATCTCCCCCTCCCCGGTTCGGCGCAGGTCACTCACAACCCCCACACCACTCCGTCGTTCCCCCACCCCATCCACCACAGTTCGGCGTTGATCCCCCAAACCCCCTCTGCCAGTTCGCCAGCCGTCCAGATTCTCCTCCACCGCTCGGCGTCCGCCATCCAAAACCGGCTGATCGATCCCCTCCATATCAGCCAACTCACCCCTTCGTTCGTCGTCCATTGTTTCAGCGCCGGCAATCTACCGGTAAGGAATCAAGCAATCACCGTTGAAGACCCTAGGAAAAACCCTAGTAGGAAGGCAAAAACCCTAGAGAGAATTTTCTAGAGAGAGAAAAGTTGACGTCTATTTAATCATAATCAATTTAAATTACTCAAAAATACCTTTTTATTATTTATTTTTATTGTTTTACCTTTAATTTATAATTTATCAACTATTTTTTAGATATATAACCCCTTTTACTTGTTGACTATCCTCAACTCTTCTGCCCTGGAAGTTACTGGCTCTATTACATTATAGTATCTGTTCATATACTTTCTCAACCTACTGAAACACAAAGAACCAATAACGCCTCCACTAAGGCTCGAACTCATAATCTTCCAAATGGAAGTCCAACCCGGGTACCATTAGACCACATAGTCCTGGTATTGATTTTGTTTCCTAAATATTTTTGATTTACGATAATTTTTTTTTTAAAATTATGAGGGTTCAAAATTCATAACTTGTTTTACAATCAACATCAAAATCTATTCATAAAATATTAGTAACATTTTATTTTACAAAAACATTAAATTAGAAAGGGAGTTCTATTATGTGTATTCCCAAATTCTAATGTCTTGATTTTACTACCTAATGTGACTAACAATGATACGCTATTGTCATTATGTGGGTTCCAAGAAAAATGCCTACAACAAGAATTTAAGAATGGGAGTAAAAGTTGGGAGCATGCATGGTTGCAAAAATCGCGCCTAGGCGCTAGACGGTCGACGTACAGGCGCCTAGAAATTCGACGGAATCACCGTTCTAGGTGGCCGACCGCCTAGGCAACTACTAGTCCGCTGTGGACTAGGCGGCCTAGGCGCCCAAAAAAATCTTTAAATTTTTTTTTTTTTAAAAAATGGGCGCCTAGGCACCCAAGGAACGCCTAGCGATTTTTACAACCTTGCTTGGGAGTCCATATAGTAATTTCCTTAAAAAGGTCTTGGGAATAAAACTTCGGAGTCCACATAGTAATTTCCTTAAATGTTTTCTTAAAATATACTCCGTATCTTTTTAATATCCTAAAGAAGTCTTTGTTTCCAAAGTTGTTGATACTACTGTTGTGATTGATCTTATTGTATTGATTCATTAATATTAATATTTCATGATTTTTTTAGTACTATTAACTCTATTATAATATAATATCTATTCAACATAGGTTCATGTGATGACCTTCCTTTAAAGAGATCGAGCTACAAATGCGCCAATTGAGTAAGGTGTTTGTCCTATTATTTCTTGATTTAAATAAACGAAAGTTATTATTTTTCGAAATATTTCGAATCAATGCTTTGTTAATAATAACATTAAATAGTTATTAGTATAGCGTTTTTTTTTTCTCATCATTTTTAATAAGAGTCAAATTGAGAAAGAATAAATTTAATTTTAGGTGGATTCACAAACCAGCAACATTAAAATCCAAAAAAAAAAAAGGTAATTACAAAGTAAAAAAGCTAAATATGATCAATTCTAGGAAATTGATTACGAATTTGCTATATTAAGCATTTTGGCTTTCAAATGCCAAAATTTGTGCTCGTCTAGACATAAAATTATTAACTTTCCATCCATCTTTTAATTTTACATTCATTAATTAATCTATATATGCTGGTCTATATTGGATCATCAGTTCTAAGTCTGTCACTTAAAAATTCTATTTCGCTCGATCTCCACGTTACAATAATAATGTCCTCTCTTCTTCAATACGGTAGAGAAACAATTACTCTGCTATTGGTACAACTACTACTATTTGTTGCCATTGGGGATGGCGCTGTGGACATCAAAGTTATCTGCAACAAAACTTCATACCCTAACTCATGTTACAACAGCCTCGTTAAAGTTGCCCACATGTCTCCGGGACATCATGAGGTGTACACGTTGTCTGTGCAAGTGGCGAGCGAGGAGGTGAGCAGAGCCTCGGATAGTTTCCTGCGACTACAAGAGGAGTTCAACAACGTTTCTGACGCTATGTCTTTAAGGGCTGTCCGGGTCTGCCACGACCTTTTCTCTATTGCGGCGCGGTGCCTAAATCACTCTAATTGGTCTGTCGCTCTCGACAGGCCGGCCCGCATCCACCGCGCGTTTGCCGATCTTAATGTATGGTTAAGTGCGGCCGGGACTCACCAGCAGAGCTGCGTTAGCGCCATGGAGGACGCGACAGACGAAACTTTGAGACGTAGGGTTTTGGAGAATATGGAGAAATCAGCCGAGTTGACGAGTAATAGTTTGGCCATCCTACGTGCATTCCAAGAATCCATGGTGAATTTTCGTGTATAATATATATATATTATGCTCAAAATAATGCTAACGCACCTTCTAGGGTTTGTAGCTGAGTCAAGTATGTGATAAAACGGCTGGCTAACATTGATTTACAGGTTGACCGTTCAAGAGGCAACACAACTATGGCTGAAGATCAACACACCATTTCTGATTCAATTGCTAGAAGGTTAGGTTTTTAGTAGTTTCTATTCAATAACGTTCAATGTTGTAAAAATCCCGACTAGGCACCGATTAATTGGCGCCTAGGTGCTAGGCGCTGGCCGGCTGTCTAGCGTATCACCATAATTGGTGGTCTAGGCGCCTGGCCGGCTAGACGGCCGACTAGGCCGCCTAAGTGCCGCCTAGGCACTGACTGCCTAGGCTTCCTAGGCAACTCCTAGGTCACCTAGTCGGCCGTTTAACTATTCTCCCACTCTTTTTTAAATGAGTTATTTCACTCGAAATGACATTGTTTTGAGCGAAATAACCCTAAATTGTTCAAAGTCTAGATGTTTTTAGGTTAATATTTAATATTTTAGTATTAACTATTAAAGTATTAAATAGTTTATAATTATCTCAGCTTAAAAGATTAAAAGAATTTAAACAAATTTTTTAAAAATAAAAACATATATGAGCGCCTAGGCGTCGATTAATCCCCATCTGTATTGCCCGATGAGCCCTTAGCGATTTTTTCAAACATGGTAATTTTAGACTACATTTATATCTAACAAACTCCGGTATTGGCTTGATTAGAGAGTCGCGGAAGTTGTTGGGTTCTGGTGGCATGCCAAGATGGCTGGATTCCAAGGAGAGGAAGTGGCTTCGAACTTCGACCGGGAATTTGCAGATTGATGCTGTGGTGGCGAAAGATGGGTCCGGAAAGTTTAGTAAAATCAGCGACGCGCTTAAGGCCGTGCCGGATAATGGCGTTAAGAGGTTCGTGGTCTATGTTAAACGAGGGGTTTACAAGGAGAATGTTAGGGTTGAGGCAACCAAGTCCAACGTTATGATGATTGGTGAAGGGATGGATGCTACTATCGTCTCTGCTGGACTAAATTTCGTTGATGGAACTCAAACATTCGACACTGCTACATTTTGTAAGTGAACATCATATCCTTAATTGTATTCTTTTAATTTGTAAATATAATAATGCTTTATTATGTTAAGTTGTTAGGTTTTAAGTTTTTCATCCAATGTATTTTTTTTTTTTAATGATTGATGAAGGAAGTCCACAATTGCTACCGAGAGAGAGTGAATCAATAAACCCCACTTCCCATTTAGGATAAAGTTATATAATAAAAAATTTTCAACTTTTTTATTAATTAGTTATCATGAATTGGCCAGATGACTGATCAAGTCAAAAAAAATGCTTATATACATATATATATATATATATATATATATATATATATATATATATATATTTTATTTTTTTTTTTTTTGAAAGGAATGCTTATATTTGTTAATCAAATATGAATAAAAGATAACCAAATATCAGCTTTCCATATATGTAGCACGGTCCTTTTATATAATTTCTCTCTTAGATTAATGTAAGTAATGATTATTTAAATTGATCAATTTTAGAAAATAATAATTGACAGAATTGGGGTAGATAAGAAATGTTAGAACAAAATTAAACTAAAAATGAGAAAATTACATTTTTAACTAGTTACATTATTTTTATTTTTTACTACTATCGACTCTATTATAAGCTAGTTATTTTCATACTTAATTGCATATTTTTGTAAAAATCAATGCTAAATGTTTTTAGAATTTTTTTTTTTTTGGTCCCTTCCTGATGTTACAATTTTTAATATAGTTTTTAATCTTTTACTTTAAGAGAACATTTAAGTAGCTAAACTAGTTAATTAGTTTGAACTTTCTCAAAAATTAAAAGGTAGGAAAATTATATTATTTACATAAATAAACTAGATTCCTTAAAACCAAGGGCCTATAAGTGGGTAAGATTTTTAAGTATAATATATATATATATATATATATATATATATATATATATATATATATATATATATATATATATATATATAACCCATTTTAGAGTCAAATTGAAAAAATAAATCTCTTACAAATATATCTTGTCATGCCTGTTATTGATTTACATATTTGAAGAATGATAACAATTCACCATTAAATAGAATATCTCATCAATTCACTGAAAAGTACACGTCGTCATTATTTTTTTTTTTCACAATTTTTTTACATGTATTTCGTTGCCATACATACTTTTTTTTTTTTTTTTTTTTTTTTTTAAAATCTTATTGTAATAATATATGCATGTATAATATATGGAAGGGAAGGCTAGGATAATTTATTTTAGAATTATTGGGCGACGTTAGGAGAAATATAATATTGGATTTCATGTTTTGATAGTATGGAGCAACTAAGTAGAGTTTAAGTGATTAAAGTATCTATGAGGTCCTTGTACTATAGTATTTTGTTCAATTTAGCCTTTCTACCTTAATTATGTTCAATTTAGTCTTTGTACTTTAAAAAGTGAAACAATTAAGGGCAATAACTTATGTGGCGCTGACATTATCTGTGTCACGTCATCATATTTACATGCCAATTCATATATTATTTTATAAAAATTTAAAATTAATTATTTTTATCACCAATATATTACATTAATATGTTGAAAATAAATACATAAATATTTGCTCACATCAGCTATTGCCCTTAATTGTTTCAATTTTAAAAGAATTAATATGAACAAAATTAAAGTAGAATGACTAAACTGAACAAAACACTATAGTACAGGAACTTATTTTGAGCAATTTAAATTTATTGGATGGGATTGGTTGTATATATGCATGCAGCTGTATTTGGTGAGGGGTTTATCGCGAGGGATATGGGGTTCCAGAACACCGCCGGTGCCGCAAAGCGTCAAGCCATAGCATTGATGGCGGACGGCGATAAGGGAGTGTTTTACCGGTGCAAGTTTGACGGTTTCCAAGACACTCTCTTGGCACACGCCTACCGCCAATTCTTCCGGCAGTGCACCATCTACGGCACCGTCGATTTCATTTTCGGAGACGCGGCCGCCGTGTTCCAGGACTGCAATATCCTCGCCCGCAGACCATTGCCCGGCCAGCAAAACATCATCACCGCTCAGGGCAAAACAGATTCCAGGGGAGCCTCCGGGTTTTCCATCCAGGACTGCAAACTTTCCCCGGCGGAGAACCTCGCCGGAGCCGCCACCTTTTTGGGCCGTCCTTGGAAGAAATACTCCACTACAGTTTTCATCCGCACGTATATGGGAAGCTTTATCCATCCTAAGGGATGGGTCCCTTTCAGGGGCACAACGGCGCCGGATACCATTTACTACGCGGAGTTTGAAAACCAAGGACCCGGCGCCGGAACAGCGAACAGAGTCCAGTGGAAGGGATTGCATTTGGATATTAGTAGCGCCGAGGCTAACAAATTTACTGCCAACTCTTTGATTGGAGGAGGGTCTTGGCTTCCCAGTACAGGTGTTCAATTCAAATCAGGTCTATAAGAGCATCCACGGTTGTAGTTTTTGAACATTTTTTGTATGATTTTAATAACTTAGTCATTGTTTCTCCAGCAATCAGCTGTTATTAGCTAATTTGTTAGCGGATAGCGATTAACAGAATGTGTTAGATGTTTGACCAGCCGCTTATTGTTTTACCGGTTTATAGAGAGATTTTTGGTAAAATTATTAATTGTTTATAATTAGTGATTGTCATGTCAAATAATTGTTAATTATTAATTATTAATTATGGAATATCTCAATCTCAATATATATTAAAGCAAAATGATTATGGAATATATCTATATATATTATATCTCTATCTCTTCTCTATCTCTATCTTTATTATATATATTAAAGCAAAATGATTAGGGAAATCTCTCTCTCTCTCTCTCTCTCTCTCTATATATATATATATATATATATATATATATATATATATATATATATATATATATTAAAGTAAAATGATTAGGAAAAAATTTTCCCAAATCATAATCATCATTATAAATAATTAAATGAAGATGAAAAGAAAATCAAAGTAAATAATAAGCAAAAAGATTTTAGTGGATAGGAGAGTAATTTACAAAATTAATTTGAGTAATAATTGTTGATCCATAATTGAGAATTAACATTGCAATAATTATGTTATGTTTCTAACATTAATTGATTGGAGATAAATTTAAAATTAAGAATCAATATTTACATTAACATTTACACATACTTCAATAATACTATTATTATTATGCAATAATAAAATAAAATTTATAATAATAATAATAATAATAATAATAATAATAATAATAATAATAATAATAATAATAATAACAATAACAAAAAAAAATAAAAAATGAATAATAATAATAATAATAATAATAATAATAATAATAATAATAATAATAATACAAATCAAAATAATATATAAAATAAATTTTATAAGATGAGCATTGCTCCCATTTACGAAACAATTTGCTTGCCCATCACTGCCTGGCAAGCATTGATAGCCTAAAAGGCTCCTTCTTAAATGAATGAGCCTTTAGTGGCTTCAGTTATATGTCTTTTTTTTTTTTTTTTTTTTTTTTTTTAATATAATACAGGGACATTTTGGAAAAAAAAAGTTATTCTTTTCTTAAACTGCTAAATTGAAATGTTACAAAATATAGCATTTTAGTTTTAACTTTTTACTATTAGTGGTTAAATGTAAAAAGACATATAATAATAATAATAATAATAATAATAATAATAATAATAATAATAATATTATTATTATTATTATTATTATTATTATTATTATTATTATTATTATTATTATTATAATATATTATGCAATAATAAAATAAAATTTATAATAATATTAATAAGAATAACAAAAACAATTTTTATTCGAATTGAAGATGTATGGTATCAATGCCCATACCTCTCGTATGTAAAGCGAGTGCTCTACCATATAAGCTACATCGCCATAATGAAAAATGCTTCATTTAATATCTATTGATGGAATTAATTAAACCGGGGTCCGGATTAATTAACCCAAATAAATGTAACAAGTAACGTACTATATGATTAAAATGATAATAGGGCTACAAATATAGTCACGGAGACTGATATTGTATTATTAACTGAACGTATGATGCTATTACAGAGGTGTAGAACATGTAATAATAAGACAAATATTTAGGACACAAGATAGAACATGCCCTTAACAAGACAATTACTAGGCTATTTATGCAAAGGAAATTCCAATCAATTACGGCTAAATTCGTGGAGGGCCACGGGACTAAATCCAAGCCCATGTGGTGGGCCGTGAGACTAAGTCAAGGCCCATCATTCTGGGCCCGGAGGTAAGCTCTGGACTTGAGACTCTTCTTGGGCTGCTCGGGTTATACATTCCCGGACCCGGGTCTCTATTATTATTGGGCCATTTCCAATATATCCATCATCAGTCCCCCACTCTCTAAGTTGCTAGAAGTCGACAACGAGAGAGAGTAAACATTTGGCCCAATCAAAGCCGCTTCGAGGCTCCATGCTTCGATGAATACTTCAGTGTCAACTTGAATGGAAATATTTTGCTTATTCCAACACCTTTAAAACTTTTAGCCTTGCACTTTAATCCGTGATCCGAGTCCTCTTCATTCGAGAGCGGGCTGTCTGGACGACGCAGGGTCATTTATTACATTCTTGCTCGCGTGATTTTTTTTTTACGTAGTATGTAGTTATTTGGCCAAGGGTACTCTTGGTCCAAAAACTCTTCCGTTGGGGTTGGTACGCGAGGTCGGACCTCGTGCCCCCTTAAGGTAAGCCCGTCGGTCCCAAGTCACCGGACTTGGATCGTTAAGCTCTTCCGTCGGGGCTGGTACACGAGGTCGGGCCTCGTGCCCCCTTAGGGCAAGCCCGTCGGCCCCAAGTCACCGGACTTGGGCCGTTAAGCTCTTCCGTCGGGGTTGGTACGCGAGGTCGGGCCTCGTGCCCCCTTAGGGTAAGCCTGTCGGCCCCAAGTCATCGGACTTGGGCCGTTAAGCTCTTCCGTCGGGGTTGGTACGCGAGGTCGGACCTCGTGCCCCCTTAGGGCAAGCCCGTCGACCCCAAGTCACTGGACTTGGGTCGTTAAGCTCTTCCGTCAGGATTGGTACGCGAGGTCGGGCCTCGTGCCCCTTAGGGTAAGCCCGTCGGCCCCAAGTCATCGGACTTGGGCCGTTAAGCTCTTCCGTCGGGGCTGGTACATGAGGTCAGACCTCGTGCCCCCTTAGGGCAAGCCCGTCGACCCCAAGTCACTGGACTTGGGCCGTTAAGCTCTTCCGTCGGGGTTGGTACGCGAGGTCGGACCTCGTGCCTCCTTAGGGTGATATCCCTCCAACTTGAGTCATTTGACACAGGGCCGTTAGGATTATCCGTCGGGTAGCTAGCGGGATCAGATCCCATGCTGGCCCTTAGGGAATTGAGCGAGCAAGCTTTTTTTTTTTTTTTTTTTTTTTTTTTTTTTTTTTTTTTTTTTCAAAATTGAACGAATTGGAATTCAATTCGGTGACCGTTGGTCCAGAGTCCTTGGTCCCGGCCCCTCTCCCTCCTCGGAAGGGTAAAATCTGTCGAATTTGGGCTAATTTTGCAATCGAACAATTATTTTATTATAATAAAACAAATTATATTGTTGGTCGGACCAACATTCATGAAATAGACCAATAATAGGCTCTTCCATCCTGTAGTGAGCGAAGGCGGATCCCGTACCACCGTTAATAAATGCCAAATGCTAAAGTTGGGGCCGGCACGCGCAAGCGCAACCATGAATGATTATTTTGGCTAGCGCTAAGCGATATAAACAATTCGCAGCGCCTTGACGTTGACTAGTAATCCACTAATTAACGTAATTCTATTATCTATGAAAAATAGATAATGTTATATACGCACTTATGTATTGGTGCGTTGAAGTGAATGCATGCGTGCATGGATTCTCCCATGTTCTTCATTTTCAACAATTTTTCTTCTTCTCTCATGGTTGACCGCCACTGGAAAAATGTGCAGAGCAGTGCCTATGCTTCTTGGGCCTCATGTGCCCTTGTGGTTTTTGATTATATCCCGGAACAGAACCACAAGAATTTTCTATATACTGAGATGAGAAAGGACACACAATCCTGCAAATTAAAAATACTTAACTAGCTTCAAATGCAAATGTAGGGAACTTTCAGAACGCAATCTGCAAACTGCGGTGCACATAGACGTGAATGTATCTTCCTTCACGTAGCATTGGTTTGCCAATACATCCATTAATTCCACCAACGTACCATGTTAATACCTAGAATCTCAGCATCAAGAGCATCATCATGGACTGCATAGGATCTTGAGATGAACATTGCTAATTGAGATTTTGGGGTTTCCCATTCTAGTGTCATTTAATGGTCTCAGCCAGGAATTTCCAGCAGCTGGACTTCCTCCAAGCTTCGATCTATGTCTATATGATATATGACATTGATCAGAATCACAAACTATTTTACAACGACAAACCATCTTCACTAGGTCGCCTCCAGAGAACAGTTTAGTTGGCCAAACACGAAGGTGGTTCCTCCTCCGGCAACCACGACATTAATAAGAATAATAATAATGTCCATTCTGCCAAAGCCGTGGACGTCGTATGAAGCAACATAACTACAGATACCCGATAAAGAGATCAAAGCGTTCCCCTTCGCGTCTCCTTCCTGCGATCCGGAACCTGTCGCAACTGCCCTGATGCCATGGAATTATAATGAGATTTTTGTGTGGAAAAAATGTCCCAACCCCTCTTGGTTACAGTGCCTGAAGAGACACGCCGGTTCTGCATCTGCCGAGGTTATGTGCATACTCTATTGCTCTCATGTCACAGACCCAGACCAGGATCATCGATATGCACTCCTCCGTGACGATCATTCAGCGAACATGCATCCAAGGTACGTGTCGAAATTCCATACTGCCATGACCAACACTGGTTTTATGGTTGCGGGAAGAAGAAGCTGTGGTTGCAAAAAATTATGGCGACATCAGATCTTTGCCATCTCTCATCGGCAACTTTCGGCGAACGATTTATATTGATATTCTCATTGCAGCTATGAAATGCCAAGGATCTATGGCAAGAGACGTGGTGTTTAGGGCTGGAAAAGCACTAGGGCTATTTCAGTGTGCCACCATGTTCAGTTCCACCGGGAATGCCAGATCACTTGAACGATGGACTTTGTCTTCAGTGACAGTATGACCATGTTCCAAAGCTGCCAGATCTCGACCATGAAGGGCCTCCCCCATCAGATAACATCACTGCGCAAGGCCGGAAAGACCCTACAATGTCACAATGGAGCGCGCAGGAGGTGCTAACTTATGAAAAAAAACATCATACAAACTCTCTTCACTCATGGTTTTCATGCAATCGTACATGAGTAGTGCTATCCGGCCAAAATGGCGACTGGAATTGGATCTTGGTATTGTCAAAGCGTCAGATTCGTAAGAGACGTTGTTATGGATCTCGATCTTGCCATTGATGTGGATGAATGATAGTGGGGAGAGCGCTTAAGCTTGTACAGCAGCTCTCAACAAGAGAGCCAATGATGGAATTAATTAAACCGGGGTCCGGATTAATTAACCCAAATAAATGTAACAAGTAACGTACTATATGATTAAAACGATAATAGGGCTACAAATATAGTCACGGAGACTGATATTGTATTATTAACTGAACGTATGATGCTATTACAGAGGTGTAGAACATGTAATAATAAGACAAATGTTTAGGACACAAGATAGAACATGCCCTTAACAAGACAATTACTAGGCTATTTATGGAAAGGAAATTCCAATCAATTACGGCTAAATTCGTGGAGGGCCACGGGACTAAATCCAAGCCCATGTGGTGGGCCGTGAGACTAAGTCAAGGCCCATCATTCTGGGCCCGGAGGTAAGCTCCGGACTTGAGACTCTTCTTGGGCTGCTCGGGTTATACATTCCCGGACCCAGGTCTCTATTATTATTGGGCCATTTCCAATATATCCATCATCTATAATTTAGAAAACAAAAAGCATTTGAAAATTAAAATATTATACAATTTGATTCAAAACTCGACATTTTTGTAACGAATTTACACCGCGTAAAGCTTACAGACTACTTGTAGTAATAATTGGACATACATAAATCAATCCTTGTATCTCTTGCATGCTAAGCGAGCGCTCTACCATATGAGCTACATCCCCATAATCGTAAATGCTTCGTTAAATATCTATAATTTAGAAAAAAACAAAAAACATTTGAATATTATAAGATTTGATTCAACACTCGACTTTTAAACTAGTATACGATTCGATTCAAAAATTAAAATATTATAGAATATATTATAGATGAGTTGGAAATGTGGGGTATCAATCCTCGTACCTCTCGCATGCTAAGCGAGCGCTCTACCATCTGAACTACATCCCCATAATTAAAAATGCTTCATTAACTATCTATAATTTAGAAAACAAAAAAGCATTTTCGAATTAAAATACTATTCTATTCAACACTCGACTTTGAAAATTAAATTATTATAGGATTTGATTCAATATTTTTGTAACAATTTTGCACCGTGTAAAGCTTGGAGATTACATTGGTATTGATCCCCGTACCTCTCGCATGCTAAGCGAGCACTCTGTCATCTAAGCTACATCCCCATAATGATAAATGCCCCATTAAATTAATATAATTTAGAAAACAAAAATCATTTAAAAATTAAAATATTATACGATTTGATTCAGAACTCGAATTAGAAAATTAAAATAGTATAGGATTCAATTCAGAACAAATTTACACCAAGTAAAGCATGAAAATTAAAATAGTATAGGATTCAATTCAGAACAAATTTACACCAAGTAAAGCATGCAGATTATATTCGGATTAGAAATGCGGGGTATCAATCCCCGTACCTCTCATATGCAAAGCGAGCGCTCTACCATATGAACTACATCCCCATAATGAAAAATGCTTTATTTAATATCTATAATTTAGAAAACAAAAAGCATTTGAAAATTAAAATATTATACAATTCGATTCAAAACTCGACATTTTTGAAATGAATTTACACCGTGTTTCGCTTGCAGACTACATGTAGTAATAATTGGACTTACATATATCAATCCCCGTACTTCTTGCATGCTAAGTGAGCGCTTTACCATATGAGCTATATCCCCTTAATCGTAAATGCTTTGTTAAATATCTATAATTTAGAAAAACCAAACTCGACTTTGGAAATTAAAATATTATACAATTCAAATTTACACTGTGTAAAGCGTGCAAATTACATTGGGATTGGAGATACAAGATGTCAATCCCTATACCTCTCACATGCAAAGCGAGTGCTCTACCATATGAGCTACATCCCCATAATGAAAAACACTTCATTACATATCTATAACTTAGAAAACAAAAAGTATTTAAAAATTAAAATATTATACAACTTTTGTTTAATTCAACACTCGGCATTTTTGTAACGAATTTACGTCGTGTAAATAAACTACATCTATGAATTGGAGATGCAAAGTATCGATCCCCATACCTCTCGCATGCTAAGCAAGCACTCTAGCATCTGAGCTACATCCCCATAATTGAAAGTGCTTCATTAAATATCTATAATTTAAAAAACAAAAAATATTTGCCAATTAAAATAGTATACGATTTGATTCAACACTCGACTTTGAAAATTAAATTATTATAAGATTTTTTTTGAAAGCATTATTATAGGATTTGATTCAATATTTTTGTAACAATTTTGCACCGTGTAAAGCTTGGAAAATTACATTGGGATGGATTGGAGATGCAGGGTATCAATCCCCGTACCTCTCGTCTCGCATGCTAAGCGAGCACTCTACCATCTGAGTTACATCCCCATAATGATAAAGACATATAAGGACATCCATAATAGTAATAGTAAAATAATAAAATAATAAAATAATAATAATAATAATAATAATATTATTATTATTATTATTATTATTATTATTATGCAATAATAAAATAAAATTTATAATAATTTTAATAAGAATAACAAAAACAATAATAAAAATGAATAATAATAATAATAATAACAAAAATAATAATAATAATAATAATAATCATAATCATAATAATAATAATAATAATAATAATAATAATAATAATAATAATAATAATAATAATAATAATAATAATAATAATAATAATAATAATAATCTATCTATACTGTATATTAAAACAAAATCTCGTCCAAAAAACTCCTATATTATATCAATTCCCGTACCTCTCGTATGCTAAGCGAGCGCTCTACAGCTCTACCATATGAGCTACATCCCCATAATTGAAAATGCTTCATTAAAAATCTATGATTTAGAAAACAAAAAGCATTTAAAAAATAAAATATTAACAGCTCTACCATATGAGCTACGTCCCCATAATTGAAAATGCTTCATTAAAAATCTATGATTTAGAAAACAAAAAGCATTTAAAAAATAAAATATTATACAATTTGATTCAAAATTCGAATTTGAAAATTAAAATAGTATAAGATTCGATTCAGAACAAATTTGCACCAAGAAAAGCATGCGGGATTATATTTGGATTGGAAATACAGGGTATCAATCCCTGTACCTCTCGTATGCAAAGCGAGCGCTCTACCGTATGAGCTACATCCCCATAATAAAAAATGCTTCATTTAATATCTAAATTCAAAACTCGACATTTTTAAAACGAATTTACACCGTGTAAAGCTTGCATATTACATGTAGTAATATTTGGACATACAAATATCAATCCCCGTACCTCTTGCATGCTAAGCGAGCACTCTACCATATGAGCTACATCCTCATAAATGCTTCGTTAAATATCTATAATTTAGAAAAAAACAAAAAACATTTGAATATTAAAATATTATAAAATTTGATTCAACGCTCAACTTTTAATATATATGGACCAAAATTATGGGAGCCTCACGTTAGAAAACAAAAATTTATTTTAGCTCCATACTATCAAGAGTAAGAAAACTAAATTTATATATATTTTTATTTATATAACTTAATTGAATTATTTGTGAATAACGTTTAACATATATATATTTTTTAAATGTCGTAGAAATTATTGGATGCTTATAGTTATTTGTGTTGAATAAAAAAAAGTCTATGTATTAGACCCCCGTGCAGTAATCGCGACTTGGAGATTAAGCGCCCACACACACATATATTGAGAATTATTAACCATTATTGTTTATAAATTATTTATGAGTGTATATTATAGGGAATTTCGAACGGTTGTAAATTTACGAGGGAAAAGAGCTAAAAACAACGTTGATTGGAAAGAAATTGAGGTATATATCAAAAATAGAGTATTAATATTTTTTTACAATTTTATTAGTAGTGTTTTTATTGTTTAAGTTACTAATATATATATATATATATATATATATATATATATATATATATATATATATATATATATATATATATATATATATATATATATATATAAACTCATATTTTCTAGTGTCCTCGACAACTGGGTAATGTGGAGTGCGGGTATTATGTGTTGAGATACATGTATGAGATATGCACTCTATATTATGAATTTGAACATTTAGAAACGGTATGTAAAATTTATTAAAATTAAATACTTTTAAATTACACTTTTTTAATGTTAAAACTAATTATTTTTGATTATTTTAAATTTTTGTAAGCATTTGAGGTAAAGTCTTACTCAAAAGAGCAAATTGATGAGATTCGTGAGGTTTGGACCAAATATTTTACTGAAGAATGCTTATAAATATTTGTAGGCCGGTAAACATATTGATTTGGATATTCTTGAACTCTTATTTAGTTAATTTTAATGATGTGTCGATGCTTAGCTAGCTTATTACATGTATGTGTTAAGAATTTTAAAGTGTTGATATTGTTGTGAATGTATTAAAGTGGTAAAGTGTTAGTAATGTATGTTGTAAATGTAACTTGAGAACTTTGAAGATTTTAGAACTTTGAATGTATTGAAGTTTTGTTGAAAACTTTGAAGTGGCTATGGTTGTACAGGATAGTGTGAATAATGTTTTTTTTGTACAGGATAAAAAGTGAAAATTTTATCAAATAAATATAAAAATGTATATATAATATGCATTCGAAGTTCAAGAACTTCGGACGCATATAGTATTTAAAAAAAAAAACCCTATATGCGTATGAAGTTTATAAAACTCGGACGCATATAGTCTACTATGTGCGTCCGAGGTGTTCATACAATCTGCGTCTCCTGCATATGCATCTAAGCTACTGCGTCTCCTCGAACGCAAATGGCTGATTCTGTACTAATGTCTAAGTAATATTAATATCTAAAATTTTGTTTGTTTACATGTCTAACTTTTGATGCTTAATAAATGTACTGTCAAAATATTCTTGATTGGAGTGCAACTAAAACGAATTTAACGTATAGTGTTTGGGAGTGAAGGTAAAAAGAAGATATGTTGATTATATAAGTTACGTTGAATGAAGAACAAACTAGGACCTTCCAATATCAGCGAAGAAACATGGGCTAAGTGGAATGATGTTTGAAATTTTGAAGACAGTAAGAAAAATTCAGAATGAGTAAGAGAAATAGACGTGGGGGTGTTTTAGATGGAGTTGCCCAGTCTACCCATACCACATGATCAACACCTCATGCCAAAGTTGTCATTCAACTTGTAAGTTCATTTGAAATGTTTAAGTTAGAACTGATTATATTTGGATTGTTTGAAATATGTATTATTCTATTGGTAGAAACTTTTATTGATATTATTGTGAGAAAATCATTGTGATTATGTTTCATTGCGCACTGAGTAGATCTTTGAGATATTTGTTTTATATATTAAGTAGGGATCGGAGATAATTCAATTCTATTTATAAGGGAAACTCTGCGAAAATTTTTCTTAATTTCGTTTGTTTTAACTCATAATTATGTGTTATTGTATTTGTGGAAATTCTTATTGAGATTATTGTGATAAAATCATTGCGATTTTATTTTATTGACTCTATTAAGTTGATTTGTAATAAGATGTTTGTATTGTATATTATGCATTGAGATAGTTCTATTTATAAAGGAAACTCTGCTGATTTTTCTTTTCTTTCTAAATTTCGTTTGTTTTAAATCATAATTATGTATTATATATTGTGTCGATAAAAAACATTAATTTTATTGCGACTATTGTGATAAGATTATGTTATATTATACTTATTGAGTTAATTTTTTAGATATTAGCATTATATATTATAGTCATATTTGTCTTAATTTTTATTTTGTTTTGCTTGTATTTGTTAAATATAATTTTTAGGAAGAGTAATTGAGTCATCGCCCATTATATTTTGAATTGTTCAAGCATACAGATACCAATAAACATGATGGGAAAACATTTATGGCACGTTTAGTTCACGGAATAGGCCTGTAATGTAATAACATTCCCAGGCCTATTCCTTTGTTTGGTAAAAACATATATTCCCAGGAACAATGTTCCTGGGATGACCTATTCGCCTTGCAAGGGGAATAGAGATTCCTGGGAGGCCCCCTGGTATTAGGCTATTCCCGAGTTCTTAAGAATAGCCTAAAGTTGTTGTTTCATATTTTACCCCCAATTAAATTTATTTCATATTTCACCACCACCAC
This sequence comes from Ipomoea nil, assembly GCF_001879475.1. Lineage (NCBI taxonomy): Eukaryota > Viridiplantae > Streptophyta > Magnoliopsida > Solanales > Convolvulaceae > Ipomoea > Ipomoea nil. The sequence goes on along the minus strand of NW_017618421.1, from coordinate 700,725 downwards.
CTCCACTGCCGCCACCACTACCACCACCACCGCCACCGTCGCAGCCACCACCGCTCCCACCCCCACCAGCACCACTGCCGCTACCACCGCCACCGCCGCCAACAGCACCACCACCCCACTACCACCACCACTACCGCCATCGCTACCACCGCCACAGCCGTCGCCACCACCGCCACCACCACTGCCACCATCGCCACCACCACCACCACTGTAGACACCGAAAATTTGAATTCAACAAATGGACTGATAAATGGTCAGTGGACCGACGTTGAGATTAAATGTTGGGCCAATTTAATTAATTGGATCATATAAATTAATTTAATTTAATTAGTCTAATTAAAATTTAATTTGGGCTATTGAATTAATTAATTAATTGGCCCAAGCCCATTTCAAATTTGAATTTGAATTATAAATTATAATTATAATTTAAATATAATATTAATTTTATTATATTTGAATTAAATAATTATAATTTAGTTTGAATATGAATTAGGTTATAAAATAATGAACCTAGACTTGATTTTGAGCAAGGTTCATTTTCCTAAATAATTAATTAATTAATTAATTAATTAAAAATGGGAGGTTGTTGAAGAATGTTGGTTAGGCTTCTAGTATAAATAGAGCCTTTATTTTCATTCCAAAACACAACTTGAAGACTTGAGAGCTTGAAGGCATTGAAGAACGCTTGACAACTTGAATGCTTGAAGATTTGAGAGCTCTTTTGAAGGCATTTGAAGATCTTGAAGAATTAAAGGCTTTGAAGGCATTGAAGAACACTTGACAACTTGAAGGCTTGAGGAGTTGAGAGCATTTGAAGAGCTTGAAGGCATTGAAGAACGCTTGAAAACTTGAAGGCATTTTTTGTTGATTTTGCAGGCAATTTGAATCCATTGCAGGTACTTTGGAGCTTTGCAAAATTGATTGTCTCGAAGATCTTGAAGTCTTTTGAAGGCAATTTGAGGACCTTAAGGAAACTTGAATCCATTGCATGTGTTTGAAACTTTGCAGGGTTGATTATTTCTAAATTCTTGACGTTTGTTGTTGAAAGTCATGCCAATTGAATCCCAGAAGCTACGCCACTTGAATCCCGGAGGCACGCGCCAATTGAATCCCGGAGGCACTTCAATAGATAACGTCAGTGAAGAATCAGAGGACTAGACAGAGATTGTGTACCTGCATATTGAATTATACATACACTGTACAAGGAATTTTGTGGAATATATACAAAGTTTACTTTTTTTTGTGTTTACAACCACCACCACATATTTTTATAAGGATATATATGTCTTTTAAAACATATTTCATTTCTGTTCCTTAAACGAACCAAACACTGTAAAATAATTCATAAAGTATATTCCTTCCGCGAACCAAACAATAGAATACAATTTCTATTTTATTCCTTGTGACCGGACGCTTTTCGTTTACGGTTCTCTTTTGGAAGCGTTGTCAAAAGATTAAATGTGATAGGGTCATGTAGGGATTTGAGATGTAATGGGAATAAAACGGGGGGAGTGAGAACCACCCCGAGTGTCGTACTCAAGGATGGCAATGCGGAGTAAATAGAGTGCAAAATAATCATATGTCACAGTGCATTTCAAGAGAAAACTAGGTGCAAGGAGTGTAAGTGGTGTATGGGCAAGTGTGCGGGAAGACCATAGCAAAGAAAGTAATAAGAATTATTAAAACTAAGCGGGAGTAGGGATTCACTTAGAGAGAGAAATGTGGTAAGGATTGGGTTTCGATTGCATTGTGTGATTGGTCAATCCCGAAATGGGAGATTTGCAGCAATTAGATTGTGCGCTACTAGTCAAGAGAAGTGGATTGCGAATGCGTTAGCCGATTCGGTCTACACACCACCTATAAACACCCATAATTTTAAAAACATTTAAAGCTTATGAAACAAAGGCGAATCTATCATTAATACCCAACAAAACGGAAACTAACATCATAAGTATCGAGGTGCTATGCCACATCTAGGTTGGAGAACCTAGATGCACATGCTACAACTAACTAATCTAAACATAATCCACAATTAATAATCAAATACAATTCAAGGCACGCAGGCCATAGCAGCTACGACTAGAACTAACTAATGCTAAATCTGTGAGTCCATCTAGCGCACTCCGAAACTATTTTCCAAATCTGTATCTATATTATGTTATAGGGTTGAGTGGTCTTATACTTAGCATTTTTATGCTAACGGGTTATTTTTCCTATGTTTTCTTATAACCCCTTTTCAGGTTGACTTGATGCATGTTGAGAGTGCACTTATCGAGGTTGTAATGTGTAGCTCTAGATTGTTATTTTAGTAGTTAGCCTTAGTAACCCTTCCCTTTTAGTTTGGAGACTGTTACTAGTGAATTTATGTAACTTAGACTACCTTGTTTTGTCGGTGCTTAGACACCGGGGTTCGCAAACCCCTTTTTGTTGTGTATAGAGCTTATGACTGCAACTACTCGAGGGTGGGTTCGTAGTTGTGATGGTAGCACCCTCATGTGGATGCTTATCTGGATTTAATCTATCTTTAACTTCATCTTTATTTCTTTATCTTACCCTTAATTATTTGTTAGTATTATTTAAATTTATCATAATATAATCACTTTCATGCATCACCGGGTAAAACACTCGTTAGCATTTACGTAGTATTATTCAAAACGCATCACTATTTAGGGCAGGTACATGTTTATACGTACGCGAGTTGTCAACTTGTCAATGATTGGATGTAGAGGTAGAAATAAAATTGTTTGAAAAATGTGGTTTTGCATAGTTGTTAAAATTATATATCACTTGACAAGTTTATTATACATTACTTCAACCTTTCACCTCCATATGGTTAAGACATTACGTGTTGTGGGGTTATGTTTGCTTACTTTACACCCCATATACTCAAAATTTTGGACAACAAAATGAAAAAAAAGAAAAAGAAAAATGTAAGCCCTAAGAATTGATAATGTTGAATTCGTACATTTTTTATTTAATTTTGTACATGCTACCTATGCAATATATAAGTGAAATGCATATCTGATCTATTTTTACTTGGAATATTTTAATCTACAAGTCTAACCATAAATAAGAAAGCCTCCATTCCTGAGTTAAATTTAACAATTGATTATATTGTTTACTATTTTGGGCAAATTATATTGTGCACCAGGGCGCACAATGCATTATGCGCCCGCCCCTAAAACGATGTCGTTTTGTATCTGTTTTTTTTTTTTTTTTTAATTTCGTTTTCCATTTCTGTCGTTAACTTCTAAAAAACAATTCCATATTTCGAATGTACAGAATTATATAGTAGAATACATATAAACTTTTAACATAAGACACATAATCTAACATAATACATAATACACATAAACTCTTAACATAATACATATAAACTCTTAACAGAATACACATAAACACAAGTCTTAAAAAAAAAAAAAAAACGTAACGAACAGAACGGTGTCCGTTGCATCAACTCCCCACACAACTTATAAAAATGACGTCGTTTTGGGTCAGGGCGCACGCCCTAGTGCACGATATAACGATCGACTATTTTGTTGTTAGGCTAATTGTTCTTTCTTTTTATAGTTTTTTTTTTTTTTTTTTTTTTTTTTTTTTTTTTTTTTTTTTTAATGTATACTTTGTAAATTCTCTTTCTGTATTTAATAATACCTTTTATGTAGCACAAAATTTCTAAATATATAAAGTTTATACATTGATACTAAGTTAAGCTGTAATATTAAACAAATTTAAGTTCAAATTATTTGAGTTAAATCTTATTAATTGAAAAAAAAAAGTATATAAATGTGATATACTATTTTGCTTTGCCGCCAAAAAACACGAGCTTGCATGTTTAGTTAGAATCTTGCATACACGGCTATATTTATTTAAACTTATAATAAAAGGTTTTCAAATTTTTTTTTATTATAAAAACATTACTTGATGTAGGGTTATGTGTTTTATTTGTCCATTCAAATTTGACGCTAAACACATTGTTGTACCACAATGTGTTTTTTTTTATTTTTTATTTTTTATTTTTTATTTTTTATTTTTTTATTTTTTTTGAATTATGAATCTTTTAATGCTAGTTTTAAAAATGGTCTTTAGGGTTTTGTACTTTGACTACTTTGCTTTGGATTCTTAACAGTGACACATGTTCATGTGTATAGCATGCGCACATAGTTAAAAACAAGGCAGCCTTGATTTATAATTTTTCAATTCATGTTACTAGTGAATTATTGACTTAAAGACCTAAATAAATTAATGTTTTTATGAATTTATGATGTTATAGGTTTTAAAGCTAATTAATTATTGTGCAATTTTCACTTTTAGTGATCAACTGTACTGTTATGGTATTACCACATATTATTTTAACTTTGTTTCATTACATTTTTTTACTCTCATTTATAATAGTTATAATTAGTTTTTCGTTTAAATTTTTATCACTTCACGTACATTTTAATAAAGAGAATAACATTTAATTTTATAATTCTTTTTTATATGGCGTAGTTAGTTTTTCGTTTAATTTTTTTTTATCATTTAACAATTTAATAAAGAGAATAAACATGTAATTTTATTATTCAATTAAAAGATTTTTCGAGAAAGGATAAAATTTGCATACTAAGGCAAGAGAGACTTTTTTTTTTTCTTTTTTTTTTGAAAGGGAGGAAAGAGACTTAAATAATGAAATTACATGATGTTATCTCTCTTTGTTAAAACTAGAGTTATAAAAATTTAAATTTATGACTAATATTGACAAAGAAATAAAGTCAATAATGTAATGCCTTAAAATTTAAAAAGTATGACTACACTAGTACAGAACTACACATCCGCGACACTAGTACAAGTGTCGCAGAAAAGTCAAAGCTTTCCGCAATACTTGTAAAAGTGTGGCGAAAAGCTAAGAATCGCGGCTACTTTTATTTTATTTATTTATTTTTTTAATCCGCTACACTTTCTTAGAAGAAAGTGTCAAAAGTGTTGCGGATAGTTTTTTTTTTTTTTTTTTTTTTTTTTTTTTTTTTTTTAATATATTATTTAATTTTAAAACATCCTAATTATTTTTATCCAAAATCCTGTACAGAAATTTCCAAATTCACACAACAAACTATCTATTCATAATGCCAAACACCTTGTGCTCAGATGACATATAGTGACTCTCCCATATGAGGAGGTCATGAGATCGAGAAAGTATAGATGAACAGATATACTACAATGTAATAGAGTCAGTATTACTAAAAAAAAAGCTTATCTATTCACAAAATAATTTACAATCTAACACAACAAACTATATATCTATTCACAATAATAACTATATCAACACAGTATATACTTAATTAATTACTATGAACACAATAATATACTGTAAACTTCACAATTATATATACAACACAATAATTATACTTACTATCAACACGTATACCAATAACAATCAACAGATTTAAAATTGAAGTCAAGATAATTGTTCAACAAAACATTATATCAATTAAAAACAATAACAATCAAGATAATATTTAATTTAAATAAAGTTACACGCACTCTTCTAAAAAGTATTTTGCTCAAAACTCTCGAATCTCTTCTATTTCGTTAATAGAGTACGATGCTTCTTCAAATGCATGCCTACAAAAAATTATAATTAATTAACTTATTAAATATGTTAATTGATAAATTAAAATTTAACTATACATAGTTCTATTTAAATTCTCTTACCCTATCAAAAGAATCAACCGATGAATGTTTAGTGACAACATCGTACATGTATCTCAATACATAGTATTCACATTTAATTAACACCTTCCAATTATTGTGGACACTACAAAATACATACATACCAAGGCTTCACCTCAGTAAATACCAAGATCGACTCTTTGAGTCAAAGGATGTCAGTGCTGGAGGCCAGATTTGACGAGGATAGATCTTTGGGTGCAACTAGTTCTGGAGCCAGGGCATCAGTGGGCACAACAGGCGTCTTTCCTCAAGCCGGAGATCAAGGTAATCTTAGTTCAAGTCTTAGTTTGACTTCTAGTGTAAATAATCTTAGTTGAGCTTACTAGACACCTTAGGTGTAATCTAGCTTAGTTGTTAGGTGCTTTTAGTTACTGTTATGCTTAGAGTTAAGTGTGGATAAGTTGGGTAGTCTGGTGCTTAGTCTTAGCTATTTAACTTGGTGAAAACCTCCTTTCAGCAAATTTCCTTTTTGTTAATCCACCTTGACTCTTGTCACACGACCTACACTTCAAGCTGTTTGTAAAGACCTAAACATCGTTGCATCTAAGCTTTGAGGATGAAGCTTCATTTTAGGGGGGAGAGTGTGACACCCCGAAAATTCATCCCTTAAACCCAAACTAATTACTTAACTATTTCCTAATTACCTTTACAATTCTTCTTATAATTTAACCTTAAATCTAGTCAGGGGATCTAGTTTGATCCAAATCCCTTAACCTTTTACTGTGGTCAATGGGTTGGACCTTATTTTATAACCTTTGGACCCTAGTATTTACCTTTCACCATCACCAAGCCTAAGAAGGGTAAGTATTAGGTGTTTATTGTCTTATTTCTTAGTTTTACATCTTTGTTATCTAAGTCTTCCGTTTGCTTGTTGGGTTTTTGGGTTCTTTTGATGAAGATCACTTGGAAGAGGACTTGCAAGAGTAATCTAGAGAGTTGGAAGGATTTGGATAAGCTAAGAGGTAACCCTATGTCCAACAAAACCTATCTTCTTTGCAAAATATGATTTCTTGATGTTTTTGTGTGGTGTGATGCATATTCTTGTGATTATGCTATTGTAGAGCTTGTATCTAGGGTTATTTGATGAGTTATTCCTTGTATTCAAGTCCCATTTGTTGTTGGTGTGAGTATTGAAGTATTTGGACTTGGATTTGTGCATTCTTGGAATTTTTTCCCAAGATGAGATTTTTCTTTAGAGTTCGGTACTAGCGGGGGCCTGGCAGGCTGTTTACCACCCGCCAGTACCACCCACGGGTACAGGGTGTTCAGCAGGCGGGTACTTTGCCACCCGTCCAAACCACCCACTGGTACGTATGTTGTTGGCTTCTTGATTTGTTAATCCCCGAGTATTTGTGTGTCTTTATTGATGTCTCGTAAGTCTAGCGCGATGTGTTGTGAACCTTATGGTGAGGTTATGAGTCTTGAATCGTGATTGTAATCCAATATTGTGATTCGTTGGATTCGAATGAAGTCTATGATATTCGTATGAGCCTTTGTGATTATGTAACACCCCCCCAAAACAACAAGACTTAAAACGAGTCTTAACACATGCAGATTAACAACAAACACTAGCACAGCGGAAGATAGAAAGATAACTGGATAAAGGAATCCAAAACGGGGTGTTATGCCACGTATACCACACTAGGTATACGCTACGGCGACAATCTGCAAGTGTATCACTATCCCAAAAACAACAAACTAAAACAATCTAAAGACATTGGCACACAGGCCTCAACAACACTGTCTAAAGATACAGGTGCTAAGCTACCGGCTCTAGACATCGCACTCGACTACGCAACACCTGAAAGATACAAAGATAAACATCGGGGCGACGCCCGGTTAGCGAAAGATGCTGGTAACCCACCAATACCGTTACGTATCATAAATAGGTAGATATATAATATGAAAACCATTTTCGAAACAGAATACATATATATAAGTCAAAAGCCAAGATCAAAAGACAACACAAGACTCACCACTCACAGGGATAAAACCGGGAACACATCCCAAACCACAAAGGTTAACCACACACAAGGATAAAGACTCGCCAAACGGCAACACATGCCAAAACACCATACCACAAACCTCCGTGACTACACACGTCACGAGAGAAGAGAACTCACCACAACAACGGCTTCACAAGCCCTCGTGACATCACACATCACGAGTTGATATGCCTTCCTTATGCCCTGTTCCAACCTTATGGCTACCCCCAACCTTGTACCTTCGGTGCCAACCATTACCTCCAGAAAGCCCCTGTACAGCCAAGTCCAACCTTATTCCTCCGGGACCGTCGTCCCCCACCTATAACCACTAACGAAAACCCACCAATTCACGGCAACACATGCCTGGATAACACAATGTTATCCCCCAAACACGTGGACTCAGCCACAACTCCATAAAATCACGTCACGGCCACCACGAGGACCGCTGCAATACCTTGGTGACTAGCGTCCCATACCACTAATCGTGCAATCCAGGTAAAGCCACACACGCACCACCACTCACACGAAACAAGCAACGGATTGCAAAAGAGGTATGAAACTTACTCAATCAAGAGACAGGTCACCACCCATCGACAACAACGACGCTAGCATTAGGATAATAACTAGCAAGCTCAACAACGGGGAAACTCAAGATAGTTCCGAGGAACACACAAGACACCACACGGTTCAACGAAACACAATGTTGAACACTTAGCACGATTCACAACACCAAAAGATCCTACATGCATACCTACCATAAAGCTCTAGACCTACGAAACATCAAGAAGACGCTCAAATAGTTCCACAAAAAAACAACGGGAGGCCAAAAGATCAAAGACCAAGACAAACGAATCACGGGGAACAAATCCCATTTCAACTCCAACGTGTTCCCCGCGGGTGGACCCACGGGTAGGCCCCTACCCGTGGTTCTACCCGCGGGTACAACACCCACATTCTCGTGTACCGGCGGGTGGGCGGCGGGTAGGGCTCTCCCCGCCGTTCCGCCCGCGGGTACACGCTCATGTGTAAAACAATCCCGTCGGGGATTTTCTCCTCCAAACACAAATTCAAGTCCAAAACATGCCAAATCTCACCAAACACAACAAAATGACTTGAACCAAGGAAAATGCCAAGCAATGGCACAAAGGAATCCTAAACACAAGCTCTAGATATGCAATATCACAAGATAAATGCATAAACTCTCACATTTCATAGCAAAACACATGTAGAAGCCAAGAAATCATATATAGGTAAGCAAAATAGGTTTTGTAGAGCATGGGTTACCCCTTGAAGACAAAAAGACTCTTCTTACACCACAACAAGCTCTCCACTAAGCTCACTAGCCAAACCCACTTCAAGATCAAACCAAAAGATCATAAAGATCCAACCTTTAAGAAAAAGACAACTAAGATGGAACCAAAAAGACTAGACAAGCTTAGATCTTACCCTTCTAGATGCCAAAATAGAGGAAAGATTGAATCTTGGAAGCAAAACTTGGAATCTTGACAAAGGCTTCTTTTGGCTTGAAGAACAAGCTACTCTTCTATTCTAGAGAGAAGGTAGAGATATTTTCTAGGAAATGTAAGGGATGAAAAATGAAGAAGTTGTAAGCATTGAAAAATTTAAATAATATTATTGGACCGTGGTGGATATTTAATTACTAAATTAATTACTTTGATTGGGCTAATTGGACTAATATTTATTTAATTGGGTTAATTAAATGGCCCTTTGAATAATTAATTAGTTTAATTACTTAATTAAATGTAATTGGATGTTGGATTGTTCGGCCCGGGATGATGAAATGTTTGGACCAGACGGCTTGGATGAATTGGGTTGCTTAATTAGCGGGCTTGACTTGGTCTTGGCCCACTAAAATTATATGTGGATTATATAATTTTGAGCAATTTGAATATTTGATATTATTTGGAAATTTAATGAAATCATGAACCTGGACGCAATGGTGTCCCGATACATTCCTTAATTTAATTAAAGAAATTAGATTAAATAAGGAATTAAGAGTTGGTTGGAGATTTTCACTCACCCTCACCATTATAAATAGTGGTTTCATTTTCAAAGAATGAGCTCTGGAAATCTGCATACTGAAGCTCTGCCGAAATCTCGCCACGATATCGTCTGGAACACGCCCGCAGTTGTACTGCGTATACCGCGCTGAGGAACACGCCACTTGAACACCGGAAGCCCTTCTTTGAAGATCAAGCTGCATATTAACCCTTCATTGAGGAACAAGCTACCAACTCCGGAGGCCCTTCAGCAAGGAACTACTCCAGTTCGGCATACTCCCGAACTCGGCATACTTCCAGTTCGGCCATACTCCCGAACTTGACATACTTCCAGTTCAGCATACTCTGAACTCAGCACACTTCCGACAAGGAACTCGGCATACTTCCAGTTCGGCCATACTCCCGAACTCGGCATACTTCAAGTTCAGCATACTCTGGACTCGGCACACTTCCAATTTGGCATATTCCAAATTTGGCACACATCTAATAGGCATACTTCTAGTAGAGAATCAGAGGACTTCTCATATACAGAGATTGTACCCCTTCTTGATTGATACATACTACTTGTAACCGATACTTTGAATTTTGAATATATACAATTCAAGTTTTTTGCGTTTACATATTTTGGCACGCCCAGTGGGACAGCTCTGCCTCTCATCTCTCTACTACTACCATACCTCTACCTGCGCATCAAATGGCATCGAACAATCCCATGTTCAGGTGGACCTATGTCCAAGCTACCAAGTCCAAGTCTACGCTTGTAGCTAGCCCTGGCACAACCCAGAAAACGCAAGGTCCGCTGACAAGGAACCGCGCAAAGGATTTGGGGGTCCGAGTACCTGAACCTCAGTCCATGGCACGACGTGTGGTTCGAAGGCTCGACAAGGCCCCTGCTGCCTCAAAGGCAATTGCTTTTGCTGGAAGTCCACCCTCTCCCAAGGGAGCTACCGATGGTGGTAGTCCAACTTCTATGCAAGGGAACGCTAGTAGCGCGAGCACTTCCCCCGTAACTCCGCCTCATCCATTATGGAAGGCTGCACCTGAGTGGTCGCATGTCTACAATGTCATGCCTGCCATGGCGACAAACACTGAGTCTGTGGAGGAGCAATTAGCTAGAATTGCTAAGTCTCTGGAAGGAATGGCTGTCACTCTCCAAAATCAAGAGAAACGGCTTAACACCCTCGATAATAGGGTAGGAAGCATCATGGAGGAGCAAGGAAGCCGTGCTCCAGGAAAGCAACCTGAAGGGCAAGAAGAGGTTGGTCAGCAATCACCACCACCTCATGTTAGCCATGTGGTAGGAGAAGCTGCTTCCCACTTACCTGCAACTGAGAAAACTATTCCAGTTACCGAAGGCATGATACCGGTGGATCAGTTGAAGGACTACATAATGGGGGCCATCAAAGGCAAGTTGGATGAAGGACAACCTTCATATTCCTATACTAAGCCCTACACACAAAGAATTGAGGAATTGAAAATGCCCTACGGCTATCAACCTCCTAAGTTCCAGCAATTCGATGGCAAAGGAAATCCCCGACAGCACATTGCCCACTTTGTGGAGACATGCAATGATGCAGGGACTTATGGCGATTTGTTGGTAAAGCAGTTTGTCCGTTCATTAAAAGGAACTGCGTTTGATTGGTACACTGACCTTGCGCCCGGCTGCATTGATAGCTGGCATGATATGGAACGTGAGTTCTTAACTCGTTTCTATAGCACAAGGAGAACGGTCAGCTTCTTGGAACTCACCACTACTCGCCAATGGAAGGGTGAACGCGCCGGTACCTACATCGAAAGGTGGAGGGAACTATGCCTGAATTGCAAAGAAAGAATATCCCAAAGTTCTGCAATTGAGATGTGCATCCAAGGAATGCACTTTGAACTCTCCTATATCCTACAAGGGATTAAGCCAAAGTCCTTTGAGGAGTTATCCAGTCGTGCTCACGACATGGAATTGAGCATCGAAGCCAGCGCAGGGCTCAACATATTGAACTTGCCTAGCTCCTCCAATGCACCTGGAAAACAAGAAGTTAAAAAGTGGAACAAACCTTTTCCAAAGCAGGAAAAGAAAGAAGTGATGAATGTGAAGGCTACTCCTATGACAGTCTTCACTAAGGCAACTGAAAGGCCTAGGTCAAGATCATTTTCTGGCCCGTCAAGGGGTGGTAGAAGGCCGACAATTGAAGAAAGCCAGGAGAAGATTTATCCTTTCATGGATTCCGATGTATCTCCCATGTTTAATGAGCTACTCAAACTTAGGCTCATTGAGTTGCCTGAAATGAAACGTCCCGATGAAGCTACAAGGGTGGATGACCCATATTACTGCAAGTACCACCGTCTTCTCGGTCACCCAATTGAGAAATGCTTTATCTTCAAAGACAAAGTAATGGCACTGGCCAGGGATGGAAAAATTGAGCTCGCGGATGCTAACGCGAGCTCGAATCAAATCTCAATTACACTCGGACGGTTCGCTCCGCTGTGTACTGAAGAGGAAGATGGAAAACAACGGAGGCGTCCACTCCCCTTCATTGTTAAGCATGTTGCTGGTCAAAGTTAAGAACCACGACAGAACGATAACACATCCGAAGGAAAATGGGTGATTGTCACTCATAGAAAGAAGAAAGTTGAGCCTGTGAAGCATCAAAAGCACATAGTGAAAAGTTGGCTTGAGAAAACCTCAAAAAATAATCATGCCCGCAAATCAAAGACGAAGGGCCATGTCAAACAGCCACGTGCACCAGTTCCTTTGGCTCAATATATGCCAAAGGGATTTGATCTTCAAGGGACAGGCACTTCTAGCTCTTGCTTAAATACAAATGACAAGCCAGAAGATGGAGGTGAATGTTCATCTCCTAAACATATCGAGGATGAGGAAGTGCTAATGCATAAGGCTACTTCCTATTCTACAGAAATTACCTTCAAGGATGAAGACTTGTTACTTGGAGGCACGCCACACAATCGTCCATTGTTTGTTGAAGGCTACACCCGTGGGCAAAAACTCAAAAGAATCATGGTTGATCAAGGCTCAGCTGTCAACATCCTATCCCTCCGAGCTGTGAAGGACCTTGGTATATCTACAGATGAGCTTTCCCAAAGTCGTCTAATGATACAAGGCTTCAACCAGGGAGGGCAAAGAGCAATCGGCATCATCAGACTTGACTTAAGAATTGGAAGCCTAAGTTCAGGTGTCCTCTGCCATGTCATAGATGCAAGGACATCTTATAACTTGTTACTTGGAAGGCCGTGGATACATGAAAATGGGGTGGTACCCTCGTCTTGGCATCAATGCCTTATGTTTGAAAGGAACGGCGTAGTTGAAAAGGCTGTCGCCGATGAAAGCCCTTTCACAGAGGCTGAGTCTTACTTTGCGGATGCAAAGTTCTACATTAAAAGGAAAGTTATTGTTGAAGATATTGAGGAAAGCAATGACGATCCACCTTCCCAATCAAAGTCAAAGGGAAAACAAGTTGTAGAGGGAGATCAACACAACACAAAACTCATCTTCCCGCTTGCAAGGATTGATACACTCAAAACAAATGCAGCAAAATCATCCGAAGAGAAATGTGGTGATAAAGTGGGCCAAATATTCCCCGCCAAACGTACCGAGGGTTTCGACCCTAATGCTTATAAGCTTCTAGCCAAGGCTGGCTATAACCCCAACGAGCCACAGAAGTTGGGAAAGCTTATCCCAGAAGCCGGCGGTAAAGGCAAAGCAAATCACCAAGAACCTCAAACGCGCAAAGGGTTGGGCTATGTTCCCCCTAAACCAGTGCGAATTCTTATAAACAGGGCTGCAAGTAATTGTATCTCCGCGGAGGGAAACGAGTATGACCCAAAACTCACTCCTACCAATAGTAATGGGCAAGACAAAAAGAAGTCAGTCTTCGACCGAATTGGTAAGGCAGACTCTCGACGTTCAGTCTTTGATAGGCTGGGGTCAAGTCCTAAAGCCCTAAAGAGAAAGTTGATGCATGACCGACTTGGAGCTGTCCAAGTTATTAGAGACAGTGCTAATGTTCCTGCTGAAGTGGAACCTCCAAAAAGGCTCAGAAGCATGATTCCTTCTCGTATGAGACGAGAAACATATATTCATGTTACATGCGGTGAAGTATTGAAAGTCCAACCGAAGACCATTGTACACACTCGTGTACATAAAGAAGAAAATGAGGAAAGCATAGGCTCAAGTGATGACGTACTACCAACTACTCAGGAAGAGGTGGCATCGTCGTTCCATATCACGTTATGTGATGAAACCCCGATTGAGGGGGAAGATGCAGAAGATGCACCCCATGAGTTAGAAGAAGGGGTACGAGCCGCGGTGGACGAATTAAAAGAAGTTGATCTGGGAACTCCTGAAAATCCTCGTCCTATCTTCATTAGCGCACCTCCTTTCTAATGAAGATGAAGAAATCTATGTCACATTGCTGAAAGAATATATTGATGTCTTTGTATGGACATACAAGGAGATGCCAGGGTTAGACCCAAAGGTAGCTGTGCACCGCTTAGCAGTGAAGAAAGGGTGTCGCCCGGTTAAGTAAGCTCAACGACGCTTCCGCCCCGAGCTCATTCCCTCGATTGAAACAGAAGTTAATAGCTTATTGAGGCTGGCTTCATTCATGAAGTTAAATATCCAACCTGGATATCCAGTATTGTGCCCGTGCGCAAGAAGAACGGCCAGATCCGCGTCTGCGTAGATTTTCGGGACCTCAATGTGGCATGCCCGAAAGATGACTTCCCGCTTCCTATCACCGAGTTAATGATAGATTGTAACACCCCGTGTTACGGCCCCTAAAACCATTTAATTAATTAATCAATAGCCCAAGAGAAAGAATAAATCATAATGATTAATTAGGGAAAAAGGCCCACCATAGTCCACGGGCCCTCATATATAAACCCAACCCCTAAACCCAATCCTTAGTTCCAAAAGGAATAGAATTAGCGAGCCTACAATATTAGTTCCTAATTAGGACTCCTAAATATATAAATAGGGGACTTAGGAGACACCTAGAACTTCCCACAAAAATAACGCCCCACCACCCCAAAAGAGCTCCAAGAATCCCCTTAGGAGAAATCAAGAAAGCAAGGAAGCTTAAAGAAAGATCCTTCATAGCCAAGGAATTAATTAAGGCTAAGAGGTAACCCATGTCTCAACAAAACCTATTTTCATAGTTATAATTCCCCCTTAGGGTTTCCCCATATTATTGTATATTGGCGAGTTATGATGATTATTATTGGTGATTGATGTGATGATCCCATGGGGGATCTTGATGATCTTGATATTGGGAGATTCTTGATAATTATGGTATTCTTGATAATTATATGGAGTTCTTGATGATTATGTGTTGTTCTTGATAATTGTGTGATGCTCTTGATGTTTATGTGTTATTCTTACCGAATCTTGCAATTAGAAGACGAACCGTATTCTTGTTGATATAAAAGTGATTAGAACCCTAGGTTGTATCGTATGATCTTATTCTTGGATTATCGGGTGGGGAAATCGCATGTTTGGGTGTGGATTATGTTTAGAAAAGCATGATAGGTTATGTGTCGTTCGTTTCTCGTAATTGATCCGTTAATTGTCTACGTGTTGTCGTTAATTGCGTTGTAAAGTGTCTAAGCATGGTTTCGGGTTCCACAACGGTTCCCGGGGCGCAATTGATGAGAAAGAGTCAGTGGGGGGTAGGGGACCCGCTACCTACCCGGTGCCGAGAATCACCGCCTGGCAGCGGGTGGCCGGCGGGCGGGCAGCTGCCCGCCGGTGACCCGCTGCTCGGAACAGTAAAACCGGCGGGCAGCCGGCGGGTGGCCCCCCACCCACCGGCTACCCGCTGGAAATTCGTCCCACCCGGGACCCCGGCTTCCCCGTTTGATGTTCCCCGTTCCCCGTGGTGTCCCAACGGACTCCGTTTATCGTGCCTATGTCTAGTTTGATATTTCGGGTACCGTTCGTAGGTTTATGAGTCTATTATATTGCATGCTAGTTGAATTAGTATCTCGTTGACCTAGGTGGAAGAAGTATGAACCCCTTCGGACTATTCTTAGTAAGTGATGGATCACGCATAGGTTTTGTTATACGTTTTCTCCCCCTTCCTAATGTGTAATGTGGGTTGCATGTGCTTGCTATGTGTTATGTGTGTGTTACCCCAATTCGGTTGCGATCGGATTGGTTATCCTGAGCTGCGGTTCAGAAGCTGGCTGCGGTCAGATTGATACTCTTGGGCTGCGGTCCACCGTTTGGTTGCGATCAAACGTTTCTATACGAGCTGCGGTTCGTCCTCTTTCCTGGCTGCGGTCAGATGACATTCTCTTGGGCTGCGGTCCACTGTTTGGTTGCGATCAAACACTATGATGAGCTGCGGTTCATCGGTCGGTTGCGATCGACCCCTCCGTGTTGCGATACGGGGCAGGGTGCTACGGGGCCGTGTCAGAGCTATATGCGCTGACCCTCATGTATGGGCATGCGATTGGTCCTGTGGCACCAACAAAGTGTGCTATGTGTTGTGATATGGATGAGTGGTGATCATGAGTGCCTTGGGGGATGTGACTATGGGATTTATGTTGGGGATTGTTTATGTTGGGTTGTGACTATTGTTTATGCCTTGCCTTATCTACCTTATCTGTTGTGAATTGCATATGCTCGTTATAACTGTTGCTTGTGTCTGGCCTTATCTGTCGAGTCATTCCCGGTTTTAAAGCTAGAGTTCGTAGGATATATCTTCATGCTCAAAATGGTTTTCGTATATCTATATATATCTCTATATGTATTGTATTTCAACGCGTTGGAGTGGGTTACCAGCATCTCTCGCTGAACAGATATATATATATATATATATATATATATATATATATATATATATATATATATATATATTTTTCAAAGAGGTTTATTAAAAAAGGAAGGCCAAGGCCAGTACAAGGTCCGGATGGACTTAGGCCCCACATGGCCTAAATCCTACTAATAAGCTAAGTAAGGAAAAGTAAGATAAGACAAGATAACATAAAGTGGCCCCCGAGGCTCTAACATGCATGCCCCAAGCCCTATGCTAGCTATCACTAACTAATCGTAGGCAGGAGTATGTCAAAAGCAGTAAGTAGACTGAGATGCTGCACCAAACTGCGTCTCCGCCCACCATGTAATCTGAAGCACAAGTAGCGAGGATAGATGCCTCGCGTGTCACAAACGCGGCCCCCCAGCCAGTTGCACTACAGCGACTACACACCATAATGCCACCTAGCCGAGATGCACCACAACTGCAACACCTCCCGGAACGCTATCGAATGCCCTGTAGAACGCACGACAAAGCAGAGATGTACAGCTAACAATGGCACGCAGGCTTAAGTCGAGTAATGGCACGCAGCCCTGAGACACGGCACAAGGCAGCCAATAGCAGAACTCCCGATCAGCACCAGCACAAACCAGAACCAACCCTAACGGGATTAGCTACTATGGGCCAGCAGCAAGCCTGGACTACCGCCAACGGATTTGAAAAACACCTACCCGGCCACCGTTCAGCCCGGGCTACGATGCAATTTTTACCGCTTGCATCGGCGTTGAGACCTGGTCTTTTCCAAAGATGCCTACAAAGGCGAAACCAAAAAGAGCCCAAGACCAGTTCATGCCTCCGAGGTCAAAGAAGCAGCACCTGCAAAAATAGAAACAAGATAGAACAAGCTAGCATCGTGTTCCCATGACCCAACTATCACATCTATCTCGGGTGAGTGTTTAAGTTTATACCAGGCTGACGCGAACAAAAGCAACCCCCCAAGTAATAGCCCGTCCCCCCGGAGTCCAGAAGGAACTCAGCTACTATTGGCCAGCAGCAAGCCTGACCAGGTCAACGGATTTGATAATCCTGCCCGGCACACCGTTCAGCCCGGACTAGGGTGCCCTGTTGTACCGCCAGCACCTTACGTTGAGACTCAGCACTGCGAAGCAGGGCTTCCCGGTCCCCAGAGAACCTCACACACTCACTGTTTTTTAACTCCCATCCACTCTTTCTTTTCCTCCCAACTCTCCTTTTTCTCACTCCAATTCTTTTCACTCTATTCTTTTCTCTTTTCTATCCCTCATCCTTTTCTTTTTTTCTTTTTTCCTTCTCTTTTCCTTTTCTTTTTTCCTTTTTCTTTTCTTTTTTCTTTTTTCTGTTTTTTCATATTTCCAAACTTCCAAAACAAAGTACAAGTACAATCACGGAGCACTCAGGCACAGAGGACTAGAGCACTGGAGCGCGCTAGAACTGGAGCGTAGAAGTAGAGTAGTTTCCCTTTCGGCCTGCGTGCCATATTATGCATTATGTTTCAATGGATATTAGTTAGACAGCCTGTGCACCTGGGTTCTCTAGCCCAGGTGTGGCATAGCACCCCGTACACTTATGATATATTTTGGGATGTAATGAGATATTACCTTTATTATATAAGCTTAAAATGTCTTGAAAAATCTGGGGTGTTACATAGATGCTGTGACTGGGCATGAGATCCTGTCATTCATGGATGGCTCCTCCGGTTACAATCAAATCCGCATGGCGCCGGAGGATGAAGACTTAACTGCATTCCGAACGCCGAAAGGCATCTACTGTTACAAAGTAATGCCCTTTGGTTTGAAAAATGCAGGTGCCACATACCAACAGGCTATGCAGACAATATTTGATGATATGCTGCACAAAATGGTTGAATGCTATGTAGACGACCTGGTTGTGAAGTCGAAATTGCGCACAAATCACTTGGTGCATTTAAGGCAAATCTTCGACCGCCTACGAAAGTTTCAACTGAAAATGAACCCCCTGAAATGTGCTTTCGGGGTTGCTGCTGGAAAGTTCCTCGGGTTTACTGTTCGACACAGGGGCATCGAGATTGAACAAGCCAAAATTGACGCCATAATGAAGATGCCCGAGCCGAGAAACCTTCATGAGCTTAAAAGCTTACAAGGGAAGTTGGCTTACATCCGAAGGTTCATATCAAACCTAGCAGGAAGATGTCAACCATTTAGTCGGTTGATGAAAAAGGGCATCCCGTTCATATGGGACGAGGCATGCAAGAGCGCATTTGAGAGTATCAAGTCATACTTGATGAAGCCGCCTGTGCTAACCGCTCCTGCCCATGGTCGCCCGCTGATCCTTTATATCTCCGCCCACGATTGTTCTGTGGGCGCCTTGCTTGCTCAAGAAAATGACAAAGGGAAGGAGAATGCTCTCTACTATCTCAGCAGAATGATGACCCCGAACGAGTTAAAGTACTCCCCAATTGAAAAGCTATGTTTGGCACTCGTGTTCTCCATAAAAAAACTTAAGCACTACTTCGAGGCTCATACCATTCGGCTTGTTTCCAAAGCGAACCCGGTGAAATATGTTATGGCGAAGGTCGTTCTCTCCGACCGCCTCGCAAGGTGGTACTTATTGTTTCAACAGTTTGAAATTGTATATGTGCCGCAAAAGTCTGTCAAGGGGCAAGCCTTGGCCGATTTCCTAGCAGACCACCCAATACCTGCTGAATGGGAGTTGTCTGACGATTTGCCTGATGAAGATGTGCTTGTCATTGAAGTCCTACCCCCATGGAAAATGTACTTTGATGGAGCTTCGCATAGAGAAGGGGCAAGTGCTGGAGTTGTCTTCGTCACTCCAGAAGGCGAGGTGTTGCCATATTCATTCACCTTGACCGAGCGATGTTCAAACAACGTTGCTGAGTATCAAGCATTGATACTTGGGCTCGAGATAGCGGCTGACATGAAGCAACTGAGAATTAACATTTATGGAGATTCAAAGTTGATCATAAACCAAGTGTTGGGTCTATATGAAGTGAAAAAGGCGGAGTTAGTCCCATATAACAACTATGCAAAGATACTCATGCAATGGTTAGGGGATGTCACAATTGAACATGTACCGAGGAAAGAAAACAAGCAAGCTGACGCCTTAGCCGCATTGGCTTCAACTATTGCTCATCCTGCAGCCCGAATACAAGTATGTCAAAGGTGGGTGGTTCCACCAATCTTTAATGAAGACGGCTCAGTTGATGAAACTGTTGAACTCCCTACTGCCTCAGTTTATGATATATGCAAAGACGACTGGAGGCAACCGTTAATTGACTACCTCACTGATCAAAAGTTACCTGAAGATCCCCGTAAAAGGGTGGATATAAAGCGCCGAACTCCTCGCTTCATCTACTATAAAGAAACATTGTATCGTCGTTCCTTTGATGGAATATTTCTCCGATGTCTAGGGGAAGAGGAAGCTTTACAAGCTATGCAAGAAGCTCATTCTGGGGTTTGCGGTGCACATCAATCCGGTCCCAAGTTGCATTTCCACATTAAGAGAATGGGATATTATTGGCCTACAATGGTAAAGGATTGCATAGACTATGCTCGAAGGTGCCAAGCTTGTCAATATCATGCAAACTTTATTCATCAGCCACCAGAACCTCTACACCCAACAGTTGCATCTTGGCCATTTGATGCTTGGGGACTTGATGTGGTTGGCCCAATTACGCCTAAGTCATCTGCAGGGCATGCCTACATATTAGCTGCCACCGATTACTTTTCAAAGTGGGCGGAAGCCGTGGCATTGAAGGAGGTGAAGAAAGAAAATGTTGCAGACTTTCTCCGTGTCCACATCGTCTATCGATTTGGTATCCCGCGATATATCTTAACAGATAACGGGAAGCCCTTTGACAACAAGTTGATGGACAAGATCTGCAAGCTTTTTGACTTTAAGCAGCAAAACTCATCAGCTTACTATGCAGCTGCAAATGGGCTTGCTGAAGCTTTTAACAAGACCCTATGCAATTTGTTGAAGAAAGTGGTCTCAAAATCGAAAAGAGACTGGCATGACAGAATGGAAGAAGCTTTGTGGGCGTATAGAACCACATACCGCACACCTACTCAAAGCACTCCATACTCTTTGGTGTATGGTGTAGAAGCGGTCTTGCCTCTAGAGCGCCAAATACCTTCCTTGAGGTTGGCCATACAGGAGGGTCTTACCGATGAAGAAAATGCTAAACTACGCTTGGCCGAGCTAGAAGCCTTGGATGAGAAACGGCTGCAAGCGCAACAAAGCCTGGAGTGCTATCAAGCTCGCATGTCTAAAGCTTTTAACAAAAGGGTAAGGACCCGTTCCTTTCAAATTGGGGACAAGGTCCTAGCTGTTCGCAGGCCCATCATCGTCACGAGAAAAACTGGTCACAAGTTCACTTCAAGGTGGGATGGTCCCTATGTGATTCTAGAAGTTTACACCAGTGGGGCTTACAAGTTGATTAGTGAAGATGGTTTGAAGATCGGTCCAATCAATGGAAGGTTCCTAAAGCTCTACCACCCTTAAACTTGGGGTGTCAACACAAGTCATGGAAATATGATGAACGACTCATCCACCAAAAATGCAGCACGTGGTTAAACTGCTAATGCATCTCGCTTTGTCTATGTGTGGGCTCAAATCATAGACGCTCCTGGCCCGCATGAGTCTAAACTGTGAACGGCTCTACTTTGTAAAAAAAAAAAAATCATTTGAACTACGTTTGACTTGATCTCCTTGATAGGAGTACGTAGGCAGCTTAGAATCAAATTATCTAAGTTCAGTCATAACAAAATCAAATCCAATTCATGTTGCAAGAGTGGGTTATCTAGACAATCCTTCAACGGGTGAAAGAAAATTTGTATGAATTATCGCTAAAGGACCAGCACATAAATGAGAAGCATTCAATTATCAAAAGTTAGAAACGAAGCGACAAAAGTTCTTGCAATCAAAAGAGAAACTAAATGACAAAGAGTATCAGTCAATAAAAAAGCCTAAAGCTAAGCATATTGTCTTTGCACGCTTCTAAGCCTCTCTTTGCCTCCTTTAAGCTCGTTTCATCTTCTGGCGTCAGTACAGTCAGGTCCTTAATGCGGGTGACCTCTGCCCCAGCCTCCGAAACGGCAATCTTAGCATTGCCCAGGTCATCTGTAATTTTGGCAATCGCAGTGTCGCATTCCTCTGCCTTGGCACGAACTAACTTCAGTTCTTTCTCCAATTCCTCTTCCCGATCTTTTGTGGCCTTAAGCATCTTATGTTGGCCCAATAGATCTTTCTTGAGTTTCCTAAACTCGTCTTGTGCATTCTTAAGCGCATCCTTCGCCAGGGATAAAGACTGAGACTCGCTCGATGTTTTGTCAGAAATTGTGGACCTTAAGTTATCAAAGGCTTGAGCTTTCGTGAAAATGTCTGCAACCCGTGTTTCCAAGGGAGAAATATCAATGTCTAACTTCCACAGATTTGCAAAAGCGTTCGAAAAGCTCTCTTGCAAAGATGAAACGTGTTCTACCGAGGTGTCGTCCAACTTTTTGCGGAGCTTGTTCCAGACATTTATGACAACCACCTTAAATTCTTCCAGTACGAGGTCTTTTCCGTCAAAGACAGAGACCTCAGGTCTATCTTGCTGACCTACGCGTGGCTCGTTGAGGGAATTCCCCGATTGGTGCGTGTTTGATGCTGAGGCATTGTTTGAATGTCCACTTTCTCCAGTATTGCTGGCTGCCACCCTTTTATTTGATGACTCAGCCCCTCCACTAGCAGGTATCGCCACATTTTCCTGTCAAGAAGTAAAAGAGGGTAAATTGAGTGCTACCAGCAATCATTGGGATAAGCGAGAACAGTGATTTACCTCCACCGGGGAAGGCGAACGTCTGTCTCGTCGCCGTTTCCAGTGACGGTCATGGCTTTCCTCATCACCCGAGTCCGACCGTACCACATCGGCCCTGTTTTTTGAGATGATATGCTCCTTTCTCTTCTTGGGTGGTGGTTCATCTCCCTGGACTGGGTGTTTGCCCTTCTTGGCGGTGCCAGCCTCCTGCTGCACGTTGGCTGGATCCTCAGGAGCTAAACCGTTGATATTGCGCTCGAGGTAGTCCCCATGGACTTGGGCCCACCAATCTTTATAGCCCGGCGAGAAATACTTCTTCATGGTGACAGTAACTCGAGTCGCGGGAAATGTCACTCGCGACCCTGAACCCCTAAGTGTAGAGTGGCGCCAACGTTGGAAACCCTCCGAAAGCGTGACCTCACGTTCATCATTGCCCAGTATGCCAGAGCTGCCGTCTTGGTAGTAGCTGAACTGTCGACTGAATCGATGAGGAGTGTAAGGCTCTGCGATACATGCATCCGCCCATCGCAATATGAGGTGGTTAGAACGAAGACACATGAGGTACTCGTGGTCGGTAGAGTGTGCGTCCCCATTATCGAGGAAGTGGAGATCCTTAGTTAGGCGGCGCGTCGTGCAGAGCCAATTGGCGCTGTCGGCTTTGAACATCTTACGACGAGCCTCTACTGGTCCATAGTACCTCGCGCCACCCTCTCCAGAGTAGGCAATCATCAGCGGGGAAGCGGACGTTTGATCATTTGTGAAATGAGTGTCGAAGTAGAACGACAGCCATCCATACACATAGTGAATGGGAAAGTGACTATCAACTGACCCCGGCGTACTAGAGTGTGATATTACATTCAATCCATTGTAAATGCTCGCAAGTACGGGGATCCCAAGGTTCAGTGTTTTGCCCGTCGCCATTAGACTACCCATTTTGAATGTTTGGGCTCGAATGAGTCGCGTTGCTTTGATGGGGAGCACGAATACGCACAGCCAACAACTTAGGTATGCCGCCAAATGGGTCTCCTCCTCGTATTCGGAGGGAATTCCAAGCTCAGCAAAAATGCGCTTTGGTCGTTTTGGTCCAACCCCCGAATGCTGGGATCTTGCCACTTGGATTATGGGTGTTCCTCGGGCGAGTCTTCTTCTTATCCTCCTTCCTAGGCGGTGGCCTGTCATAAACTTGCGGTCTTCTGCTCCAGAATTCTATCCACTCAACAACGTGAACTGAACGACTTTTCTCCTGTTGCCCACGGTGACCACCTCGTTGCCTAATTCGGTTACCAAGGTGACAGTATGCTTGGAACAAATACTTACAACATTGAGGGGCGGAGTTGATGTCTTCCCCTGTTAATTGCGAGGCAGTTGGAACATACTCATCGTAGATGTCGCCAGATATCGGTAGACCGCAAAGTACATGCATATCCCAAAGTGAGATTGAAAGCTCACCGAGGGATGTAAGCAAGGTATTTGTCATGGGGCACCACGCTTCGCAGAATGCTTGGACGATAGGCGTCGAGCGGTCATATGTGAATAAGGAGGCATATACGCCGTCGTAGATCGTCACATCCTCTAGAAGTTTGCGATGCCGACTGAGTATAGCCTCAGTCCACTCCCAATACCCCTTTGTGAAGCTAAATTCACCTTTAAAGCTGGGGTGCTGATTCCATGAAGCCTCACCTTCAAGTATCCATCTCCCTAAAGTCGGGAGTGTGTCTGTGTAGTCCACATGACTTAAGCCGGTCTTCAGAACCCATGTTTTCGATGGCTGGGTGTTAGTGTCATGGGTCCAATTTTCCACTTTATATGGCAGTATCTGGGAAAGACGAGTTCTCGACGCCATTGGTGGGTAAACGATGAACGACATGCTATCTTTTCCAGTCTCGTCGCTTGATACTTTGAGCCTCCTCTTCTGATTGGCTCCCACGGTTTCCCAAAACACTACCATTGTTCGAAGATGGTTTGCGATGTATGAATTTGCATTAAGGACCAAGATGTCAAGTCCGAAAGTTGTCCAAAATTTATAAAGCAAAGAAAATGTTATGAGACTAAAAGTCCGAAGAAAATTGTCATGAAAGTGTTCAAGGAAATTCTCATGTCACAATGTGTCACAAAACAACTAATATAATATATATACTTTATGAGTACACATATCACGTACATATATAATATATTATGTACGTGTATACATAGGTATATATATTATTATGCATTTACATATATATAATTTGCAAGGTGCAAGCCAAAGATATATATATATATATATATATATATATATATATATATATATATATATATATATATATATATATATATATTATCACATGGACCAGTGCAGTGCATATATAAATTATTATGTACACACCCAGATCATATGCAAACCAAACCACTATGCATATTATGTTATATATATGTGTATGTCACGAGAATCGAGAAACCAATGTAGTGGAATGCATGCTAATATACATATGTATATATACACGCTTGCAGTGGAGAATTATTAAAAGCTAACAAGATAAGACAACGTGTATACACATGCACGAAAAAACAAGGACAGAGTAATGCTATTATATTTTGGGGAAAAGGACAAAGCAAAGTGTGATGGGAAAGAAACAAAGCAAATAGAACTGTGGATTGTATTTCAATGTTGCTCTCAAGGAAATTATGTCTACACGCAAGCATACATGGGAAAGTGTGATGGCACATGGCTCTATGCAGTCTTAGTTTAAATGCAAAGAATAAAATAAATTAAAGTGAGAACTTCAGCAAAGGAAAATAAACTCCTATTTTGGTACCTTTGTCGACGAACACAGCGAAGCCTGAACAAGCTTTCTTCTCTGTCAAGCTCGCCGGCGGTCGGTCCAAGCAATTGGTCCTTCAGCGGCGATTCTATGGTGCACGGCGAACTCCTGGGGCACGGGAAATTTTCTTTAAACAAAGGGGAGGAGAAGAAAAAAAGCAAAGTTTGTTTCCGAGACGGTGGTTTCGAACTCCCGTTCGTAGAAATGGAAGGGTGCCGGAGCAACACCCTGCGGCGACCTTACGGCAACGGCAACGCGCTGGAGCGCGTGCCCGATGATTACACGGCAGCTTTCGTCCCCAAAGGGTTAACGGCGCGAAACCAAACCATTCCGGAAAGAATCAATTTCTAGTCGATGGTGAGTTCAATCAATGGTGAAATACACCTCAGAAAATCAATTTTCAGTGTTTTCTACCCAATGCCTCACATGTCTCGTCTTCCTTCTTCCCCTGTCAAAAGAAAGTCAAGAATATAGATAGTTGCAAGAAGAAAGATTACCTTGTCACAGTGAAGATTGAAGCTCGGTGAAATTAATTACAGCTCTGTTCTTGGTTTGGGAAAAATGGTTAACAGTTACATTATTTATAGTCATGGGATGAGGATTTTGAGTGGGTTGGGACCCTAATTCTGTTACTTAATCCTTATCAGCTTATGATGTTGCGGTTAATTATGTGGTGGAATAGGAGAAAGGATTAATATGGTTTACAGGAGTATAATCCGTTAACACAAGTTTTGTGGACCAATTTTTTTTTTTTTTTTTTTAATTGTGAAGTACTTTGGATTAACAGGGGATGCTGACTCCATTTTGAAAATCTGTGCACATGGAACGTAATTAAAGTACAGTTGGAAAATGGATTATTAATGTTGGCCGAAATTAAAGGAAAAATTTGACAAAAGTTATAAGCATGCTTTCAAATTTTGAAGTACATTCTTGGTTGGACAGTTGCCTGGGAATAAGATGATGAATTTTACGGTCAAATTATAGTCTGCAAGTCTGCCATCCCAAATATGGACTCTTGGACTACTACGGTTAATTTCGAGACTATCTTCCCTTTGCATTTAAGGCACGTCAAGCAAGTCTCGAAGGGGCAATTTGTAAGCATTGAAAAATTTAAATAATATTATTGGACCGTGGTGGATATTTAATTACTAAATTAATTACTTTGATTGGGCTAATTGGACTAATATTTATTTAATTGGGTTAATTAAATGGCCCTTTGAATAATTAATTAGTTTAATTACTTAATTAAATGTAATTGGATGTTGGATTGTTCGGCCCGGGATGATGAAATGTTTGGACCAGACGGCTTGGATGAATTGGGTTGCTTAATTAGCGGGCTTGACTTGGTCTTGGCCCACTAAAATTATATGTGGATTATATAATTTTGAGCAATTTGAATATTTGATATTATTTGGAAATTTAATGAAATCATGAACCTGGACGCAATGGTGTCCCGATACATTCCTTAATTTAATTAAAGAAATTAGATTAAATAAGGAATTAAGAGTTGGTTGGAGATTTTCTCTCACCCTCACCATTATAAATAGTGGTTTCATTTTCAAAGAATGAGCTCTGGAAATCTGCATACTGAAGCTCTGCCGAAATCTCGCCACGATATCGTCTGGAACACGCCCGCAGTTGTACTGCGTATACCGCGCTGAGGAACACGCCACTTGAACACCGGAAGCCCTTCTTTGAAGATCAAGCTGCATATTAGCCCTTCATTGAGGAACAAGCTACCAACTCCGGAGGCCCTTCAGCAAGGAACTACTCCAGTTCGGCATACTCCCGAACTCGGCATACTTCCAGTTCGGCCATACTCCCGAACTTGACATACTTCCAGTTCAGCATACTCTGAACTCAGCACACTTTCGACAAGGAACTCGGCATACTTCCAGTTCGGCCATACTCCCGAACTCGGCATACTTCAAGTTCAGCATACTCTGGACTCGGCACACTTCCAATTTGGCATATTCAGAATTTGGCACACATCTAATAGGCATACTTCTAGTAGAGAATCAGAGGACTTCTCATATACAGAGATTGTACCCCTTCTTGATTGATACATACTACTTGTAACCGATACTTTGAATTTTGAATATATACAATTCAAGTTTTTCGCGTTTACAGAAGTCTTCTAGGTTTAGGTTACAAAACTAGCTCTTGGTGAAAAGACAAGGATACCCTTACTAACTCTTAAAAAGTGTAAGGAACAAGGGAACTCCTCTCAAAGCACAAGGTACAACACTACTTAAAGATTGACTAGTCAAATACTAGTCCTTGAGTATCAAAAAAATCAGGATTTTAGGAATCAATTCCTCAAAAGAAATAGAATTAATTACTCAATTAATTCATGGTTTGGAGTGTGGATTTTTGGGGTGTCACAGATTACCTTGGTTGTCTTGCATGCTAGTTACGTGCTTATTGGTACTAGTGTGTGATTTCCTTGTGATAACTTCTTGATTCGTGATTGAATTGATACTTGAGCCTATCTATTCGTTGTAATCCTTTGATATCGTTGTATAGCC
This sequence comes from Ipomoea nil, assembly GCF_001879475.1. Lineage (NCBI taxonomy): Eukaryota > Viridiplantae > Streptophyta > Magnoliopsida > Solanales > Convolvulaceae > Ipomoea > Ipomoea nil. Next base: position 673,078 of record NW_017618421.1, on the reverse strand, counting down.
TTTGGAATATCTTCTTCGTATCTCTTTCGTGAATTCCTCTCATTGTGATTTATCATTGTGAGCTTGTACATTCGTTGTACTTTGTCCTTGATGATTCTTCGATTGAGCTATTGTTTGGACTTATCCGTTGTTGTACACACTTCTTGTGGAATCTATACCTTTGCTTGTATCTCTAGATTCCTTGGGTATTGAACTCTTGTGGTGATGATTGAGTTGGTGTGATGGACAATGGGGGTTTTACTTTTACCGGTATTCGAGATAATGGTATTATTTATCGGGACTAGATCCCCGCGAATGTTACTGAATCGGGACTTCGTGCCCCCATGAAAAGAATGAATCGGGTCCTCTGACCCCGCGAAAACCATAATCGGGACTTAGTGTCCCTGCGGAAATCTCTAATCGGGTCTACGACCCCGCGGAATCCATACTAGGGTCCTTTGACCTTGCGGTACATATTAGTTCTAGGCCCTCATACTGATCCATTGTGATTAGAGTTATTGAGATGACTCCGTGGTGAATGACTTGGTTTGGCTATGTCCTTTGTGGATTTGGAACCTTGTCGGTGATTGATTGATTGTGAATTGTGTTGAGAACCACTTTGTGGATGATTGTGTTTACCTTACCTTACTTGTTATCTCTTGCTTCATTATCTCTATTCATTGAATTGATCCATATCGTTGTTTCGTGGCATTGAGTGGCATTGTTGTGTATATTCCTTGTATGGTCGGAGTATTACTCATATTCCTGGTGATTTGTAAAGCTACAGTTGTTTAAGGATATACTTATGTATTCCCAAGTGTCAAAATGGTTTATATCTATAAAGTATATGATTATGTATTTCAACGTGATGGAGTTGGGCTGCTTAGGATTTTTCGCTAATGGTTATTATACATTATGTTTTCAGGTGTTTAGTCGATCCGAGAGCGCGATAGTTGGAGCCCGGTTTAGACTAATTTTCCCCTTCCTCTAGGTTAGATGTTTTGGCCGGTGAGCCCTTGAACTTGTAGACTTTATGGATAGTGATTTTTGTATTAGCCTGTGCATCTAGGTTGGATGGCCTAGATGTGGCATGACATCCCTATAACAATGTTAGCTTCCACTAGATTTCATATGTTAATGTTTAAACTTGTTGCTTATCATCTAAGTTTGAATGATTTCTCTATGCTTAATTTTGGGGGTGTTACAATATATATATATATATATATATATATATATATATATATAT
>NW_017618421.1:661853-666853 GCF_001879475.1 Ipomoea nil | reverse complement strand
TAGAAGCACTTAAAATAGGAGGTCCATTGATTAGCACCCTTCGGTTAGTTGATGGGGATGTTAAGCCATCAATAGGCTATATTTATCCTGCGATGGAGATCACAAAGAAAGCAATTGAAAAAGCTTTCAACAACAACACAAGCAAGTACAAGAAGGTATTTGAGATCATAGACAAAAGGTGGACTTCCCAGCTTCGCCAACCATTGCATGCAGCTGCGTATTACTTGAATCCAGATTACTTCCGGTATAGGGGTGAGCCACAGGTTTCTCCTACAATTAATTCACCAGAAGTTGTTGCTGGCTTTTATTCTTGTTTGGAGAGGTTGGTTCAAGATCAAGATGTGCAAGATAAAATTACCGAATAAATCTGTGCGTGGGAAATTGGGAGTGGTTTATTTGGCTTGCCAGTTGCCAAGAAGCAACGCGGTTCTAGAGCTCCAGGTGCTTACTAGTTACTTCTTAGATGATTTAACTTACACTTTTTATTTATAATCAAACTTTGAATAATTTTTAAATTTTACAGTTGATTGGTGGACTTCTTTTGGTGGTTCAACTCCCCATCTGAAAGATTTTGCAATTAAGATTCATAGTCGCACGACTAGTACCTCCGGATGTGAACGGAACTGGAGTGTCTTTGAGCATGTAAGTTAGTAAATTTAGAAGTAATTAGCATTTAGCAATTATAACATATTCATGCACTAATTCATTTTAAATATTCTAGTTGCATTCGAAAAGGAGGAGTCGCCTTGAACCCATGCGCCTTAATGATTTGGTTTTCATTAAGTATAATAGGGCATTGAGGCGACGATGGGAAATGCGGGATACCGTTAATCCAATTAGTTTGGATCAAATTGATTTTGCCAATGAATGGTTGACAAGTATCCCGGAGGATACAAATGAGGAGTTGGTGCTTGGTGACGGGGATAGCTTGACTCGGGGTGACATTGCTAAATTTTCGGGTGCAAATGAAACTCCTTATTCTCTTAGGCATGCTTCAAAAGGAAAAGAGAAGGTTGGGAGTTCAACTTCAAGGTCTAAGGGAAAGGAAAAGGTTTCCCAATCTATACTAGTGAATGAAGATGAAGATGATGAAGATGAGGAAGAAGCATGTGAGGATGATGGAGTTGTGGAATTTGACAATTTGGATTTGTGTGATGAAGAAGATGAGTTTGATATGAAGGATTGAATGACTATGAATGATTGTGTTGTGAACTTGTGACTTTATGATGTTTGCATTATTATGATGTTGTGCATTTAAGAGTTATTTTGCATAATTATTAGAATATTTGGAGTTTTTGACTATATATATATATATATATATATATATATATATATATATATATATATATATATATATATATATAATACATGTATATTTAAAGCGTCGCTTTTCATGAAAAAGCGACGCTTCGCTTTGCGCTTTCGCTTTAAAGCAAAGCCCTCCCTTGTCGCTTTAGTGCGCTTTTCCATTTTAAAAAGTTTGCTATTGCCAATACACTCATCCGAAACCTCACGCATGAGGTGTACACTTCAAATACATGAGTCAAGACAAATTCTACTCTCAACAAAGATACAACACATAGCGAAATCACCTCAATCAATACATCAACAATCACAAGAAATAATCTAATTCACATACAGATTATTCTAGCCAAACATTGTCTAGATTGAATTACAATATCAATTGAAGAAAGCAATGGAGATTGATGATGAAATGGAAGAGAGAAAATGCAGGAAAATACCTAATTCAATTGCAATTAACAATCAATCCATAATATACATCCAATCAAGCAAGAATATAGCTACTAGGTTGAAGATGAGTTGTCAATTCCTCTTGAATCCTTGAAGATCTTCCCCTTGGAGAGAATTGAGAGCTTTGTCTAGAGAGAGAAAGTACAAGATGTGGAATCTAAAAATCTAAAAGGAAGTCTCTACTAAATCTGAAAAGTCTAACATTTAAAGATAAATTCCATGCCAAAGTTCATCACGCCCCCTGTAACACCCCGTGTTACGGCCTTCAATCCCGGATTAATTATTTAATTAATTTCGTTAATAATAATTAAAAAGGAATTTAATTTGGCTAGGATTCCCTTTAATTAATTAATGAGGTCCACCATGGATCGTGGACCCTTGCTTAGACTAAAGTCTTAAGCCTATTAGGAATAAAGAAAGTAAACCTTTTTACTAATCAGATTCTAATTAGGAGTCCTAGACATAATTATCTATTAGAAATAAAGAAAGTAGGCCTTTACTATTCAGATCATGATTAGGATTCCCTTTAATTAATTAATATGGTCCACCATGGACCATGGACCCTTATCCCTAAACCAAGCCCTTAGTCCTATAAGGAATAGAATTAGTAAACACATACCATTCAGACCCTAATTAGGACTCCTATATATATATATATATATATATATATATATATATATATATATATATATATATAAAGACATAGGAGGCACCTAGAAGTCACACCACAATAAATATCACTACACAAGAATTCCCAATGGATTCCCCACCACCAAGCCTAGGGAGGACAATCGAATGGAAATTTTAGGGAAGAACCTTAATAGCCAAGGGAGGATTAATTAAGGCTAAGAGGTAACCCATGTCTCAACAAAACCTATTTTCTTCGCTATAATCTCCTTCCTTGGCCTCTTACTATATGCTTGTGTCTTGATTAATTCCTCTATTCTATTTGTGATATATTCTTGATGATTTGTGTATTCTTGATAATCTTGATGATCTTGATGTTGAAAAGAGGTTCTTGATATTGATGTGATGATTCTTGACAAATCTTGATATTTCTTGATGTTAAAGATAAATTGTGATTTTGATGATTTGGGAGGGATTAGAGCCCTAGGGTGGATTGGGAATTTGTGTTGTAATGTTCTTGATATATATTTGGGTGGGAATTCGCATGTTCGGGTGTTGTTTATGTTTAGAAGTCGTAATAGGATGAGTTATATGTGATTCTTGCTTTTGATCCATTAATTGCCTATGTGGTGTCGTTAATTGTGTTTAAAAGTGTCTAAGCATGGTTTCGGGTTACACAAAGGATCCCGGGACGTAATTGTGATGAAAGAGTCAGTGAGGGGTAGGTGGGGGTAGGGGTACCCGCCACCTACCCGCTGCCTGGAAATCACCGAAAGGCAGCGGGCAGGCGCCGGGCAGGTGTTCGCCCGCCGGCAACCCGCTGCCCGGGCGATGATCTCCGGCGGGCAGCCGGCGGGTGACCCCCACCCACCGGCTACCCGCTGGTCCGTACCCACCCCGGGTCTTTGGCTTCCCCGTTTGATGTTCCCCATTTCCCCGTGGTGTCCCAACGGACCCCGTTTGTCGCACTTGAGTCTAGTTTGATGTTTTGGGTACCGTTCGTAGGATAAAAGAGTCTTAGGGATTGCATGCTAGTTGAATCGGTAACCCGTTGACCTAGGTGGAAGTCATATGAACCCCTTAGGACTATTCTTAGTATGTGAATGATCACACATAAGCTTATTTATGCGTCTTCACCTTCCCAATGTGCTATTATGTGCTATTGTGTGTTACGTGATGCATGATTCCCCAATTTGGTTGCGATCAAATTGGCTATACGGGCAGTTGGATGGGTTGAGAACCATCCTAACGATCGGTCAGGTATATAAATATTATATAGGGCTACGGTCCACTGTTTGGTTACTTATGAGATGCTGTTCATCCTCCTCGCTGCCGTCAGTGATTCACTTCTTGGGTTGTGGTCCACATGGGCCTCGGGTACGATGACCCACCGAACTGGACGCGCCAGGCGGTGTGTAGGGCCAATAAACCCGAGGAAGGTTGTAGTCCACCGACCTGAGTAATCAGGAGGTCTGTAGGGCTACGGTTGGCTTCGATCCACCGAGTGATGGGCCAGCGGTGTGTAGGGTCGTAGTCTCCGAGGATCTTCGCCCACCGACTGAGTCTCTCAGCGGTGTGTAGGGCTTGATCCGCTACGGTCCACTGACTGTGCCCGTCAACGGTGTGTAGGGTCGTATGTCCCCCCTTGTAAAGGGGATCACAGTCCACCGACTGGGCGCGTCAGCGGTGTGTAGGATTGTGATCCGACGTTGAGTTCGTCAGCGGTCTTGAAAGGGTTGGTTGCGATCAACTCCCTTCATGCTGCGGTATGAGGTAGGGTGAAGCGGGGCCGTGTTAGTGCTATATGCGCTAACCCTCATGTTCGGAGCATGCGATTGGTCCGGTGGCGCCAGCTCAGTGTGATTGAGTGTCACAAATGATGATTGGATGATGATATAATTGATTTGGAAATAGACTGTGGCCTTAGTTGCGTATTCCTTATGATGATTCTACTTAACTATTATCATTGATTATTGTGCTTATCCCTATTTGCTGAGTCCATTCCTGGTTTTAAAACTAGAGTCTCTTAGGTATATATCTTCCTGCTTCAAAATGATTTTCATATATCTATATATATCTATCTATAATGTATTTCAACGCGTTGGAGTGGGTTACCGGCATCATTCGCTGAACAGATATATTTGGCTTTCAGGCACAGATGATTAGCTCCCAGAGCGCGCTAGAAGAACTTGGAGTAGATAGATAGTTCTCCTTTCGGCCTGCGTGCCATGATGATGTATTGAGGATATTTAGTTAGTTTAGCTTGTGCATCTGAGTTCTCCAGCTCAGATGTGGCATAGCACCCCGCACTCGTATATTTAGTATTACTCTGTTTTGGGATTTAATGAGAATTGACCTTTGTTATATAAGTTTTAAAAGTTTCAAAATTTCGGGGTGTTACACCCCCAGCCACGATAGTTGTCACGATCGTGACTGGTTTCACTTACGCCTCAAGGCATGAATCACGATCGTGGCGGGCATCGTGGCAGTCCCAGGTTTTTTGCCATGCCTGAATCACGATCGTGATTGGGGTTCTGCTTGGTCCTTCTTCCGTGCTCTTCCAAAGTTGTTCCGTTTTAAGCTCCTTTGCCACTCTTTTTGCCTAAACGTTGTCCAAAACA
>NW_017618421.1:644353-656853 GCF_001879475.1 Ipomoea nil | reverse complement strand
TCCGCGCGCAAGAATCACAAGGGGAGGAGCATAATAGAGAAGGTTCTATAGATAGTCTGCTAGAAAGTTGTGGTGAGACCCCCGATCTCCAGATGGAGACTAAGGGTAGAAAGGACAAGCCGTCCACTTAGTCTCCGCTATCCACCAACCCGTTCACTATAGAAAATCAAGAATATCGCGCACCAAGAGACTTTGAATGCCCTGTGATGCCCACGTTCGACGGGACGGGCAACCCCGATGACCACTTGATCGACTTTCGAAAAGAGATGAGGATGATAGGAGCGGATGGTCCTATGTACTGCCATGCCTTCTTCTCAACACTAAGTGGGGTAGCGCAGCAATGGTTCACGTCACTACCACCCCAATCTATCACTTGTTTCAAGACCCTAGCAAAGCAATTTTTAACGCACTTTGCTGGAAACATAAGAGACAAAAAATACCCTATGTCCTTAACTTCAGTACAACAAGAAGAGTCAGAGACATTGAAAAAATTTCTAAAGCGATGGCAAGAACAAATGCAGATAGCAGAGGACTTGGACGATCGAACAGCGCGAACATTGTTCATGGAAGCATTAAGGTCTGGGGATCTACTCACTAGCCTGCGAAGAAAACACCCCGAGACCTATGCCCAAGCCATCCAGTGGGCCCATAAATACGCAGATGCAGAGGAAGCCTTGCGACAGAAAAGGAAGAGGAAAGAAGAACGACATTACGAAGATATAAGAACACATTTGGGTGATCGACCGTCAGAAAAGAAAAATAAATCAAGTGTCCACAAGGAACCAATCAACCACTGTTACAGAGCGGTCCCCGAACTAGGGTCCCGACCAGCGTACAATGCAAAATTACCTCGCCATACATCGGCCACGAGCCGACCACTACCACCCCTCTCACAACCAATCAACCGGTCGCTGTATATGAAACCTGCCGCTAGAGGACCTAAATAACTTCGCTACCACCGGAAGGCAGGTCACACCACCGAAGAATGCACCACTCTACAAAAGGAGATCGGAAACCTCATCCATAGAGGAAGACAAGCCACTCGCCCCAACCAGTGGTCAATACAATCGACGGAACCAGCTGAGGATCCCGTCCATACAGAAAGACAGACCACTCACCACAACCAGTGGTCACGACAACTGACAGAACCAGCAGAGGATCCCGTCCATAGAGGGACACCTGTCACTCGCCCCAACCAATGGCCACTACTACCCACGCAACTAGCAGGGGACATTATCCCTACGGAACAAAAAATAGAACCCTCACCGAAAAGTTTCAGTTGGCAAGACGACGACTGTGAGGAACAGGAAGACCGAAATTGGAAACACAAGCCCAAAATTCACTAGAAAAGCAGGACCTACAAATTCAAACCAAGAAGACACATTCGGAATTCAAGGCGGCTCAAGAAACACTATCAATGGTTGGGAAAATAATCTCGCATGGTTAGTTACTATGTACCATAGACCATCATATTATAGAATTTTAATAAAGTCATCAGTTCGATCTAAAAGGATTCCCACGCCCACCCTTTACATGAAGTAAATGCATTCAAAATCCACGACAAGGAGGAAAGATTGCTTGTCACTTGCACCCTGGTAGTCTTGCCACTCTCTATGACAGGCACCACATAAAGACAATAAGGAGCGTTACACGACGATGACCTCCCATATACATAAAATTATCCAGACTAATCACGTGCTTTGCCACCTGGTCATCCAGACTAGTCATCCTAGCTGGTCACCCCGATTGGTCATCTAGGCGTCCAGACTGGTCATCTCACCACTCAGTGGTCGAAGGACCTTCCCACCACTCAGTGGTTGATAGACCTTTCCACCTCTCAATGGTCGACTCGGCCTCTTACTACTCAGTGGCCAACTCGCCTTCCCACCACTCAGTGGTCGACTCGTCTTCCCACGACTCGATAGTCGATAGACTTCCCACCCCTCAGTGGTCATCACGCATGGAGTAGTAATCAGATCATAGTCAAACAAATGCATATAACTGCCGGAGTAAAGAACCTGGCAATATCAGATAACGGGGAATCTAAAAGATAACGGGGTGTTACGGGTGAAGGGTTTAGTGTAGAGTCTAGGGGTTATAGGAGATAAGTCTAGTCGGTATAAAGTCTAGGGCAGAGTCTAGGAGACAGCAGGGTATAAAGCATGGTCGTCAGGAAATGGTCAGATGGAGTATGGGATATCATAATCTAAGAACGGGATACGTTCTCAGATATATTTGGCGGATGAGAATACTGGCAGAAAACGGGCGACGTACTCAAAATCCATTGGCGGATGGGTATACTGGCAGAGAACAGGAGACGTTCTCAAAAACCATTGGCGGAGTGGCATACTAACAGAGAACGAGCGACGTTCTCAAAAATCATTCGGCGGTTGAGCATACTAATAAAGAACGGGCGACGTTCTCAAAAATCATTCGGCGGTTGGGCATACTAACAGAGAACGGGCGACGTTCTAAAAAATCATTCGGCGCTTGGGCATACTGGCAAAGAACGGGCGACGTTCTCAAAAATCATTCGGCGGTTGGGCATACTGGCAGAGAACGGCATACGTTCTCAAAACCCATTGGAGGAGTGGCATACTAATAGTGAACGGGCGACGTTCTCAAAAGCCATTGGCGGATGGGCATACTGGCAGAGAACGGACGACGTTCTCAAAAGGCATTGGCGGATGGGCATACTGGCAGAGAACGGGAGACGTTCTCAAAAGCCATTGGCGGATGGGCATACTGGCAGAGAACAGACGACGTTCTCAAAAGCCATTGGCAGATGGGTATACAGGCAGAGAACGGGAGACGTTTTCAAAAACCATTGGCGGAGTGGCATACTAACAGAGAACGGGCGACGTTCTCAAAAATCATTCAGCGGTTGGGCATACTAACAGAGAACGAGCGACATTCTCAAAAATCATTCGGCGGTTGGGCATACTGGCAGAGAACGAGAGACGTTCTCAAAAGCCATTGGCGGATAGGCATACTGGCAGAGAACAAGCGACGTTCTCAAAATCCATTGGCGGATGGGTATACTGGCAGAGAACGGGAGACGTTCTCAAAAACCATTGGCGGAGTGGCATACTAACAGAGAACGTGCGACGTTCTCAAAAATCATTCGGCGGTTGGGCATACTAACAGAGAACGGGCGACGTTCTCAAAAATCATTCGGCGGTTGGGCATACTGGCAGAGAACGAGAGACGTTCTCAAAAGCCATTGGCGGATGGGCATACTGGCAGAGAACGGGCGACGTTCTCAAAATCCATTGGCAGATGGGTATACTGGCAGAGAACGCGAGACGTTCTCAAAAGCCATTGGCGGAGTGACATATTAACATTGAACGGACGACATTCTCAAAAATCATTCGGCGGTTGGGCATACTGACAAATAACGGGCGATGTTCTCAAAGGTTATTGGCGGATGGGAAGATTGGGTTGATGGAACGGGATAAAGCTTGAAAATAACATACACAAAACAAAAAAAAAAAAAAAAAAAAAAAAAAAAAAGAGCAGAAAAGGAACAGGAAAGCAAAACAAGAAGAATAGAATTGCCATTACAACACCTAGTTGTACAAAAAAAAATAATAAATAAAAAAATTTCTACATATCATCTAAGAAGCAGGATCACAGCGGGAAACATCCACTTGCTCGACCCCATCCTGGCAACCACTATCATGAACTCTTGAACCTACACTATCCAGCTGCCCAGAAGACACATCAGCATTTGAAGGTTGGTGGTCGAGTCCAAATAATCATGGTCCAGAAGAATCTCCCACCGCTCACCTCAAGCACTGTTACAGTCCAGAACTTGGAGAAAGAAGGGCCAGAAGTAGGTTGTGACATAGACAAACAAATAAAGTATCATGAGCATAGCATGGACCTGGAAGAAGCAACAAATAAATAAATAGCTTGAAAGAGACTAAGAGATGCCGAGCAGAAAAGCAGCAGTACCGTCAAATGGTCTAAAGAGAGAGGAGGTCAGCTCAAGTAGGAGGACCTGACTGACCGGTCAGACAAATGACCGGACAGCCAGCCACCCCTTGGTAACCGACCGGCCGCACAACACCAACGGCAAGGGGCTACCTGTCACTCTCCATCACCTCGTTCAAAAAAAAAAGGAAAAAAAAAAAGGTGCCGAAACTTACCAACAGTGGTGTGAGAGAACACACCGAGGAAAGAATTAGCAACCAAAGAAGGCAATAGACCAATCCAGAAGAAGTTTGGGAGAGAATGAAGAAGAAGAGAGTAAGAGAAATTAAGGGGATGAGTGGTGTTTATAAGCAAAAAAAAAAAAAAAAAGATACTCTGACATTTCCTTTAGTAAACACCTCTTTGACTTGCAACAACCCACTTGAATTTACAAACGATCACACCTGGCTCACAAAGCTCCCACGTTATACATGCATAGCGTGCTAGAGCAGTACGAAGAGTGCAAGGACCAATGGCTACAATGATGAACCTCCTAAGGGTATACCATCATCTTTGGCAGTATGCATAGAAATTAGTAAATCTAAAGGTCCCTGCCAAGGGTGTACCATCAATTCGTGTACAACTTTGATTCTCCATCTTTTTCATCACAATTTTCAGCATAAACACCCACATGGTCTCAAGTTTCATATCTGAAAGCAGCTAAATGTGCCTGCCCCTACGCATGTATACATCACAAATATGATAGAAAATGATCGGAAAAAGAATACTACATCATGCTAGTATAAAGCGATGAACGCATTATATAACAAGCGCAAAAAAAAAAAAAAATGACGCTACGGTTGGCCAAACTAGCCAACCGCAAATGAAGCCTGGTCGGTCACTGCGACCGACCGGCATTGTTCGCGGCTGGCCAAACTGGCCAGCCACTGGCGAAGCCTGGTCGGTCGCAGCGACCGACCAGCCGGTAGTGTCGGTCGATCAGCGGCAACAACGACCAGACTCTTTTGGCATTAAAGAAGAAAAAAAAAAAGATACGAATATGGCTGATTATGAACTGCAAGCAAGATCAAAACAAAGGAGTATGGGAAAAGAAAGCAGTCCGAATGCTTCTACATGTAAGGGTGAAATCCTGGAAACTCACACAGCGAAGGAAATTTCTCTGGAGGAGATGGGATGCGCCGGAAGTCTTCGCTATCGCCGTTATCTTGAAGCTAATGTCGAGCTTCACCGTCAGGATAAGGAGAGAGATGGTCTAAGATATACAGGGAAGGTATGGTATTTGAGCATTACTTTGTCTCTGGCAGGTTTTATTGGAGGGATTACCTAAGCATTTTGTTGTGAGTTTCAACACCTGACAAAGCAAGACATAGCAAGGAAGAGAAGGGATTTTTAAAAGGTTTGACTTTTATGTACTGAGCTTTGGTTTTTTCCTACTTACAGGAGGTGTATAGTAACATTGTTGGGCAGCTTTGAAAGCATTTCCTGCCATTTACCAATTTTGCCATTTCTGATATTATTATTATTATTATTATTATTATTATTATTATTATTATTATTATTATTATTATTATTATTATATAATTATTCTCATTATTATTATTATATCATTATTATTATCTTATTATTATATCATTATTATTATTATATTATTAACTGATTGTAAAGTGAGATACTTTCCTGAGACATCTACTTCGCGAAATCTCACGAAAGTGGGGGACTGGATGATGGATAATACACTAGGCCTGGGCCACATGGACCGTCCCAAGAAAGCAACTGGATTAAGGAAGCCCAAGAAGGATACCCAGTACGGAACAACTCGGGAGTTCGCTAAGGATTGAGCTTATTATTTCCAATATAATCAGAACTGGACTCATTATTTCTTATATAATAGAATTAAGTTGTATTATTTTCAATGTAACTAAAACTCCCAATATGAGGCAGTCTAGAATTCTTATTCCTTTTATCGGGCTCTAGGCCCAAAATATGTATAAATAGACCCCTCACATAGAGGAGAGGGGACAACTTTCTCTATTCACGAGCAATACTCTTAAATACAAATTTCCTAAATTTTCTCCATATATTTCTCCTATATTTTTCCTATATTCTCGTTATATATTGTGAAACTTAAGGTGAGCCATTTTAAAATCTTAGGTGTATGGCTTGTGTTCTTAAGGTGCTTTGTTTGTGTGCTTAGAGTGCGTGGTTTGTGTACTTAATGTGTGCCATTTTAATGCTTAAGGTGCGTCAACCACACAACCGCATGGGAAGCCATATCCGCCCCTGAACCCTTCCAGATATATATATATATATATATATATATATATATATATATATATATATATATATATATATATATATATATATATATATATATATATATATATATATATATATATAAGGTTGCAAAAATCGCTAGGCACCCTCTAGGCGCCTGGGGACCGCCTAGGGCGCCTAGAGCGCCTAGGCGGGCGCCTAGGTAGCCGACCGCCTAGCGCCTAGGCGCGATTTTTGCAACACTGTATGTATATATATATATATATATTTATATATATATATATATATATATATATATATATATATATATATATATGGTTGAGTTCACATGAGGATCACAATATATAGAGGACTCTGCGGACTGATTACGGGCACACGATAAATTAGTATCAGGCACACAACTTAATACAATACATGTAAACATCAGTTTTCGAAGGCGCATAGACAGTATGAGGAGTGTAAACTGAAGCACCTTGTGGAGATAGGTGTGTGGCTGACATGTTCTTCATCAAGAAATTGAGTTCCTAGTTGAGGATATCAATCTTGGGTTGCATATGTGTTTGCCCTTCTGCATTGTGTTTTGCCTGGATTTGTCCATCATTTGTATGATTTAATCAACCGAAATAACCACACTCGATGTGCCATGTTTCCGCTATGGTCTACCAATCACTTCTTGGATGATGGAGTATGCACCAACTCTTCTTACAGAACCCGGGTAATCATGCTTACTAAGAGCTGCTAACAATATGTCATGATGTCTATTCAATTGAAATGTCCCTTAACTAACTTCATCACTGTTATAGAATATTCTGTGAGATTAAGTATCCTATATTTTTGGAAACTAAAGATTAGGATTTCTGGTTTATGGAAATTGATTTCCATATCAGTTTAGATCCAGCTTGTATTTAATGTGTGGTTGACTAAACCTAAAGACACCAAGAAATAGAGAGAGTTCTTTACAACACAGAGGTATTCTTCTCTCACTGTTCTAACATAGTAACAAAGCCAGTGCAATAGGTTTTTTTTTCTTTTTTTTTTTTTTTTTCCGACGTCTCATGTCGTCACTGCCGATCCACCGCCACTCGTCGTCGTCCGGCGACTTCTCTTGGAAAATTTCTGGATAATCTGACCTGCGCATGAGCTTCACGCTCCGGCGCGTGCGGCGTCTCCGGCGACCGGAATTTTTCCCGGTCGGTCTTCGCAGGGTCGCCTGAGTTTGGGGGTCTCGGTTCCGGGCTCAGTTTGGACCAGTTTCGCGTCGGTATTTTTAGTTCTAAGGTCAGGTTGTTTCGTAACCCTTCGGCTCCGTTTTTTGCGTGATTTGTAATCTGTTTGGGGTCAAATATTTATGGGTATGGCTGAGAATAAGTCTGTGGTTTTCACTGATATAGTTCCTGTTAATTCTAAAATCACGGATTGTATGCTTAATTACTCTAATTACTTGGAATGGATAATGTCATTAAACTTTATCTTACTAGTTTGGATAAGAGTGACCACATATCCAAACCTTTGGCTGACCAAGGTGCTTCTATGGTACAAGATGATGCCCGTCTGTTCCTGCAAATCTGTAATTCCATTTATGAGGGTATTGTTGGGTTCATTAGTCATTGTGCCTCTGTTAAGGAGTTGATGGAGTATTTGGAATACTTGTACGCTGGGAAGGGGAATATCACTCGTGTTTATGATGTTTGCAAGTCTTTTTTCCGTGTTGAAAAACATGATTTATCTCTCCCTGCATACTTTATGGAATTTTAGAAGACATATGAGGCACTTAATCAGCTTATGCCATTCACTGCTGACATTAAAGAACAGCAAAATCAACGTTAACAATTGGTTGTTCTCAGTTTTTTTGCAGGTCTCCCTTCTGAGTTTGACACGGCGAGATCTGCAATTCTTAGTAGCTCTACAATCCCTTCTCTTGCTGATGTTTTCCCACGTTTGAGTCGATCAATGCAATCGCAACCAAGTATGCCTGAGGCTACCATCCCATCAAACAATGCTCTCGTTGGTCGTCATCCTCGCAGTGGGAATGGAAAAAATTCCCAGGGATACACTTATGGTGGTATTGTGTGTCATTATTGCCATAAGCCTGGCCACATAAAAAGGGACTGTAGGAGATGGTTGAGGGAACGAGGAAATCCGACTGCTAATGCTGCATCCACAACTGAGGCGTCTTCCAAGATAATCATTGTATCTGCTGATGAGTTTGCCAAGTTCTCTCAGTATCAAGAATCTTTAAAGCGTTCATCCTCTTCAGTCACTGCTATTGCTAACTCAGGTAATGCAACTGCGTGCCTTCTCTCATCCTCCTCCAAGTGGGTTATAGACTCGGGTGCCACGAATCATATGACAGGTAACTCTAGTCTGTTTTCCACGCTTTCTACCTCCCATGTTCTTGGGTCGGGTACCATTACGCCCATCCCCTCACTCCCCTTGTCTTCTGTCTTGCATCTACCTAACTTTTTCGTTCAACTTAATTTCTGCCAGCCAACTTACCCGTATTTTACACTGTTCTGTTAAGTTCTTCCCTGATTATTGTCTGTTTCAGGATCTTTTGACAAAGAGGGTTATTGGTAAGGGGTGCGAGTTTGGGGGCCTCTACGTTCCTGACACCACGAGGCGGGAGCTTATTGCTTGTTCGGGTGCTGTAACTCCAGTAGAAGCTCATTGTCGTTTGGGGCATCATTTCCTTCCCTTGTTGAAGAAATTGTGTCCGTGGTTTTCAAGTTTATCTTCTTTACATTGTGAGTCGTGTCAGTTGTCCAAGCAACATCGTGTGCCTTTGAGTCCTAAAGGTTAAAAACGAGCGTTTACTCCTTTTGAGTTAGTGCATAATGATATTTGGGGTCCGTGTTCTGTGACCTCTAAACTTGGTTTTAAGTATTTTGTTATGTTTGTTGATGATTTTTCTCGAATGACATGGTTATATCTAATGAAGTCTCGTTCTAAACTTTTTGAGGTGTTTTTGTGGATTCTGCGTTGAAATTGAGACTCAATTTGGTGTTCCTATCAAAATTTTACGTAGTGACAATGCTAAAGAATATTTTTCGTTCCCCTTTGTCTCTTATATGCGTAAGAAGGGTATGTTACATCAGTCCTCTTGTGTTGATACACCTTCCCAGAATGGGGTCGCTGAGCGCAAAAATCCGCATCTCCTTGAAACTGCAAGGGCCTTGATGTTTCAAATGGGGGTTCCCAAGCAATTTTGGGCTGATGCTATTTCCACAGCCTGTTTCTTGATCAATGGCATGCCCTCTGCGGTTTTGGGTGGGAAAACACCTTTCCATACTATGTATCCTTCAAAGCCTTTGTTCCATGTTGACCCGCGTATATTTGGCTGCGTATGCTTTGTTCGGGATGTTCGTCCCCATGTCACCAAGTTAGATCCCAAGTCCTTGAAGTGTGTATTTCTTGGATATTCCCGTGTGCAAAAGGGGTATAGGTGTTACTCTCTTGAGCTTGGAAGGTATCTTGTTTCCATTGATGTTGCCTTTCATGAGGATGTCCCTTTCTTTCCTTCATCCCCCGATGTTGTTCGTTAGGGGGGGGGGGGGGGGGGGAGGATGATATATTGATGTATACGGTCACGTCGTCTATTCCTTCCCCTGTTCCTACCCCTCCTGTCTTACAAGTGTATTCTCGTCGACCTCGGCCTGACGCACTCGTTCTGGCACCGCCTCCCGCTCCACTTCCAAACTCGGTACCAACTCTATGCCCTGTCACCACCTCTGTGTCATCTGATCCAGTCTTAGTTGATGAACGTCCGATTGCTATCTGGAAAGGTAAACGTAGTTGCACTTATCCTATATCCTTTGTTGCATCGTATGATAGGCTGTCACCTGCCTCGTGTTCTTTCATTGCTTCCCTTGATTCTATTTCAATTCCTAAGACTGTTAGGGACGCCTTGTCCATCCTGGGTGGCGAAATGCCATGATTGAGGAGATGAACGCTTTGGATCACAACGGTACTTGGGAGTTGGTTACTATGCTTGCAGGTAAAAGACCTATTGGTTGTAAATGGGTGTTTACCGTCAAAGTTAATTCTGATGGGTCTATGGCTCGATTGAAAGCTCGTCTTGTGCCTAAGGGATATGCCCAAACTTATGGAGTTGATTATTCTGACACTTTTTCTCCCGTGGCTAAGCTTACATCTGTCAGGTTACTCATTTCAATGGCTGTCATTCACGATTGGGCCTTTGCATCAGCTTGATATCAAGAACGCCTTTTTGCATGGAGATCTTCATGAAGAGGTGTACATGGAGCAACCTCCTGGGTTTGTTGCTCAGGGGGAGTCTGGGAAAGTATGTCGTCTTCGGAAAATTTAGTCAAGTTTTTGAGAATTTTGAGATGGTGAAAGACAAATCGGATCATTCCATGTTCTACAAGTAGTCCAAAATAGGTATCATCTGGTTGGTGGTTTATGTAGATGACATTGTCATTACAGGGAGCGACACCGAAGGGATTTTGTCTCTCAAGTCATTTCTTCATAGTCAATTCCAAACAAAAGATTTGGGACCACTGAAGTATTTCCTGGGTATCGAAGTTATGAGGAACAAAATAGGTATATTACTATCTCAACGAAAATATGTTATTGACTTACTCTCTGAAACGGGAAAACTAGGTACTAAACCATGCAATACTCCCATGATACCGAACTTGCAATTGTCAAAGGAGGGGGAATTGTTCTAAAGATTCTGAGAGGTATATGAGATTGGTTGGGAAGCTAAACTACTTGACCATAACCCGTCTAGATATTGCATACTCAGTTAGCGTTTTGAGTCAGTACATGTCATCTCTAACTATTGATCACTGGGCAGCTGTAGAGCACATCTTGAGTTACTTAAAGGGAGCCCCGGGACATGAAATCTTGTATAAGAATCATGGTCACACTCGGATTGAGTGTTTTACTAATGCGGATTGTGCAGGTTTCAAAGAGGATCGTAGATCAAGAACTTGATATTGTGTTTTCTTTGGAGGTAATCTGGTTTCCTGGAAGGGTAAGAAGCAGAATGTAGTCTCTCGTTCGAGTGCAGAGTCTGGATATAGAGCGATGACACAATCAACGAGTGAAGTGATGTGGATACACAACCTTTTGTATGAATCTGGTTTCAAAGCTCCAATTCCTGCAAAGCTATGGTGTGATAACCAAGTTGGTCTTCATATTGCATCAAACACGGTGTTCCATGAACGAACTAAGCACATAGAGATTGACTGTCATTTTGTACGTGAGAAGATACATCAAGGGTTAATCTCTACAGGATTTGTGAAGACAGGAGAACAACTTGGGGACTTATTCACGAAGGCCCTTACTGGAACCCGAGTCAGTTATTTGTGTAACAAGTTGGGCATGATCAATATCTTTGCTCCAACTTGAGGGGGAGTGTTATAGAATATTCAGTGAGATTAAGTATCCTATAGTTTAGGAAACTAAAGATTAGGATTTCTATTTTATGGAAATTGATTTCCATATCAGTTTAGATCCACCTTGTATTTAAGGTGTGGTTGACTAACCCTAAAGACACCAAGAAATAGAGAGAGCACTTTACAACACAGAGGTATTCTTCTCTCACTGTTCTAACAATCACATTTTTCTCCCTGTTCCAACCAATAAGATAAAGTCAAGTATTAGTATTTGTATGAATATTAAGTATTCTTATGATTTGAAAAAACAGTACTTACAATTTTATGAAACATCTCATGTATTTTCTCATTCCGAATGTGCTTTCTGCAGTTAGGATTTGCTCAGGATATTTCATGGCTTGACCCAAAAAAAAAATAATACAAATCAACAAAAATTCGAGATAAAATAATAATAATAATAATTTTGTCCTGTAGGTATACACACGTTAACATTTAATCACAATACCACTTCTCAAAAATTACCAAAATTTGAAATTAAATAAAAATAAAAATTCAAAAATAACAACAGATCAACACATTAATATATAATACCAAAAAAATAACTTATATTCGAAATAACACAAAAAATAAACATAAATAAACAAAAATTCAAAATATCAAAGAACAATAATAATAAAAATAAATATGTCAATTAACATTACACTAAACTTTTTTGCCATCGCACTTTATTAAAAAGTGTAGCGGAAAGACCTATTTCTATATTCATTTATGTAGTAGTGGTAAATATTACAATGTTTAAAGGCAATGATTAATAGTAGAATTTGCTTGTAATTATTTTCAAACATAATTTTTAAAATTTTATTTTAGCTTTTACTTTGTCAATAAATTATGAATGAGAAATACAATAATAAGAAAAAAACAAATTTACTT
>NW_017618421.1:0-34253 GCF_001879475.1 Ipomoea nil | reverse complement strand
CTTTGACCTAACTGATAGTTAGTTTAGGTTATATATTCTCCATCCAATTTGTCTGCTGATGTGGCGCCAAAAATTTAGATTACTCGGACTGATTTTACCTGAAATAAAATTCAAAGAGCACTAAATCTGTTCGAAAATAATATGTATGTATCTACACGTTTTTATGTAGATGGAAGAAAGAGAAATTCATTCTTTCTAGACTATTTATTATGCACAACTACCATAAAAAGGTGTTCTCATTTAAGACATTCTATCATCACACCATCTTATCACTCTTAAATGGTAAGATTTGGCATATCTAGATGATTTCTACTTGTACATATGTATGTAGATATACGGTTAGAAAGACATATAAGCATTATGTGCTTTTATCACCATTTAATGGATATAGGTGGACATTAAAAAGATGTGACATTTTTGCATGTGTGACACATAGGCACGAAAATTTAAATCAGATAAAGTGTCGAAATATCAGATGAGAAATTGAGCTTATAAATAGAATAGAGTTTAGAAACTTAGCTCAATTCAATTATGCCCATTTCGTGTCTCAATTTCGAAAATCTTGATTCACACAGAGGCTTTGTGAGAATATCAGCTAATTGATTCTCGGTCGGGATATATTCGATTGATAATTCCTTCTTTTCAACATGATCCCGGATAAAATGATGTCTCACATCAATGTGTTTTGTTCTTGAATGCAACACGGGATTATGTGTTATGGCAATAGCACTTGTATTGTCACACAATATATTGACATTTTCACAATTCACGCCATAATCTTTCAGCTGTTGTTTCATCCAAAGAATTTGCGCACAACAACTTCCAGCAGCTATATATTCAGCTTCGGCTGTACTTGTAGCTATGGAGTTTTGCTTTTTGCTGAACCATGAAACCAACCTTCCCCCTAAGAACTGGCACGTTCCTGAGGTACTTTTGCGATCGATTTTACATCCTGCAAAATCTGCATCTGAGAAACCAGTTAGTGTAAAGTTACCTTCCTTGGGATACCATAATCCCACATTGACTGTTCCTTTTAAGTATCGGATGATTTTCTTGGTAGCAAGAAGATGACTCTCTTTTGGTTTTGACTGGAACCTAGCACATACTCCACTGAGTAAGATATATCTGGTCGACTTGCAGTGAGGTAAAGTAATGATCCAATCATTCCTCGATATTTTGTTTCGTCCACATCCTTGCCTTCATAATCTTTATCTAATCGTAAAGATGTGCTCATCGGGATCTTGATTGAGGACTTTCCATCTTGACCGAATTTCCTTATCAGATCTTTTGTGTACTTGGCCTGATTGATGAATATTCCTTCGCTGAGTTGCTTTACTTGTAGTCCAAGAAAGTAATTCAATTCTCCCATCATGCTCATCTCAAACTTATTCTGCATGAGCTTAGAAAATTTCTCACAAAGAGTTTTATTAGTACTTCCAAAGATAATATCATCAACATAAATTTGTACTAATAAAATGTGATCATTTTCTTGAATTCTAAATAAGGTTTTATCAACAAGGCCTTTTGTGAAACCACAGTTAATTAGGAACGTTGATAGGGTGTCATACCAAGCTCTCGGTGCTTGTTTTAACCCATATAACGCCTTCTTTAATCTGTAGACCTTATTAATATCACCTTTTACCTCGAAACCGGGAGGTTGCTCAACGTAGACTTCCTCTTCAAGTAATCCGTTTAAAAATGCACTTTTCACGTCCATTTGATAGACAGTGAAATTCTTGTATGCGGCATAAGCTAGAAATATTCTGATGGCTTCTAGTCTTGCAACGGGTGCAAATGTTTCATCGAAATCTATGCCTTCTTCTTGTGAATATCCTTTTGCCACTAAACGTGCTTTATTTCGAATGACGATTCCATCCTCATTAGCTTTATTCTGAAAGACCCATTTTGTTCCAATTACATTGTAATTTTCAGGTCTTGGAACTAATTCCGATACGTCATTTCTCTTAAACTGTTCAAGCTCTTTTTGCATTGCATTGATCCAATCTGGATCACTTAGTGCTTCTTCAATGCTTGTGGGCTCCACCTGAGAAAGAAAACAAGAGAATAAAGAATTTATACTTGAGGACCTTGTTTTTACTCCTTCTCGTGGATCGCCAATCACTAGCTCTGGAGGGTGATTTTTGAGCCATCTCAAGTCAGGTTGTAGATTGCATGGGCTTTCCACGTTTCCCTGTTCAGTAGGTAAATTGGAGGTAGACACATTTTGCTCATCAGATTGATCTCCAATTTGTGTATTGACTTGAGAGTTTTGATTTTCAACGTGTGCATCTTCATTGGCTTCCACGTGTTCTTCACTATTGCAATCAATGTCCAATTGCTCCATACCCTGTACAATTTGATCTTTAAAAGATATGTCAGCATCATTAAATGATTTTTCAACTTGACAAATCTCCTGATCATTTTTGTTGCTTTGGGTTTCCTTTATATGAGCTTCATCAAATGTGACATGAATTGATTCTTCTACCACCATTGATTTCTTGTTCAATACTCTAAATGCTTTACTGGTAGATGAATATCCCAAAAATATTCCTTCATCTGCATGCTCATCAAAAGTCTTTAGATATGTTTTACCATTATTAAGAATAAAACATTTGATACCTAAAGTATGGAAATAGTTGAGTTTAGGTTTTCTCCCTTTCCATAATTCGTACGGAGTCTTATTGTAAGACTTATGTATCAAGCTCCGATTTTGTGTGTAGCAAGCGGTGTTGATTGCTTCAGCCCAATATCTTTTAGGTAGCTCGGCTGACGTAATCATCACTCGTGCGGCTTCTTTTAGCGTTCTATTTCTTCTTTCGGCTACACCGTTTTGTTGAGGTGTACGTGCGGCAGATAGTTGATGTAGAATTCCTTGGGAAATGCAGTAGGCTTCAATCACTTGATTCACGAACTCAGTTCCACGATCCGTTCGGATTTTTGCAATTTTCAAGTCTTTCTCATTTTGTAGTAGCTTCAGTAGCTCTGGCAACTTTTGCTCCACTTCATTTTTCTTTTTGAGAAATATTGTCCATGTGTACCTGGAAAAGTCATCAACAACAACTAGTGTATATTTCTTACCACTTAGACTTGCTGGGTCTACTGGACCAAATAGATCCATGTGTAGTAGACTTAGCGGTCTTGTTGTAGATTCTTGAGCTTTGGATTTGAAAGATGTCTTGACTTGCTTTCCTCGTTGGCAGGCATCACATATTTGATCTTTCTTGTAGACAATGTCGGGCAGACCTTCAACTAATTTGTTTCTTGCTAGCTTGTTGATGGTTTTGAAGTTTAGATGATTCAACTTCTTGTGCCATTCCCAACTTGTTGCGTGTGAGTTGTTTGCTAGTAGACACACTGATTCTTTTGTTGTGTTCCAATCCACAACGTACATGTTTTTCTTTCTTATTCCTTCGAGAACAACTTCTCCTGTGGAATTATTTTTCACTTGGCACTTCTCTTTGAAGAACTCTACTAGATATCCTTTGTCACAAAATTGACTTGTACTTAACAAGTTGAATTTTAGACCTTCAACAAATGATACATCTTCGATTTTCAAACCATTTCGAAACATTGTACCGATTCCTTTTGTTATGCCGTATCGTTCATTTCCACCGAATACGACTTTTGGTCCTTCGATATTTTTAAGATTCACAAGACTTGATTTATTTCCAGTCATGTGTCTAGAACATCCACTATCGAAGTACCAAACTTCCTGCAAATGAATTAAACATTTTTAGGTACCCAACTTGACTTGGGTCCTTGGGTGTTAGTCATTTTTGGTACCCAAATCCACCTTGTACTCACTGATCTAAGTTTAGGTGATTGGTAACCATTAAACACATTATAATCATATTTAATTTTTGAAAACATTTTTTGTGTCGGTTTTTGAAAATTGACTCGATTTCTTGTTACGTGGGATATAGATTGTTTGGGCCTGTGATAAGCATTAAATCTGGACTTAGTCCATGGTTTAATATTTCCAAACCAATCTTGTTTAGAGGGATAGAATCTCCCTGCCCCAATCCTCGGATTTCCCATTTTCCTATGAGGACTTTGTGCACTAAACTCATTGGTGTATTTCCATTCAGGAACAAACTTTTGTCTTTTAATGTACTGTTTGGACGAAATATTGTTTCTTTGAGGCTTTAGTCCAACAGTGCTAATTTTGACATCAGTTTGGTAACCAATTCCTTGTCTCACTGTGCTTTCTTGACCTTTTACAAATTTTACTACTTGAACTTTATTACTTAAAGTAGTAGTAGAATTGGTCAATTTCTCGGAGGCTTGAGAACACGATGGATCATAACCAAGTCTGGTTTTATCACTTGAGCGTTTTTGCATATTTACCATTTTGTCCATTATTTTGGATGAATGCGTAAATGTTGCTATAACCTCTCTGAGGTTGTGTTCTCTCACTTCCCTTGATTTACACTCTTCTTGAAGACAAATAATTTTATCTTTCAAGTCTTTCACTTCAAGTAGAGCATTTTGCAATTTTTCATTTAATTGATCCTTTTCAAGAATCAGATGATTATTGCGCTCTTTGAGTTGAGAGTGAGTGTCCATTACGGTTTGACATTCTTCCATTAAGTGAAAGAGGGACTCTCTAGAAAATGAAGAATTAACAGAGTCATAAGATTTAGATGTTACCTCATTTTCTTCATGTCCATTAGCCATAAGACACATGTCCTCGTGTGGTGTATTGTTGGAGATGCTCATGCAAAACATTGCATTGTCATCCTTTGAGGTGTCACTTTCATCACTTGAAGATTCTTCTGACTCACTTATTTCAAGTGGGTCACTGATGAGTGCTTTTCTTCTTTCTTTTAATCTTTTATCTTTGGGCTTGAATTCTTCCTGTTGAGGGTTAGTAACATTTGTATACTGACTTTTACTTACCTTGGGATATGGACAACTTGCTGCAAAGTGTCCCGGTTTTCTACAGTTGTAACACAAATTTGAATCTTCCTCAATAATTTCTTTCTTCGAATTCTTCGTTGTATTCCATGATTTCCCTTGTGGATTTTTCTTGTAGTTGCTTCTCTTCATGAATTTTCTGAATTTCTTGACAAAGAGAGCAAATTGATCATTAGGCAATAATTCAACATTTTGTACTGACCTTGAGGTTGATGGTTGCTCGGCTACAAGCGCGTTGTTCTTTTCTTCATGATCTTCCTCTAATCTTGATTTCATCTCAAATTCATAAGCTTTTAGATCACTAAAGAGCTTATCGGTTGATAGGGTTTTTAGATCCTTATGATCTCTCATGGCTGTGACCTTCATGTCCCATGTAGATGGTAGACCACGTAGAATTTTGAGTGAGATTTCTTTTTGATTAATATCTTTTCCAAGATCATTAATCTCTCCTAAGATTTTAGCAAATCTCGTTTCCATATCAGTAATATTCTCGCCGTTTAGCATTTTGAAATCCTCGAATTTCTTTAATGCTATAGTGAGTTTATTATCCTTTTCTTGTTCGTCTCCTTCACCAATTTGAATGAGCGTTTCCCAAACTTCCTTTGCGGATTGACACTTTCGAACTTTTGGAAATATCGTGTCATCGATAGATTTAAACAAAATATCCTTGGCAATATTGTCCAAGTTATTTCTTGTTCTATCTTCACGAGACCATTCCACTTTCGATTTTGGAATGTATTGCGGAGTCTCACTTGTTTGTTCGGATGAAGTGTTGACTTGCAAAATCTCGATAGGACCACTCGTAACCACTTCCCACATTTCATCATGTAATGCGGATAAATGTACCTGCATGCGAATTTTCCAATCGTCAAATTTTTCTAGAGAAAATAATAAATTTTGGGCAAGAGGATTATCTCTTTTCATCATCTTGATTTTTCGAGATCTGTCTAGCAGTCAAAATTGACTCAAATAGACAACTGCTCTGATACCAATTGTTGGTCCCGATAGGGTGGTGAAAGTCTAGAAGGGGGGGGGGGGGGGGTGAATAGACTTTCAAGCTTTTTCAAATTAAATAACTCTTTGGTAACTTCAACTCTAAGTAACAAGTAAATAGAGCAAGTTTGTACTGCACAGCGGAATAATAGTAAAGAGTTATGCCCAACTAGTAAATTAAGTGTGCATGTATGAGATAAGTTAGGTACAAATGATATGTAAAGTGACAGAGATATCTTGAATATGTAGAGGAGATGGTTCACTCAATATATAATGACAATATTCAAGATTGTAAATAAATATCGTATCACGTCGAACGTGTGACGAATGTTACATGCAACACGTCAAACTTGCTTAGAATAAAACACCATTTAAGCACGAGAAGTTTGAGTCACATGCATACGTGAGAACACACTAAACCCGGATGATTAAGATTAACTGTGAATAGTAAACGGGTTAGTCGGATGAGATAGATAGATATAGCAAATAAAGTAAGTGCAGTATGTAAATGAGAGAGGCAATTTATAGTGGTTCGGAAGTGGCGTAATCTTCCTAGTCCACTTTTCTCCTTTCACGTCTAGGAGAAATTCACTATTTTCCACACACAGTTACAATAGTGAACAAGTGCTACACAGGCACTTCCTCCGGATGTCTTGCACACAGCTACACCCTACTCCGAGTGTCTCGCACACAGCTACACTCAACTCCGAGTATTTCGCACACAGCTATACTCAACGCCAACTAAGTGTCTTGCACACAGCTACACTTAGCAACTACGAGTGTTTTGCACACAGCTACACTCACTAGAGTATTTTGCACACAGCTATACTCTTTCTACAGTTTACAAATACAAGGATTTGTATTTCTCTCTCCAACTAGATTTTGAGACTATTCAGACTAAGTCTCTTTGAATATTTGAGCACTAGCACTTTTGAATTTTGCACTTGTATTCTATCTCGTTTTTCTCTGTTCTTCTCACGCTCTCTGCACGCCCTTTGTCTTCAAGTCTTCATGACTTTTTATAGTCAATCAAATATATATCCGTTGGAGTGGGATAATTTGATATTTGAATTTTGAATCTTCATAGCCTGATATTGTTGACAGTAGTAGATCTTCAATTTTGATTTGATTTGTCAACTTGTCTGACAAAGTAATTATTTTTAGCACAACTTTGATTTTCTAGTTGTTTCTAAAAATATTACTTTAATTGTCAATTTGAATATCCAACGAATCTTTGAAATAAATTCATCTGATAGAATTTATTTCTAGGATAAGTTTTTATATTCAAGCCTTCATAAATATTTTTTCGTTCTGATCAAATGTCTTTCAGGGAATTTTGGAGTCTTGTGGCATGTGGGTGGACTTGGAGTAAATTCCTTCGAATTTATCCAATTTCTGATCATCTTGCTCTTTTGCCACATTGTGCTCCTTTGACTTGAACATCGTGCTCCTTGACTTTGAACATTGTGCTTCTTTTGATGCATTGTGCTCTTCTGACAACATTGTGCTTTTTAGACAGCATTGTGCTTTTTAGCATTGTGCTCCTTCGGACACATTGTGCTCCTTTGGTGAGCATCGTGCTCCTTAGCTGCATTGTGCTCTTTTCAGATTTGGTCACATTGTGCTCCTTTGGTGAGCATCGTGCTCCTTTCAGATTTGGTCACATTGTGCTCCTTTAGTGAGCATCGTGCTCCTTAGGACACATTGTGCACTTTTAGCATACATTGTGCTCTTTTAACATACATCGAGCTCCTTCAAAAATCTGCCTTATTAAAAATATAGGTCCTTAGGGGGAATCGATCTCGGGTGTGATCGTTTAGAGTAAGGACCTCTACCATTTCGCCATTAGGCTCATCCAGTCATTCCTTGCAACGCCATTGCTTTATGCTTCTTTCACGGATGAATGCTCGTAGGACCAAAATTAATTTCTCAAATTAATTTTGTTCTTCCTATGGTAGATTCCTTCTGATTTCAATATTCTGATTTATGATGCTTGTACTAAACACCTAAAGACCAAGGGGATCTAAAGATACATTTGGCTCATCAAAACTTACAAAAATATTCCTATCACCAGATTATGAGGATATGTGGTATTGGCATGGTGATGTAACCGGAGAATACTTGGTTAAGAGCGGCTACAGGCAAATAGTGGGAAATTATGTACAGACGACAGGGATGTTTGATAAATGGCCCAAATTATGGAAACTTAAAGTACCCCCGAGGTGGAAAACTTTTTTATGGAGAGCATTGAATAATATATTGCCCACCACAACGAACCTCATTATAAAGAGAGTGGAGATTAGCCCAACATGTGCTATGTGTGGGATTATGCATGAGAATGTTATGCACTCTTTGGTTGAATGTGATTATACAAGGAACATTTGGGCACAATCTCACCTTCCAATCCCCAATACTATCACAGATATTTTCCATGTTTGGTTTAATGAGGTATTTTCCATGTTTGGCCTGCTATACTATATATGGCGAGCAAAGAATGGAGCTATGTCGGATGCATACTTGCCAAGACCACAAAAGATAATTGCAATCGTAGCCGCAGCGATCCGGGCATGGCGAATTGCACACCCGGACCGCCCGCAACACCTGCATGCTCAGCGTGGATCCATCACGCCAACCGTCGAGCAGGGCCGAGAAGCGGTACCGCCCCCTACAGACATTCCGCCCACAAACCACACGGCTGCCCCCTCACGGAAGAAATGCTACATTGATGCAGCCTTTATCCATGCCACAAGCAAAGCCGCTGTTGGGGCAATACTACTAGACGAACAGGGATCGTATATCACAGCTCTACAGGCGCCTTTGATAGACTGCTTCTCCCCGATTATGGCAGAAGCAATTGCGTGTAAAGAAGTACTATCCTGGTTATGGGATCGTGGAGAGAGATCAGTGGACATACTAACGGATTGTTTGTCACTTCAACAATATTTATCACAAGCAAAGGATACACCACGTTCGTACCTCGGCTATGCCATTGACACCTGCAGAAACCGAATGGTTTCCTTTGATTACGTTTCAGTTAATTATGTTCCTAGATCAGATAATCGTTTAGCACACATTTTAGCCACTTCAGCCTTTAATTATTCAGCACCGATGTACTCGGACAATGGTCCGCCAGACGCTATTTCAGCATATTTCCAATAAATGCCGCGCAGGCTCTTTTCAAAAAAAAAAATGTATTTTCAAAAAATGTACCTTACGTACAAAAATAATGTATTCTTAATATATTAAAAATGTAATTTTTATTTATGATCCACACAATTGTGTGGACCATGGTCTATGCAATAATGATTGTAAAATCAGAGTATTCTTTGATTTAGTGGATAGTAGGTATAAAAGCAAAATAAATTATTTTTAATTATCAAGCTTTTGTATCATAGTAGTAGTGTATTTGCTTTATAAGTGAAAGGTTGTGAGTTTGATCCTCACTAGAGGTTCTTACTGATTATAATTCTTAAATAAAGTATTAAAAAAATTATAAAAATATATCGTTACTATATGGATGGGCAAATTAATATTTTGAATTTGGTTTATGTGATCCTTCACCTGGTAGAGACTTTTTTTCGAACTTTTCTCTTATTTCTTTCCATGCCATTCTTCGATAAAACTTCTTATTTGCTTCTCGATCCACGGTTTCGTTCACTTTTCCTTTGCCTTTTCGGTGGGGACTAGAGTGGCAGACCTCCTCCGCCTGGTATCTGCAGCAGACCGAGCTGCAGCAGATGGGGAACTCCCTATCACCAAGGCACCGGTCCGCTACAGCAGATGGGGAGCCCCTATCACTAGGGCACCCGGGCTGCGTGCAGCCAATGGTTGGGTGGAGTTTGCGGAGGTGGCTGGGCCTTTGCCCTTCTTGGCGACGGTTAGACGGGCCCGAGCCGAAGTGTGTAGAGTGGCGCGACGATTGACCATAGCCTCTGCGGGAGATACTGTAACACCCCCTTTTTCTAAATTCTAAACCCCGAATTAACAAACTTAATTAAGATAAATAAACGAAACTTAGATAACTAAGTAACCATCCAAACGATCAACTAAAGGGTGTCACCGCCACAGTCACCACTCACGGTAACTGCACAGCATACAAAAATAGCTAACCAAACTAGAGTCAAAAGCTTTACAAAATATCATAATCATGGGGAACAAACCCGGTGTCTACGCACCATCAAAAGATAGTTCAACTACAACTGTCAACAGTACAACTAAGCTAGTGACCACCACATCAAATCTACGCACGAAACTAACTCGTGTCCTCTCAAGAACTTGGCCCACCTGAAAGGGGTTATAAAAAAAAGTAGGAAAAATAAACCGGTTAGCAAATTAATGCTAAGTATAAAACCACTCAACCCTGTAAAGTACTCTAGATATAGGTTGGAAAACATTTCTCATTCACACGAAGTCTCAAGTATGAATATAAACAGTTACACCACTTAGTCAACAAGTCTCAATAGATATACATAAACACTTCTATATGCTTGCAATATATACTTCATATGAACATGCTTTAACTCAATAATTAATGCTCTAACGCATTCACATGCTATAAACAGATATCTTCAACTATAGTCCAACATGCACTTCTCATACTCATACTGATAGCTAAAGAACTGAAATTCAACAAGTAAGATCATGCTATCATGCTAACTCTTAAACAACAATAAGACTGTATTCCTCAAATGCTCTAAATGAAACGTATGTTAGGTCATGATACAAGTAAAGATATGATGCTATGAATATAGGTATACTCTCACTCTTTATATAAAGTGGAACATTTTCTGTGGAGGATCTCTGTTGAGTGTCTTTAACTCACATTTCTCTTCTTTCTTCTTAAGTCGAGTGGATAGTGCAATTGGGTCCCCTAAGTGAAAAAAGCTCCATTAAGGTCCTTTAAACCTGTAAAAATGTTCAATTAAGTTCAAGTTGATCTATTTAGTAGGTTATTTCTTTAAAAAGTTGACACGTGTCTTTATAAATAATTTTTTATTTTATTTTTTCAAAATATATTTATTATAAATTAAAAAAATAAAAAAAATTTAAAAAACAAGAAAAGAAAAAAGAGTGCAGCACCGGCTGTCCAAGCTAGACAGCGATGGCCGTCTGGAACGAGGGCGGTGGCCATTGTCGTGGCCGCCGCCCTCGTTCCAGATTTGGACCTCAAGTTTGAGGTCCAGATCTGGAAGACGGACGACTATTGCCGTCTCAAACAGCCGGTGGATCGAGGGCTGTTTAAGACGGCAATGGCCATCCGTCTTCCAGATCTGGACCTGAAATGTTTGTTTTTATATTATAAAAATCAAAATAAATAAATAAATAAAGAAGAAGCTAATTTTACTCAAATTCGCGGGAAATATGTTATGGAGTACTTGACAAACATTTTTTCATGGAACTAACACATGCACAGATGCACTAGGGTTTCCGAGGTATGATAACAGTATATTTTCGTATGCATCCCTACGTTGGCCGACAGTAAACTCCAAGAGACATTGGGGCGATGAGTTCTTCAAGGATGACGACGTGGAGTACATCAGCTTTACCTCTTCTTCCACCAGATATCCTCGTCGAAATTCTGAGTAAACTCCCTGCCAAATCTCTGGTCCGATTCAGGTGTGTTTCTAAATTCTTTTCTTCTCTGGTTGTTGATCATTCCTTTGCTAATCTGCATCGCAACTACTCCTTAACCCGTCCCAGTATGATGAGCATTCTCATTTTTTTCCCACTCGTGCGTGACTCCAATATCAATTGGTATTACACAATAAATTACTCACAAGAAAACCAAGGAACGCTCCAAGCCAATCGTCTCCACTATATCGACGACGACCCTAATCTCTTTTGAAAGGTTTATTTAAGCTCCGCCGTGAATGGCCTGATTTGTTTCTGGAGCTACACAAAACTCGGAGATGACATTTCTATTCACAACCTTAGTACCCGACAACATATTTCTCTTCTATCAAGCTGTCCTCGTCTGCAGCGTGATTCTCGGAGCAGGATGAGCGCTTTTGGGATCTTGGGTTTTGATTCCATTTCGAAAAGATACAAGGTGCTTAAGTCAGTACACTTTACTGATTCTGATGGCCGACATGTTTCGGTAAAGCATTGGGTTTTTACACTGGGCGTGGATAAATCATGGAGGGAGATTCATTCCTCCCCCTCCTACCATCCTTACAATTGTTTTAGTAGTCATTTCTGTTTCAATTTCTATACTAATGTTCATATTGATGGAGTTATCTATTCGGTTAATTCTTTAAATAAAGATAATTCTTTTAATAAAGATTATCGCTCAGGCCACATAGTAGCATTTGATGTTAGGGCTGAGAATTTCCATGAGATATGTCCTCTTCCATCAAATACTACGATGCCTCGATTGGTAGAGTTGGGCGGTCGATTAGCTATTGTTGATATTAGGCCACACTTCAATATGGAAATATAGATTCTGGAGGAATCTATGGTATGGAAGAAACAATATATGATTCACATTCCCATCCCATTGGAAGAGCGTAAAAGTGAAAGGGTTTATTTAAGGGAAGTTTTTTCTTTGCTACCAAGTTGGGGAGATTGCTGTGTTAGTGATGTTGAGTGGATCAGTTGCTATTTTATTTTATAAATTTAGAAGACAGAGTTGGAGAAAATTTGATATATGCCAGTTGCCTCTACGCATTAATGTGCCTTTACCATGGAGTACTGTTGGGGAAAATAGCAACGTCAACGCACGATCTGGAAGCCTTTTAAGAAGCACGGACACTATTGGTGTATGGTTGAAAGGAAATATGTGCCGTGTTATAATAACACTACCTTAAAAGCGTTATTTGCCCGGTAACGGTGCAGTTAGAACCATGGCACGCTTTCGACAGGCTACACAGACCTACTACGGATAGCTTGCACTAGCAATCACGTAGGCGAACCTCACTATTGCTCAGATTTTAATAGGCAGACACGAATTATATATTATATATACATATATATTATATATATATATATATATATATATATATATATATATATATATATATATATATATATTATATAACATGTATTAGTGTGAGAAGGAATGAAGAGGAAGATATGTCTTTTGGTGTGTATTTGGACAAAAAGGCTTGTTTCCTTATATAGTATAACAATATATGGACATCAAATGATAGCCTCTCATTCCATCCATACATTAACGCAAAAGAGGGAAGTGGAGACAAACCAACTCCTTGCATTTACGTAATTAACGGATATGTCCAAGTTGACAACCTAAAACTATGCTTCCACTTTGACTGTATTTCCAACAATCCCCCACACATTCAAAGTAGAAGGCTAGAGTGAAAAAAAGTCTGAGCAATATAGATGAGTTGATCTTAATGTCAGTGTTTGAGAACTTGAACTGACACGTAGTGACACTGAGTAATTTTCTTCCCGGGAGTGATGTGAATCTTGAACTCACCGGTTAGATAAATTTTGAACTCGAATGCACACACCAACTCAAAAAGTAGGTTCTACAAAAGTCAAACTCTTTGACTTCTTATGAACACCCTTAGTATTAAAGAATGTTACGTCTGTCTCAAATATGGACTTCTACCCTGTCAAAGTCTATCACAAAATAGACTTTTACCTCTGACAAGTCTTACAACATTATAGATTTTTTTCCGTCTTGTGAAGTCCATCTCAATACAGACTTTTAACTCTATCAGGTCTATCTCGGTATAGACCACCATTAAAGGCTTATAGAGTAGTTAAAGACATAAATCAGTTGTAAGTCTTTTCTTTCTATCATAGGCTGTTATTTGCAATGCAAACGACAGTTTGTGAATCACAATGAAGGAAGGTGTTGGACACCCCCACAATTACACGGTTATCACCATGTTTCTTAGCCACTCAGCTTATTGGGATAACCCCATTATCTTTCATAAGAGGCGGTTAGCCCTTTTCTACTCAAGTTAGGGGTCTCTTTAGGTCTATCTCAACATAGACCATGGTAGCCCTTTTCCACTCAAGTTAGGGATCTCTTTAGGTCTATCTCAACATAGACCATCCCAATTGAGTATAAGAGGCTAAACTTCCAATGTGGGATAACATGGATAGGCAAAAGGAAGCCTTTCCTTTTAAATGCTCCCAGCAATCCCCCACCATTAAAGGGACTTAGGCTGATGCTGTCATTGCCTGACAACGATCAAAACAAATTTTCATGCCAGTGTATAAACCTTGAACTGTCATATAGTGACAATAAGTACTTCTATAAACGGGAGTGAATTTGATCTTGAACTCATCGAATAGACAAAGTTTGAACTTAACGCACTTAATTTGCTTTGGTCGCTTTAAAATATGTGAGGTCATACTCTTGACCCTGAGATATCCCCTGTTAGGACTATTCTAGGATAGACCTTCAACTCTGTCAATTCTACCTCAACGTAGACCACCATGACTGGCACAGAGTATCTATGGGCACCACGAGCACTTTGTACTCATGTCATTATGCGGTGAATTCATTAGGTTTGTCTCAACAAAACCACCCTTTCTCAAAGAGTTATGAATTCAATAAGAGCTGTAGCTCAACCTCACATGCGGTGAATTCATTAAGTTTGTCTCAACAAAACCACCCTTTCTCAAAGAGTTATGAATTCATTAAGTGCTGTAGCTCAACCTCACAGGTACACACACTGTCGGAATGACCAACTAGTGTACTATTTTGTAACTCTTTTCATGGTTTCATTTGACCACAGAAGTGGGATCCACCACGAATTCATTACCACTTGGACTTTAAGTCCTTCCAATGAGTCAACGACAAATCCTCATAGTTAGCCCTCAAGTAAGTTGATTCTCTTGACCAAACTTACATGCACTTTGACGAGTACTTCGTTTACTCGTAAATAATCCCTTGAGATTTTCATGTTTAACATGACACATTCTCTTTCATCATTATTCTCAATACCATAGAGAAACTTTTGATGAAAATATATGGAGTTTATTACCCCCACAATGCAACACTTACAAATATTTTTGTCAAGCGTATTTGATCTCTTACCCAGACTGATCTTTGGTGCCCAACTTTAGCTCCTTTGTAGACTAAGTTTTGCCGATTTGCTTTGTGGAGCATTATAGAAGCTTCGCACTCTGCCTGATACATGCTCAACAGTTGAATATATTTCAACAAACTTGGTTATCTCAATTGATCACAATTACCCTTTAACTAGGAATTATAGGTATTTCAATATGACTCAACCAAAAATTTAAATAATATATATACAAATGCTCATTGTTAGTAAGCCATAGAAATAATGTTGTTCACATGCTACATGAAGTTGAACAATATAATCACAAATTTCACATCATATTCTTATAAGAAATTAATCTCATACACAAGGAATATGTTTGAGCTCATATTTATTCGGAATATCTCTCAACAATGAGACTTCAGAGTTGCCACTAGCACAATTTTTCCTTCCCTCAAGGAATTTAAAACTCATATAAAGTATTTATAGGATGCAGATCAATATTACTATTGCAGTACTTCAACAACTTCTATTGCAAGGCTTTGATTGTATTAGCAACATATGAAAGTCATCCTCATTTCAGGTAAAGATCAAGTGGCGCTCTAACTAGCCTGCATGATCAACACCCTACTTCTTAAAACTCCCAGGTCGAGTGGTGAAACCGAAGTTTACTTAAGAACCATCTTCCTAGACAGAGTGTTCAAGAATGATGACTTTTCCATGTTCTCACTAAATTACAATTGAAGCCTATGATATATGCTCTTATTTTTATACAAATAATTTTAGTAAAAAGTTTGAGCAATATCTATGCACGAATTATTTCAATCAAAGTCATTAGTATTCAAAATACTAAAGAAATAAGTACTACTAAGTAATCAAAATCTAGACAGCTCAACTAGAATTCATGTACTACGATAACCATACTTCATGCGAACCCTTAGAACTAGAGCAAACATAGTTACGGAAAATAACTATTTATTTAAAGAGACTCAATACTCATCTTGCTATGTCAGATTGGCTTTTGCTAGTTTTGCCCTTGTGATGGTAGCACTGGTGTGCTCGGTGTCCTTGCTTTCTGCACGTAAAACACCTTCCTTTAAACTTCTTTATTTTTCTACTCCTTTCGTTGTAGACGGTTCTGACACTTTGACTTTCAGTTCCATTGGCAACGTACTTTTCCGACAGTGATTCCCAAATGACTTTTGCCGAATCTTGTTTGACATAGATGTCGAACAAATCGTCATTCATTTGTGACAGCAGGTATCCTCTGGCTGCCGCATTGTCATTTCTAAATTGAATCAGAGTTGCACCCGGTTCTTGACTCGGAATGTAATCTATTTCAGGACTGTTTTCTCTCGATTCTTCACCCGGAGTGTAATCAGGTTCATGATTACATTTTGTAGCACCAAATGGAGAGAACACTGTTAGAGAAGGTTCAGGTGCAACTGAATATAGCACGTAAACCAACTTTAATTGTTCAAAAAGAATAAGCATTCTTTGAGCCCACCTGCTGTAATTTTTCCCATCAAGCGCGGTGATTTTTGATAGA
Organism: Ipomoea nil; assembly: GCF_001879475.1. NCBI lineage: Eukaryota > Viridiplantae > Streptophyta > Magnoliopsida > Solanales > Convolvulaceae > Ipomoea > Ipomoea nil. The sequence continues at coordinate 17,813 of NW_017618421.1, read as the reverse complement.
TCCGGTATGACAGAAGGTGCCATAATGCTAAAGGTTGACTGTTGCAAAATAACGGTTTTAACTGTTGGGGAAAATAGCAACGTCAACGCACGATCTGGAAGCCTTTTAAGAAGCATGGACACTATTGGTGTATGGTTGAAAGGAAATCTGTGCCGTGTTATAATAACACTACCTTAAAAGCGTTATTTGCCCGGTAACGGTGCAGTTAGAACCCTGGCACGCTTTCGACAGGCTACACAGACCTACTGCGGATAGCTTGCACTAGCAATCACGTAGGCGAACCTCACTATTGCTCAGATTTTAATAGGCAGACACGAATTATATATTATATATACATATATATATATTATATATATATATTATATAACATGTATTAGTTTGAGAAGGAATGAAGAGGAAGATACGTCTTTTGGTGTGTATTTGGACAAAAAGGCTTGTTTCCTTATATAGTATAACAATATATGGACATCAAATGATAGCCTCTCATTCCATCCATACATTAACGCAAAAGAAGGAAGTGGAGACAAACCAACTCCTTGCATTTACGTAATTAACGGATATGTCCAAGTTGACAACCTAAAACTATGCTTCCACTTTGACTGTATTTCCAACAAGTACAGCCATGCATTTCATCTTAGACAATGTCTTTTAATTTGTTTGACTAATATATTCTTATTCATCATGATTTATTTATTTATTTGATGAATACATTCTTAGACAATGTCTTTTATTATTGAAATGATTTATTTATTTATTTATTTGATGAATATTTTTTTTTTTGTGTGTACAATTAAATTCATGTTGTATGTACCCTCAAAAAAAAAAAAAATTCATGTTGTATGTTTGTGAAATATTCTTTTATTAGTTTTTTCAGCATAAGTAGCAGAAATATCATTTTCTTTTTGACACCACTCAACAAAACTGCTGCCTCCTCCCCACATCTTTATATATACATATATATATATATATATATATATATATATATATATATATATATATATATATATATATATATATATATATATATATATATAAATCCTTAAATTTGACCAATCAAATTAGTTGTGATCGAATTCCCGTCCATTCCAAAACGATGTAGTTTAGAAGCCGTGAGTGCCCATTCCATGATTCAGATGTAAGTGATCGATTTTAGTATAATGTTTTTTTATCAGTAGTTTTAAATAGCTAGTTTATAATGATATTAATTTTTTAAATTTAGGGGAGCTTTATTCATGTGCACATGGGCGGGGGCGGGGAATTGAAAATGTTTCCCATCCCCGTCCCCGCGGGGAATTAGACGGGGTCGGAGAATCCCCATTCCCCGTCAACTCCTAGTCAAAATGTTAAATAATTTTAATTTTTAATGTTATATATATATATATATATATATATATATATATATATATATATATATAGAGTTAATTCAAGCAATGGTCCTCCGACTATGTTGATTTTTCACAATTAGTCCTTGACTTTTAATTTGGACAATTTAGACACTTGACTTTTGAATTCATTCCATTGTTGGTCCTTCTGTTAGATGAATGTTAAATAGAGGTTAAATTGAAGGATAAAATAGTCTTTCAACTGCTTAGGTCTCTCCCTCCCTCCTATACGCGCATACATCGCGAAATCCCTAAATCCATCCTGTCAACAGTTCATTCTTCGACCAAGGCGACGGACGACGACTCCCTCGTCGGCGACTATGGGTTCCACCTGTTCGGGCTCGGAAATCTCGCCGAGTACTTGCAGTTCGAGTTGGATCAGAATTTGGCTAAGAACGTCGCCGGAGACATCATTGGGAAGTCCATGCCGTCGCCGGCGTGAAGTCCACGCCGTTCCAGCCGTTGCAGTTAGAGTTGGATCAGAATTTGGCTAAGAAGTCGCCGAAGACATCATTGGGAAGTCCATGCCGTCGCCGGCGTGAAGTCTACGCCGTTCCAGCCGTATAGTGAATTCTTCGGGCTATAGAGGTTCAGAGCTCAGTGTTGGACGACAACACTGCCTTGGCCGTCCGCCGCATTGGAAAGAGCAGCCTGCATCGGTTCTGGGAATTCGACAACCAGATCCGGGTTATCAACAAGCTGGTTCACCCGAATCTGGTTCGGATTTGTTGCTATTCATCCGAATTCATATTCAGGTCGTTCCGTGTTCTTGAATAAGCATTGTTGAAAGCTGCTAACATGCCCAGGTTGCCGTCTGAATTCATATTCACCCGAAGAGGGCCTCTGCCGCCGTGAACTGTAAGTGGAATTGAACTGGAGACTTTGATTTGAAATGTTGTTGGAGAATGGCCACACTCTGATGGGCGCGTCGTCTGAAGTGCTCTTCGCTGCGGCGCGCAGGGCTTGGCCGCTCTCGCCACTACCGTCGGAGGTGAACGTCAGCATCCGGAGAAACCGCCCACATGGTGGTTGCCGGCATACGGGATGTGGTTTGTCGGAGAACACTAGGTGATGTTTGGGGATTTTGATCTATTTGGCATATACAGAGGAGAATTATACACTTGACATGTAAAATGACTACTTTGCCCCTTAATTTAACATTCACTTAACCTTCATCTAACGGAAGGACCAATATTGGAAAGAATTTAAAAGTCAATTCAAGTGTATAAATTGTCCAAATTAAAAGTCAAGGACTAATTCTGGAAAATCAACATAGTCAGAGGACCATTGCTGGAATTAACTCTCTCTCTCTCTCTCTCTATATATATATATATATATATATATATATATATATATATATATATATGTATATATATATATATATATGTATATATATATATATATATGTATATATATATATATATATATATATATATATATATATATATATATATATATATATTCGGGGGTGGGGCGGGGAGGGGAATCCCCGTCCCCGTCCCCAGCGGGGAATCACACATTTCTCATTCCTGTCCCCGTTTCTTGAAAATTTTTCCTATCCCCGTCTCTTTCGGGGTGGGGATCGGGGACGGGACACATTGCCATCCCTATGTGCACATCCCTAAACAACAAGTGGAGAAGTACAAAACACAATTTCCCCGTCCCCGTCCTCGGCGGAGAATCACACATATTCCCCATTCCTGTTCCCGTTGCTCGAAAATTTTCTCTATCCCCATCTCTTTCGGGGCGGGATCGGGGATCCCCGTCGGAAATGGGCACATTACCATCCCTATGTGCACATCCCTAAAGAACAAGTGGAGAAGTACAAAACACAATTTAAACAGGGCAACATGTATGGGATAAGAAACTTTCTTTGTATTACTAATGTTTTTTAAGTATAAGATAAGTAATCATCGTTACAATATGATAAAGTTTTAGTATGATAGTGTTGTTAAGTAATATATATATATATATATATATATATATATATATATATATATATATATATATATATGGATGTATGTATGTGTGTGTGTATGTATGCACATATTGATTTCCCAAATAATATGTTTTGGATCAAAAGAAATATCTGGATTAATTTTTTTGGATCATTTGTTATTACTATTTTAAATATTTTTTATGAGTTAATTCTATTTTAGGTCTTAGATTTATAAGTAGGTGACACTCCCACTTTTAGCCTCTTTTTGTCAAAACATTCATATCCTTATTTGGTTCTAGTATTATTGTGATGTGATCATTTTTTTTATCATTGACTAACAAAATCATTGAAATGTCATTAAATACAAGGACATTTAGATCTTTTTTATACAAAATATGTTGACCCACTATATTTTCCTCTAGTAGTCATGTACTATAAATCATTGGAATGCATCTCATTAGAGATCAAAATTTAACATCTCAGTAGTAAGTGTAAATTTTTGTATTGTCTACAACATATAAATGCAGTGGTCCTTTACTTATTTACAGGTTCCCTATGACAAATCAAGTTGATAAATTAGTGGAAGGAATCTAATAGTATTAAATTTATTGGTTTAAATCTGACTATTGTACTTTATGAATACCCCTAGTATTTTCACATTTTGTTATAATATATTAAGAATATTTAGATCGATATACAACTATTTAAATTATAACATCAAATATTATATAGTGCAATTGAATATATGGTTTGGATCGTTTATGTTTGTTGATGTTATCATTGCTTGAATTCGAGCAAGTAATTGTTCAAATTAATAGCTAATTTGTAGATGTACGCATGCGGTGCTGTAACTTTAGAGATTTTATATATCATTTTTTTAGGATTTTTATAAATTGGGCAAATGTGCTCGTTATATATCAAGTTAGTTATAGTAATCAATTGTTATCCTAATTCATTTGTATAGAGGATATATTTTTGTCTAGATATATATAACAATTTTGTCATTTTGAACAAAAATAATAATAATATCATCGATTGCATTTGCACATTATTGAAAACCTCTTTGTAAACGACAGTGGTAGTCGCAACACAATCTTATCCATCAACGTCTAGAGCTAACACCTTCTGGCCATCAGGATGGTGACTTGGGAGAAAGGCACGTACAATTGGCCGTGATTAAAGACTGATTTTTTTAGCATAACCCAACGTGAGTTAGTGTTTGACCTTGTCTTTTATTCAGTGCCGTTTTTAAATTTTTTGTGGCCCCGTGCTCCTAAATAAATGAGGCCCTACGGTCCCTATCAAAAGTATAAGCGCAATATTTAAAACCAATATCGTAAAATATATGATTTTTATTTATATATTATTTTTCATATAAAGAAGAAAAATTCAAACAACTTTGTTTATATTATAAATAAAATTCTAACATAATGCAAACTAGAGATCTTTTATTTAAAAACATATGCCCTTCTAGCATTCTTTGACGCAAATTCATCTATCAATTCTTCATAATCTACTTTATCCAAAAGATCATTTTCGATAGCTATTGCAAATTTGAAATTGTCACAAAAAACAAAGGACCTCTACTGGAATTAACTCTTGTATATTTTACCAATTACACTTTCCTTTTTTTTTTAGGCGTAATCTGTTATGTATTATATTAAATTTTAATACGAAATTATATTAGAAATATCAGTTCTCATAAATAATTACTAATATATTCTTTTCATATAATTCTTATAATATTTTATTAACATAAGATAACATGCATTTCGCAAGTAATATGCACGGGTATCATACTAGCTAGACTAATCGATGAATTGTGTTTGTAATTTTAAAGGATATTTATTTGAAAAAAGGTTAGCTATTATTTTTGTATTACAATTACTTTAAATTTTATTATGAATTATGAATTTTAATTAGTATATTATATTTAGGAATAAGGGTCAAATAGGCCATCGAACTGCACACGATAATGCAATTAGGCCACTGAACCTAAAAAAATTAATAATTAGGTTCCTAAATTAATCAATTTCAAACAATTGGACCTAAATTAATCAATTTCAAACAATTCTTGAGGTTCCTAAATTAATCAAACAATTCTTCCAATTTAAAGGTTTCCAAGGACTCGGACTGGAGACAACCGTGGTTAGTTTGTAAAAGCCTCTAGTAAGGATTGAACTCACGACCTTTCACTTACGAAGAAAACGCACTACCACTGTGCTATGGAGGCTTGGTTATTAAAAATAATTTATTTTACTTTTATACCAATTATCCACTCAATCGAAGAATACTTTGGTTTTATATGTGGCTTTTACTGATTTTGGATTGGGTTATGGATTGGGCTTCTTGGTTGGGTTAAAACAAAATGTATATCAAAATATATGTATATATAGTTTCGGCCAGATTTAGTAGATAGGATTTTTTTTGAAAGGAACCATCATGGTGTATATTAGAGATAAGCTGAAACAGAGTAAGGAGGGACAGAGTCCCAGTACATAGCAGTAGTTTGATCAAAAGCAGTAGAAGCTAAAGTATGAGCTAAAATATTCTCTAATCTAGGAATAAATTTAACTTAACAGAAATCAAAAGATGACATAGATGATGTGCAACCATCAATAGCATAACCCATATACGAACGAATCGGTGCAACCGTGGAAGATAGATAACACTAAAGCGTCTGACAATCCGTGTATAGCTCTATAGACCGTTCTCCACGATTCCTTAGCCATGACAAGGCTTCGTTGCACGCAAATGTTTCGGCCATTAGTAGAGAAAAACAATTTGTAAGTGTAGTACTATATGCCGAAATATATCCACCCCCTCCATCTAAGAGTACCGCCCCCATTGTGGCCATGTTGGACAGATGATGATAGTCGGCGTCTACACGACAGATTCTCGGTAGTTGGGCAATGCCGTCTACAGCAACCGGTGGTGGTTCGGGGGCATAGCCGCAACAACGAAGTCGGCAGCCACAACACTCTTGGTTGGTAGCAACGAGACGATAGGCGAGTGCACCTTGCACCAAACGTGCATGGTGGCCGTAGCAGCGACTAGGAATTTCCTCGGCATCGGAAGATAAGCATCCCAAACTGCACCATTTCTTGCTCTCCATATATGATAATGAATTGCAGCTATGTACATAATCCCATTAGTGTCTAGAATATTCAAGACTTCACTAAACCATTCATGAAAAACATTTGAAACAATATTGGGGATTGTAAGGTTGGATTGGTTCCAAATGGAACTTGCATAGTCACACGTAACCAATGAGTGCATAGTATCCTCATGAAGAACTCCACACATGACACAAATAGGATTAACCACTACCCTCTTTATAAGCAAGTTTTTGTAGTGGGAAGCATATCACTTATAGCTCTCCAAAGAAAGGTTTTCCATTTGGGGAGATTTTAAGCCTCCATAGGGCAAGCCATTTATTGAACGCACCATCATTATTAATATAATCACCCACAATGAGTCTGTAGTCACTTTTAACAGAATAGCAACCTCTCGGATCCCCATGTCAATACCAAGTGTCTTCATACATCGAGGAAATAAGTATCTTTAGGATGCGAGGCACATCAATAGGGAGAAAAATATTAGATAAAATAGACTGATCCCACGAACTAGTATCCTGGTCAATCAAACCCACCACTTTCGCAGTAGCCAATGAGGGGGCATCTCAGTTTGTATCATAGGGTCCAGATCCTGGAGCCAGGGATGTTGCCAAATTAGAGTAGATTCACCATTACCAATCCTCCGTCTCACACCACTACAAATTAACCCTTTAGCCGCCATAATACTGTGCCAACAATAACTGGGATTGTTCCCTAAACATGCTTCAGAGAGCGTTGACTTAGGGTAGTATCTTGCCTTATAAACCCGTTCCACCAAAGAGTCTGTTTTAGTTAGTAATCGCCACGCTTTCTTGCCCAACATAGCTAGGTTAAAGGCTCTAAGATCCTTGAAACCCAGTCCACCATGTTTTTTAGGGATGCATAATTTATCTCATGCTTTCCAGTGTATACCACGGTCAGTTCCAGATCCCCACCGGTAATAGTTCATGGTTCGCTCAATAGCTATGCAAACAGAAACCGGTAAAAGAAAAACACTCATTGAAAAATTAGGCATTGTTTGAGCCACACTTTTCAACAAAATTTCCTTACCAGCCTGAGATAACAATTTCTTATTCCAGGACCCAATACGCTGTCTGATCTTATCCTCAATATATGAGAAGGCTGCTTTCCTATTCCTTCGCACAAAGGATGGGAGCCCCAAATACTTACCAAAGTTAGGTGCTTGAGCTACCCCTAGAATCTGCGCCACCTCTTCCCTGTCATCCGCGCCAGTATTCTTACTGTAACATATGCTAGATTTATGATAGTTCACCACCTGACCAGATAAGTTCTCGTACACAGATAAACAATTCTTAATTTCCCCAACCTCTTGAGCATTGGCATTGAAAAATAAGAGGTTATCATTAGCAAAAAATAAGTGAGAGATAGGGGGAGCACCTCGAGCAACTCTGCAACCATGGATAGAGCCATTAACCAGAGCCTGCTGTAATAACATAGAGAGTCCTTCTGCACAAATAATGAACAAATAAGGTGATAAAGGATCCCCCTGCCTCAAACCCCTAGATGGCGTCAAAGGGGCACTACATGAGCCGTCCACCAAAAAACTATAAGACACAGTGGTTACACATAACATAATAAGCTCCACCCATTTGTTATCAAAACCAAGGGCTAACATCATGTTACGCAGAAAGGGCCACTCCATGCGGTCATAGGCCTTGGCCATGTCCAACTTGAGGGCGCCCCAGCCAACAACACCACACTACTTTCTATTCAAATAATGACCAACCTCAGCCACAATTAAAATATTATCTATAATTAATCTATCCGGTATAAAAGCACTCTGTGAGTTAGATATAATTTCCTCCATTAATGGCTTCATCCTGTTTGTAACCATCTTGGCCATAACCCTATACAACACATTACTCAAAGCTATAGGCCGAAGATCCATCATTTGCTGAGGCGTATTTTTTTTAGGGATCAAAATAATATCAGTATCATTCAAACCAGCCGGGAAAAAATGAGAGTTTAAGCAATCAAGCACAAAATCCGAAATATCCCCTTACCACATCTTAGAAGTGCTGATAGAATCCCGGATTCATACCATCAGCCTCGGTGCTTTATCAGGAAACATCAAAAAAATTGCATTCTTAACTTCATCCTTCTTAAACGGGCGGAGCAGAGTATCATTATGTGCCTGGGTAACTCGTGGCATAATATTCTCAAAGAAACTATCCCCATTATCAGGGTGGCTAGAGCAAAATATATCATCAAAGTAACGCATAATAACATCACGCTTGGCTTCCCCTTCCACCCAATCCCCAAAATCATTCCTAAGTCTAGAAATAGTATTCTTCTTTTTACGGTGAGAAGCATACCTGTGGAAGAATTTGGTATTGGCATCAGCACCCTTAAGCCAGTGTTGCTTGGCCCTCTGCCTCCAATAAACATCTTCCTGGTACTCAATTCTGGCTAATAGCTCTTCAAGGCCCTGAAACTCAGCCAGTGATGCTAGGTCATTACGCAATCTCAGATGAAGTTTCTCTCTACGGAGGTTCATAATCCGCTCCCCAAACTTATGGAAACGGTCACCCCCCCCCCCCCCCCATCGCGACAAACGGGTGCCACACAACTAAATGCAATCCTGTATGCCCCTTCCTCTTCCGTCCCCCCAGGACTCCTCCACCACAGCTCTACACCCCTCATCATGCAGCCATGCCATCTCAAAACAAAAGCCCTTTCTTCTAGTTTCGCCCCCTCTAGTATAATCATGGAGCCCTAGACAGAGGGCTAAATAATCAGACGTGCGGGTCAACAAATTATTCACCTCTGCCCCTGTAATAACACCACGCCAACTCTCTGTAGCCAGAACCTTATCCAACATTTCCTGAATCCAACCAGCCGTTCCTTTCCCCCTTTCCCAGGTAAAAGGGTAGCTGTCCATTAGCATCTGAGATAGCCTACAGTTATCAATAGCATCCCCAAAACCGTGAAGGAGGCTACTTGGATGTGGGATACCCCCTCTTTTCTCATGCTGGAAGAGGAGGTCATTAAAATCACCTATCATGACCCACATAAGATTCGATCTAGCTGCCAATGATCTAAGTAACTCCCACAACTCATGACACCTGCCATGCTCCGGGAAGCCATAAAAACAGGTGATACGCCATCTGGGAAAGTTCGTCATGATCACTTCCACATCAACGTGATTTCTAGAATAGCTCAAAAGTCTTGCTGTATTATTCTTTCTCCACAGTAAAGCCATGCCACGGCTCAAACCAATGCAATCAACATAAAATAAACCACCATACCCAAGATTGACACAAATACGATCTGCATGTATTCGTCCCACCTTGGTCTCTGTAAACACAAAAAAAGTAAACTTTGTATATATTCACAAAATTTCGTGTACAGCGTGTGTATAATTCAATGCAGGTACAAAATCTCTGTCTAGTCCTCTAATTCTTCACTGACGTTATCTATGGAAGTGCCTCCGGGATTCAAATAGCGTAGTCTCCGAGATTTAAGTGGCGCGTGCCTCCGGGATTTAAGTGGCGTAGCTTCCGGGATCTAAGTGGCGTGACTTCCAACAACGAGCGTCAAGAATTTAGAAGTAATCAACCCTGCAATGGATTCAAATTGCCTGCAAAATCAACAAAAATGCGTTCAAGTCTTTAAGCGTTCTTCAATGCCGTTATCTATTGAAGTGCCTCCAGGATTCAAATAGCGTAGCCTCCGGGATTCAAGTGGCGCGTGCCTCCGGGATTTAAACGGCGTAGCTTCCGGGATTCAAGTGGCGTGACTTCCAACAACGAGCGTCAAGAATTTAGAAGTAATCAACCCTGCAATGGATTCAAATTGCCTGCAAAATCAACAAAAATGCGTTCAAGTCTTCAAGCGTTCTTCAATGCCGTTATCTATTGAAGTGCCTCCAGGATTCAAATAGCGTAGCCTCCGGGATTCAAGTGGCGCGTGCCTCCGGGATTTAAATAGCGTAGCTTCCGGGATTCAAGTGGCGCGATCTTCAACAGCAAACGTTAAGCTCCGAAGCAATAAACTCTGCAAAACATCAAATTAAAGCTCCTGCAATGGCTTCAAGTTGCCTTCAAAAGGCTCCAAGATCTTCAAAGTACCTACAAAAAGGCTTCAAGTTGCTTCAAGATCTTTAAAACCTGCAAAAAAAAAATGCCTTCAATGCCCTTAATTCTTCCAGATCTTCAAATGCCTTCAAAAGAGCTCTCAAATCTTCAAGCCTTCAAGTTGTCAAGCGTTCTTCAATGCCTTCAAGCTCTCAAGTCTTCAAGTTGTTCTCAATGTATTTAAGGTGTGATTTGAAGAATGGAATTGAGGCTCTATTTATAGTGAATTTTGTAACTAAAATCTCTCAACAAACTCCACTAATATTTAGTTAATTAAATTAATTAATTATATACTAAAATGAACCTGGCCAAAATCAAGTCTAGGTTCATTATTCTATCATCTAATTCAAATTCAAATTAAATTATAATTATCTAATTCAAATATAATAAAATCATATTATATTTAAATTATAATTATAATTATAATTCAATTATGAAATGGGCTTGGACCAATTAATTTCTTAATTCAATAGCCCAAATCAAATTTACTTGGACTAATTAAATTAATTTAATTATCATAGCCCAATTAATTAAATTAGACTAATGATTAACCCTGAAATTGGGCTTGATAATGATTTAATCGGTCCACTTGTCGGCCTTCAAATTTTCTGTGTCTACAAATTGCCCCCTGGAGACTTTCTTGGACATGCCTCTTGAGAGCATACATTGCTTGAAAGTATGTAGTGCATGGAAGTCTCGAAACTATAAGGCCATTTCAACTCGTGCCAAGGAGCCTTGTGGGATATGAGACAGTTTCGACTCGTGCCGGGGAGCCTTGAAGTAATATGAGGCAGTTTTGACTCGTGTCGGGAAGTCTTGAAGTAATATGAGGCCAGTTTTGACTCGTGCCGGGGAGTCTTTAAGAAATATGATGCAGTTTTCAATTCACATTGAGGAAGCTTGAAAAATATTTCCTCCATCATATATTGTGGTATAATGTGTTGAGGCACATTCTTCTCTAGCATACGGGTTGATTAGAGGAATTTTCATCTTCATTCCTTGGTTAGTTGGAGTAATATGGAACCGCTTTGGCACGTAATCCGCCAATGTGACTGGAACTCGTGCTTTTATATGGTGGCCGCAAGTCCTCCCATCAATAGAGCCTTTTAACATTCTTTTCTTGACCCACCTTTTCATAACCCGCTTAGATGGTCGTGTCGCATCATCAACGTGGTGTTGTTTAGCATGCTTAATACCATGCCAAGTATCATACTCGGGTTTGATATCATAAGACTTGATGTTAAGAGGGAATAAACACTTGCGTCCTTTTCTATTTCCCTTCCCATTGTTCCTCTCAATGAGTAGCGAAGTAGATTTACCGCATGAGATGGAAACTTGATTAGCGCTTGCTGTGCATCTGCCAAGTTCAATTCTCCCATCTCGAGCTAACTCCATTACTTTATCCTTAAAAAGACAAAGCAATTTTCAATTGGATGTCCGACAAGTCTGTGATACTTGCAATAACACGGATCATCCACCATTGGGCCTCGTTGGTTGCCTCATTTCTGGCAAATCAACGAGATTGTGCTTTAGTAGCTCATCAAACATATGTGGGATATCAGCATCCAAGAATGGATACTTCTTGTTTTGTCTTTCCCTGAAAGAAAGCCTTCTACTACCCTGTAATGATCTAGAAGCATCCTTAGACTCACTAGTAGCTTCAGTGAATATCCTAGCTGGTTGAATATTCACATGCATAGCATCCATGCTTCATATTTTTTAAAGGCATTGCCTCCATTTTCAACGTCATCATGACTCTTGCCCCCATTGTAGAAGCTTTGAATGGGTATGTTTTGTCCCACCATTAGCTGTTATGCTTAACTCCATATCGTGGGCGCGACTAGATAATTCCTCAAAAGTCTTAGGCTTGAGCCCTTGGAGGATGTAGGAGAGCTCGAAGTGCATGCCTTGGATGCACATTTCAATTGCGGAACTCTGTGATATCTTTTCCTTGCAATTCAAGCATAACTCCCTCCATCTTTCAATGTAAGCGGCCCGAGCTTTCACTATTCCTTTGGCGAGTGGTGGTGAGTTCTAAGAAGCCTGACGGTTATTCTTGTGCTGTAGAAGCGGGGTAAAGAACTCCGCCGCTCCATGTCATGCCAACTATCAATGCAGCTATGCTCCAAGTCAGTGTACCAATTGAAGGCAGTACCCTTCAAAGAGCGGACGAACTGCTTGACAAGAAGATCTCCATATGTCCCAACGTCGTTGCATGTTTCCACGAAGTGGGCGATGTGTTGTCTTGGATTGCCTTTCCCATCGAATTGTTGAAATGCTGGAGGTTGATATCCAATGGGCATCTTCCAAATCCTCTATCCTTTGGGTGTTAAGGCTTGGTGTAAGTGTATGAAGGTTTTTCCCCCTCGAGCTTTCCTTTGATAGCTCCCATGATGAACTCGTTAAGCCGATCTACAGGTATCATGCCCCCTGTGACTGGAATGCTCCTGTCCGAAAGTGGTATGTGCGAACTTGATTCCTCGTGTACCGTAGTTCGCCCAATGCAAGTTGGTGAGTGCGAGGCATCTTCTCCTTGAACCTCAGGTTGTTTCGCTGGAGCCCGGCTAGTTTCGCCATTCCTTGTGTTCTCAACCTTTTCAGCTAAGTCGTTGATTCTCTTTTCTTGGTTTTGAAGGAGGGTGGTGATCCCTTCAAGCGCCTTAGTGATGCTTGCAAGCTGGTCCTCTATAGTTGTCGCGCTTGTTGTCATAGCCGGCATGCCTGTATAGATGCGTGACCATTCTGGCGCGACCTTCCACATGTTGGACGACGGCGATGTCGGTGATGAGCCTCCGGTGTTAGCGTTTCCTTTTGGGGATGTTGGACTCCTACTATCATCAGCTCCTTTCAAAGATGTTAGATTCCCGCTATCGGCTGATTCTTTCGGAGATGTTAGACTCTCGTTACCAGCTGCTCCTTTTGGGGTAGCCGACTTCTCTCTATTAGCCGCTCCTTCTGAGGTAGATGACTTCTCGCTATTCGCACTTCTTTTGGAGATGTCGGCATCCCGTTGCCAGCTGTTCCATTCGAAAGAAGTCAGCCTCCCGCTATCTGCTGCTCCTTTTGAAGATGATGGACCTGGCAACATAGATAGCTTCCTCGGACGTAGGGGCCGTTTCGAGTCTTTGAATCATGCGTCAAACAATTGACTCAGGCTCTGGCGGTAGCATTCCTAAGCTCTTTGCACGGCTCCTGGTTAATGGTGTTTCGGCCTCTCGATTAGCTTCAGAACCAGTTGATGATGAAGACTTGGAACTAGCGGCTGAGCATAAGACTTCTTGAACATTGAGCTTCTTGACGCCATTCCGGTTGCTAGTAGAGTTGCTTGCTGATGTAGATCGATAGTGAAGAGATGAGAGGCAGAGTTGTCCCACTAGGATGTGCCAAAATCTGTAAACACAAAAAAGTAAACTTTGTATATATTCACAAAATTTCGTGTACAGCGTGTGTATAATTCAATGCAGGTACAAAATCTCTGTCTAGTCCCTCTGATTCTTCACTGACGTTATCTATGGAAGTGCCTCCGGGATTCAAATAGCATAGTCTCCGAGATTTAAGTGACGCGTGCCTCCGGGATTTAAATGGCGTAGCTTCCGGGGATCTAAGTGGCGTGACTTCCAACAACGAGCGTCAAGAATTTAGAAGTAATCAACCCTGCAATGGATTCAAATTGCCTGCAAAAATCAACAAAAATGCGTTCAAGTCTTCAAGCGTTCTTCAATGCCGTTATCTATTGAAGTGCCTCCAGGATTCAAATAGCGTAGCCTCCGGGATTCAAGTGGCGCGTGCCTCCGGGATTTAAATAGCGTAGCTTCCGGGATTCAAGTGGCGCGATCTCAACAGCAAACGTTAAGCTCCGAAGCAATAAACTCTGTAAACATCAAATAAAGCTCCTGCAATGGCTTCAAGTTGTCTTCAAAAGGCTCCCAAGATCTTCAAAGTACCTACAAAAAGGCTTCAAGTTGCCTTCAAGATCTTTAAAACCTGCAAAAAAAATGCCTTCAATGCCTTTAATTCTTCTAGATCTTCAAATGCCTTCAAAAGAGCCTCTCAAATCTTCAAGCCTTCAAGTTGTCAAGCGTTCTTCAATCCTTCAAGCTCTCAAGTCTTCAAGTTGTTCTCAATGTATTTAAGGTGTGATTTGAAGAATGGAATTGAGGCTCTATTTATAGTGAAGTTTGTAACTAAAATCCCTCAACAAACTCCACTAATATTTAGTTAATTAAATTAATTAATTATATACTAAAATGAACCTGGCCAAAATCAAGTCTAGGTTTATTATTCTATCATCTAATTCAAATTCAAATTAAATTATAATTATCTAATTCAAATATAATAAAATCATATTATATTTAAATTTTAATTATAATTATAATTCAATTATGAAATGGGCTTGGACCAATTAATTACTTAATTCAATAGCCCAAATCAAATTTACTTGGACTAATTAAATTAATTTACTTATCATAGCCCAATTAATTAAATTAGACTAATGATTAACCCTAAAATTGGGCTTGATAATGATTTAATCGGTCCACTTGTCGGCTTCAAATTTTCTGTGTCTACAGTCTCCATCAGAAAAAAAAAAAAAAAAAAAAAAAAAAAAAAACAACAAAACAAAACAAAACAAAATCGGGCTTCTTATGAGACACTAGGTCTACAACTTCGCGAATTGTTCATGGATTGCCCAAGCCACGACAGTTCCAACTCATAGTACTCATTGGGTCGGGCGAGTCTGGGAACTAGGACCCGCCATCTGCAAGTTTTTTGAAATATCTGTCATAGCCACATCCCTTCCCCCAGACCCCGGCCTCCTGGAAGCTACCGTAGCCTCCCTCCTCTGTTTAGAAACAGCCACCACCGCCCGCTGTTCCTCACGGCTTCCGGATTCCGACAACATCATCTCCTCATGCGGCTGCGAAGCCGCCTCCTCCCGGACGATCACCTCCTTTCCGGACTACCCAAGCGGTACCAACCAAGGTTCCCCCACCTCCCTCGGACCTCGTCTCTCCCCGACGCTACGAAGATAAGCCTCGTATGGGTACTGTTCAACCGGCATTAATGATTCTCAGGCCTTGAGACAATACTTATGAACGTGTCTTTAGAAGACCATAGAAGAAGCAATATGTATGTAAACGTTCATACTTGAATGAAACCCAACAAGTGGTCCGATCCCTCTTCATCAACTTCATCCGACACTTAAGCGGCTTGTCAACCGGGATTCGGACTCTAATTCGATAAAACGAACGCCATGGTGCATCCACGAACCTATCATCCCCTTTAATAAAGTTACCGAGATAGTTTTCAACTTGCTCGGGATCAGAGATGATGTATAACCTAGTGGAAGTTCGTGCACATGAACCCACATGTCAATAGTGTTTAGGGAAACATCGCCTAGAAAAACCCCCTCCTCAACTTGCTTACAAACCAACACACTACCTTTAAATGCCCAAGGACCGCCATTCACCACAAGCTCCATATCTGACTTGTGGAAGAAAACAAAGAGGAAGAGCTTGGGTTGGATTTCAAAAATATGTACTCCCTTCACCGGCTACCATACATATGCAAGAACCTGGCTCATATATTCCAGTTTGACAACCTTAGTCGTCAAGAATCAGCCAACCATCATCTACTTCTCCTCCACCCTTCGGCCCCGTCAACATCGCTGACAACCGGTTCAAACACCGCAGCCTCCTCCTCCTCCTCCAAGACCATATCTGCCCAGCTTTTCGTGATGCCTTCTACCCCTCCCATCGTCGTGGTCGAAGCAATGCCGCGAACTCACAGGATGAACGTCGCCGGAAACCACCGGGTAGAACCGAAGAATACAGTGAAACCCTAGGGAACCCTAGGAGAGAGTAAAGAGCTCTAGAATTCTCGAGAGAGAAAAATTTGACATCATAATATAATGCATCAAAACTTATTATTTAGTAGATAGGGTTTATTTTAAATAAAAAAAGTTATATTTTATATGATTTAATTTTTATGCGATGCACAAACTAAAGACTATACGTATTGTTGTTATATTAGTATATTAAGAAGTATTAGTCTTATTAAATTTTAAGTGTTAATATATTATGAAAAGAATATTCATTTAAAAAAGTTTATTTATGTAAGAACTATGTCATTCAAGTTCAATAGAAGACAATTCACGGTAATATACTAGGTTGATAATAACTAGACTATTTATTTGAAAAAAGGTTAGCTATTATATTTGTGTTTTTACTTTAAATTTTATTATGAATTATGAATTTTAATTAGTATATTATATTTATTTTAGAACTTTGTTAATATTTGAATTGAAATTATTAATTTTCCCATCAATATAATAATAGTAATAATAATATTATATTTTATGACTTTTTAATACTTTTATTCAAGTAAAATAATTAAGAAGAGCCTCTAGTGAAAATTGAACTCACGACCTTTCACTTATGAAGCAAACGCACTACCACTGTGCTATGGAGGCTTAATTACTAAAAATAATTTATTTTGCTTTTATACCAACTATCTACTCAATCGAAGATCGAATACTCTGGTTTTATATGTGGCTTTTACTGATTTTGGATTGGGTTATGGATTAGGCTTCTTGGTTTGGTTAAAACAAAATGTATATCAAAATGTATGTATAGCTTCGGCCAGATTTAGTAGATAGGATTTATTTTAAATAAAAAAGTTATATTTTATATGATTTAATTTTTATGTGATGCACAGAGTAAAGACTATAGGTATTGTTGTTATATTAGTATATTAAGAAGTATTAGTCTTATTAAATTTTAATTATGTAAAAACTATCCTGAGGTGTGGTTCAAATAATGACGAGTAACCATGTATATTATATTTATTTTGAGACTTTGTTAATATTTGAATTGAAATTATTAATTTTCCCTTCAATATTAGTAATATTATATCGTATGATTTTTTTAGTACTTTTATTCAAGTATAATAATTGGTAAAAGCCTCTAGTGAGGATTGAACTCACGACCTTTCACTTACGAAGCGAACGCACTGTCACTGTGCTATGGAGGCTTGGTTATTAAAAATAATTTATTTTGCTTTTATACCAACTATCCACTCAATTGAAGAATACTTTGGTTTAATATGTGGCTTTTACTGATTTTGGATTGGGTTAAGGATTGGGCTTCTTTGTTGGTTAAAACGAAATGTATATCAAAATATATATGTATTGTTGTTATGTTAGTATATTAAGAAGTATTAGTCTTATTAAATTTTAAGTATTAATATATTATGAAAAAAAATTCATTTAAAAAAGTTTATT
>NW_017618420.1:0-2500 GCF_001879475.1 Ipomoea nil | reverse complement strand
GTACCGCCAACTTTCCGCAACTTGGGCACTCTCGTACCGCAACTTTCCGCAACTTGGGCACCTCGTACCGCAACTTTCCGCAACTTGGGCACCCTCGTACCGCAACTTCCCACCCCTCTCGTACCGCAACTTTCCGCAACTTGGGCACCTCGTACCGCAACTTTCCGCTGGCACCCTCGTACCGCAACTTTCCGCAACTTGGGCACCCTCGCTACCCCGCAACTTTCCGCAACTTGGGCACTCTCGTACCGCAACTTTCCGCAACTTGGGCACCCTCGTACCGCAACTTTCCGCAACTTGGGCACCCTCGTACTGCAACTTTCCGCAACTTGGGCACCCTCGTACCGCATAATTCCGCAACCTCGGCACCCTCGTTCCGCATAAGTCCGCAACCTCGGCACCCTCGTACCGCATAATTCCGCAACCTCGGCACCCTCGTACCGCATGAGTCCGCAACTTAGGCACCAACGTTGCGCATGAGTCCGCAACTTAGGCACCAACGTTGCGCATGAGTCCGCAACTTAGGCACCAACGTTGCGCATGAGTCCGCAACTTAGGCACCCTCGTTCCGCATGAGTCCGCAACTTAGGCACCCTCGTACCCCATAAGTCCGCAACTTGGGCACACTCGTTCCGCATGAGCCCGCAACGTAGGCACACTCGTTCCGCACAAGTCCGGCACTTAGGCACACTCGTTCCGCATGAGTCCGCAACTTAGGCACGCTCGTTCCGCATAAGTCCGCAACGTAGGCACACTCGTTCCGCATATGCCCGCAACGTAGGCACACTCGTTCCGCATATGCCCGCAACGTAGGCACACTCGTTCCGCATATGCCCGCAACGTAGGCACCACTCGTTCCGCATAAGTCCGCAACCTCGGCACCCTCGTACCGCATAAGTCCGCAACCTCGGCACCCTCGTACCGCATAATTCCGCAACCTCGGCACCCTCGTACCGCATGAGTCCGCAACTTAGGCACCAACGTTGCGCATAAGCCCGCAACTTAGGCACCCTCGTTCCGCATAAGTCCGCAACTTAGGCACCCTCGTACCCCATAAGTCCGCAACTTGGGCACACTCGTTCCGCATGAGCCCGCAACGTAGGCACACTCGTTCCGCACAAGTCCGGCACTTAGGCACACTCGTTCCGCATGAGTCCGCAACTTAGGCACGCTCGTACCCCATAAGTCCGCAACTTGGGCACACTCGTTCCGCATGAGCCCGCAACGTAGGCACACTCGTTCCGCACAAGTCCGGCACTTAGGCACACTCGTTCCGCATGAGTCCGCAACTTAGGCACACTCGTTCCGCATATGCCCGCAACGTAGGCACACTCGTTCCGCATGAGTCCGCAACGTAGGCACGCTACTTCGGCACACTCGTTCCGCACAAGTCCGCAACTTCGGCACACTCGTTCCGCAACTGTCCGCTACTTAGGCACACTCGTTCCGCAACTGTCCGCAACTTAGGCGCACTCGTTCCGCATGAGTCCGCAACTTAGGCACACTCGTTCCGCATATGCCCGCAACGTAGGCACACTCGTTCCGCATATGCCCGCAACGTAGGCACGCTCGTTCCGCACAAGTCCGCAACTTAGGCACGCTCGTTCCGCACAAGTCCGCAACTTAGGCACGCTCGTTCCGCACAAGTCCGATACTTAGGCACACTCGTTCCGCACAAGTCCGCTACTTAGGCACACTCGTTCCGCATGAGTCCGCAACTTAGGCACACTCGTTCCGCATGAGTCCGCAACTTAGGCCACACTCGTTCCGCATATGCCCGCAACGTAGGCACACTCGTTCCGCACAAGTCCGGCACTTAGGCACGCTCGTTCCGCACAAGTCCGGCACTTAGGCACACTCGTTCCGCATGAGTCCGCAACTTAGGCACGCTCGTTCCGCATATGCCCGCAACGTAGGCACACTCGTTCCGCATAAGTCCGCAACGTAGGCACACTCGTTCCGCACAAAGTCCGCAAAGCCCGCAACGTAAGGCACCATCGTTCCGCATGAGTCCGCAACTTAGGCCACCATCCGTTCCGCAACAGTCCGCACTTAGGCACCATCGTTCCGCATGAGTCCGCAACTTAGCACTAACGTTGCGCATAAGTCAGCAACTTAGGCACACTCGTTCCCCATAAGCCCGCAACGTAGGCACCATCGTTCCGCACAATCCGCAACTTAGGCACGCTCGTTCCGCACAAGTCCGCAACTTAGGCACGCTCGTTCCGCACAAGTCCGCTACTTAGGCACACTCGTTCCGCATAAGTCCGCAACGTAGGCACACTCGTTCCGCACAAGTCCGCAACTTAGGCACACTCGTTCCGCATAAAGTCCGCAACTTAGCACACTCGTTCCGCATATGCCCGCAACGTAGGCACCATCGTTCCGCATAAGTCCGCACGTAGGCACACTCGTTCCGCACAAGTCCGCAAAGCCCGCAACGTAGGCACATCGTTCCGCATGAGTCCGCAACTTAGGCACCACCCGTTCCGCAACAGTC
>NW_017618418.1:0-10682 GCF_001879475.1 Ipomoea nil | reverse complement strand
AAGAGAGGATCTGAGTTTCATACGAGTCTGAATTATGTTCATACTTACACATGCATGGCTTAATTTGAGACAAGGCATATGACTACTGGCAGGATCAACCATGGTAGCAATTCCTCGACGACGTCGCTCGCCGAAGACGACGGTACCCGGATGTCTCCCGCTCGCTCTCACGGAACGAGGATGGCGACGAGAAACGACCGCTGGCGTAGCTCGAGGCGACAGTTTGAGTCGTAACAAACGCGTACGGGACGGGCAGATTGGAGGCTGCGTACTGCCCCTTGCCCTCAAGGTGGACCGCGAATACCGAGAGCTCGGACGTCGCCCTCGGTGCCAGGCCGGCCGGACGATTCGCGACGAACCGTGAACGTGGCGATGCCTTCTCACGTCGTCGCGCTAATCCACGCGTTTGGCGAAGACGAGCGCGCACGAAATGCAAATACGTTAAGCCGTCAGTTTTTGTTTGCCGTGGCGAAGTATCAACACAAGGAAACCGTCGTGCGACCAAGGCCATTGCGGCCTTGTGTCGTCTTGTATGAAGAGCGTGCTTGGCAGATCGTCGCTGCTCGAAGCAGGGATCCAACCTGACGCGGCACGCCGATACACTCACCGGCACCGTCTCGCGTCGCAAAAAACGCCCCAATGCGCTTACCGAGATCGATAGAAGCCGGCCGGACGAATATGCCGTGCACGGAGTCCCCACCGATGCTGGCCGTCACCGGGCAGGAACGCCGCCGCGTCGGATAGGTAGCGAAAGGTACCTTGAATTCCGCATCCTCGCGCGCTCATCGAATTGGTTGTGAGTCCGTCTCGCCATCGGTGAGGTGAGGAAGGCCCCGAGGAGTGGAATCCCTCGATCAAATGAATACCATACCTCTTGCGAGTGTGGTCAGCCCCCACGTCCGTCCGGAGCCATCAGCCTCTAAGCGAACAGCTTCTAGACGGCTTGGAAAACGGGTCTCGGTAATGCACAACCTACTACGTTATGTTGCAGATTCACCGGTTGCTGCGATTGACCGAGCAACGCCCGCGCCACGTGACGTTTTTTTGGGGGGGGTTGCAATGTCCGTCTCCCTCATGTGCCCCCGCGTCGATAGTTACGAAAGGTAACTACCGGAATTCGCATCTCGCCGTACCGCATTGGTTGTGAGTCCGTCGCGCCAATGCGGGTGGAGGAAAGACCTCGAGGTAGTGAAAGTCCTCGACTCAAATAGCAACACGCATACCTCTTGCGAAGGTGGGCACACGCCCAAAGTCCGACGCTAAGACAACGCCCGTTGCGCTTGTGGTAGATTCGTAGCCGAGCGCACATCATCCTTTAACGAACAGCTACGATAGACGGGTGGACACTGGTGTCGGTAACGTAAAGGCGCTACTGACGTATATTGCAGATTCACCGGTTGTTTTTTTTTGCACCAAGACTTGTTCGCAGCACGGCCGTTTTTTGCATGTCCGTCTCGTCAGGATCCGGACAGTGTCGTCGACGATGCTGTGGAGGAAGCCCTCGAGGAATGAAAGCCTCGAGCAAATACAAATATTTTATCCTGCTTGCGAGGTCGTCAACTCCCCACGCCGACCGACACGTACAGCTGGCACTGGCGCTACCTGGGCGCGGTTCATTGCGAACGCCCGCCCTCGCGGCCCTACGGCGGCACCGTAATTCGTTAAGAACAGCTTACAGACGATTGGAGCAACGTGCCTCGGCAACTCACAACACCATACTGTACGTATATTGCAGATCACGTTTGCATCGATTGACCGTAATTCAACGTGCAATGATAGTTTTTGCATGTCGTCTCCCCGTCGGTGCGCGCCGCCCGCCTTGCGACTCCGATGTCTATGCTCGGTCCCAATAATACGTAACGAGCGGCGAAACACTCTACGAGGCCTACGGACGAAGGGGGCCGTCCCAACACGTTCCGATAAAAAGTCGACCGGACACCTCAACTACCATATTCCCCCCCTATGAGTACGTTTAAAAACAAAAAAAACCCCCAGTGACAGCAGAGACACGGTTTGTCCGTAAATCACAGCGGTACGGTCATTCGGGTGGTTCGTGCAATTTTGTTTTCGAAATGTTAATTGCTAAAATGGTCCTTATAGTTTAGAGCATTTTAAAAATGCTTGCGTAAATTTCAAAAGGCGTTTGGATGATTATTTCATTGGAAAAACGAGCGATGTCCACAAATTTATGCCGCAGCTGTCCGCGAAAAGTTCCTTGCTCTGACTTAGCCAAGTACTTGGGATTGTTGGGAATGTGAGAGGAAATATAATGGCCAATATCGGTTTGCCTGCAACTAATTAAATAGTAAATAAGCTCTAAACAAATGTATATGCAATTTTGGCACGAGAACGACGTAAACGACATAGGCCCAAGGCAATAACACAGAACCGTCGTAAAAGTACTGGGGTGGCAGGCGGGTAAACTCTGTTGCGTGATAATTTCCGCATCCGTCCCGCAACTGTGCGCAATTTGGCGCCCTCGTTCCGCATAAGTCCCCGCAACCTCGGCACCCTCGTTCCGACATAAGTCCGCAACCTCGAGGCCGCCGTTCGGCATAAGTCTCGCAACTTGGGCACACTCGTACGCGCAACTTTTCCAGCAACTCGGCACCTCGTACCAGCAACTTTCCCGAACCGCTCGCACAACACCCGTACCGCAACTTCCGCAAACTCGCCCACGGCCGTACCGCAACTTCCGGCAACGCTCGCACAACCCGTTCCGCATAAGTCCCGCGCACACTCAGCACCCACCGTACCGCACATTTTCCGCAAACTTGGGCACTCTCAGTACCGCATAAGTCCGCAAACTTGGCACCCTCCGGTACCGCAACTTTCCGCAACCTCGGGCACCGCCCGTACCGCTAATTTTCCGGCAACCCGCCCCCATCCGGCTTTCGCAACCTCTGCCACCCGTACCGCAACTTTCCCGCAACCTCGTCGACCGCACGTACCGCAACTTTTCCGCAACCGTCGGCCCTCCGTACGCAACTTTCCGCAACCTCGGCACACCCGTACGCGCAACTTTTCCGCAACCTCGGCACGGTACGGCACCGTAACGTCGCAAGCCCTCCGCAAATCCAAACTGCGGCTCTCAGCCCGTACCGCAACTTTCGGGCAACCCTCGGCCAGCCCGTAACCGCAACTTTCCGCAAAAAACTCGGCACACCTCGTACCGCATAAGTCCGGCAACATGCACCTCGTGACGCATAAGTCCGCAACCTGGCACTCCTCGTACCGCATAAGTCCGGCAACCTCGGGCACCCTCAGTTCCGCATAATTGCCGCAACTTGGCAGACCTCGTACCGCAAACTTTCCGCAACTTGGGCACCCTCGTACCGCAACTTTCCGCAACTTGGGCACCCTCGTACCGCAACTTTCCGCAACTTGGGCACCCTCGTACCGCAACTTTCCGCAACTTGGCACCCTCGTACCGCAACTTTCCGCAACTTGGGCACTCGTACCGCAACTTTCCGCAACTTGGCACCCTCGTACCGCAACTTTCCGCAACTTGGGCACCCTCGTACCGCATAATTCCGCAACCTCGGCACCCTCGTTCCGCATAAGTCCGCAACCTCGGCACCCTCGTACCGCATAATTCCGCAACCTCGGCACCCTCGTACCGCATGAGTCCGCAACTTAGGCACCAACGTTGCGCATGAGTCCGCAACTTAGGCACCAACGTTGCGCATGAGTCCGCAACTTAGGCACCAACGTTATGAGTCCGCACTTAGGCACCCTCGTATGAGTCCGCAACTTAGGCACCCTCGTACCCCATAAGTCCGCAACTTGGGGCACACTCGTTCCGCATGAGCCCGCAACGTAGGCACACTCGTTCCGCACAAGTCCGGCACTTAGGCACACTCGTTCCGCATGAGTCCGCAACTTAGGCACGCTCGTTCCGCATAAGTCCGCAACGTAGGCACACTCGTTCCGCATATGCCCGCAACGTAGGCACACTCGATGCCCGCAACGTAGGCACACTCGTTCCGCATAAGTCCGCAACCTCGGCACCCTCGTACCGCATAAGTCCGCAACCTCGGCACCCTCGTACCGCATAATTCCGCAACCTCGGCACCCTCGTACCGCATGAGTCCGCAACTTAGGCACCAACGTTGCGCATAAGCCCGCAACTTAGGCACCCTCGTTCCGCATAAGTCCGCAACTTAGGCACCCTCGTACCCCATAAGTCCGCAACTTGGGCACACTCGTTCCGCATGAGCCCGCAACGTAGGCACACTCGTTCCGCACAAGTCCGGCACTTAGGCACACTCGTTCCGCATGAGTCCGCAACTTAGGCACGCTCGTACCCCATAAGTCCGCAACTTGGGCACACTCGTTCCGCATGAGCCGCAACGCATCGTTCCGCACAAGTCCGGCACTTAGCACACTCGTTCCGCATGAGTCCGCAACTTAGGCACACTCGTTCCGCATCCCGCAACGTAGGCACACTCGTTCCGCATGAGTCCGCAACGTAGGCACGCTACTTCACACTCGTTCCGCACAAGTCCGCAACTTCGGCACACTCGTTCCGCAACTGTCCGCTACTTAGGCACACTCGTTCCGCAACTGTCCGCAACTTAGGCGCACTCGTTCCGCATGAGTCCGCAACTTAGGCACACTCGTTCCGCACCCGCAACGTAGGCACACTCGTTCCGCATATGCCCGCAACGTAGGCACGCTCGTTCCGCACAAGTCCGCAACTTAGGCACGCTCGTTCGCACAAGTCCGCAACTTAGGCACGCTCGTTCCGCACAAGTCCGATACTTAGGCACACTCGTTCCGCACAAGTCCGCTACTTAGGCACACTCGTTCGCATGAGTCCGCAACTTAGGCACACTCGTTCCGCATGAGTCCGCAACTTAGGCACCTCGTTCGCATATGCCCGCAACGTAGGCACACTCGTTCCGCATAAGTCCGCAACCTCGCACCCTCGTACCGCATAAAGTCCGCAACCTCGGCCCTCGTACGCATAATTCCGCAACCTCGGCACCCTCGTACCGCATGAGTCCGCAACTTAGGCACCAACGTTGCGCATAAGCCCGCAACTTAGGCACCCTCGTTCCGCATAAGTCCGCAACTTAGGCACCCTCGTACCCCATAAAGTCCGCAACTTGGGCACACTCGTTCCGCATGAGCCCGCAACGTAGGCACACTCGTTCCGCACAAGTCCGGCACTTAGGCACACTCGTTCCGCATGAGTCCGCAACTTAGGCACGCTCGTACCCCATAAGTCCGCAACTTGGGCACACTCGTTCCGCATGAGCCCGCAACGTAGGCACACTCGTTCCGCACAAGTCCGGCACTTAGGCACACTCGTTCCGCATGAGTCCGCAACTTAGGCACACTCGTTCCGCATATGCCCGCAACGTAGGCACACTCGTTCCGCATGAGTCCGCAACGTAGGCACGCTACTTCGGCACACTCGTTCCGCACAAGTCCGCAACTTCGGCACACTCGTTCCGCAACTGTCCGCTACTTAGGCACACTCGTTCCGCAACTGTCCGCAACTTAGGCGCACTCGTTCCGCATGAGTCCGCAACTTAGGCACACTCGTTCCGCATATGCCCGCAACGTAGGCACACTCGTTCCGCATATGCCCGCAACGTAGGCACGCTCGTTCCGCACAAGTCCGCAACTTAGGCACGCTCGTTCCGCACAAGTCCGCAACTTAGGCACGCTCGTTCCGCACAAGTCCGATACTTAGGCACACTCGTTCCGCACAAGTCCGCTACTTAGGCACACTCGTTCCGCATGAGTCCGCAACTTAGGCACACTCGTTCCGCATGAGTCCGCAACTTAGGCACACTCGTTCCGCATATGCCCGCAACGTAGGCACACTCGTTCCGCACAAGTCCGGCACTTAGGCACGCTCGTTCCGCACAAGTCCGGCACTTAGGCACACTCGTTCCGCATGAGTCCGCAACTTAGGCACGCTCGTTCCGCATATGCCCGCAACGTAGGCACACTCGTTCCGCATAAGTCCGCAACGTAGGCACACTCGTTCCGCACAAAGTCCGCAAAGCCCGCAACGTAGGCACCATCGTTCCGCATGAGTCCGCAACTTAGGCACCATCCGTTCCGCAACAGTCCGCACTTAGGCACCATCGTTCCGCATGAGTCCGCAACTTAGGCACTAACGTTGCGCATAAGTCAGCAACTTAGGCACACTCGTTCCCCATAAGCCCGCAACGTAGGCACCATCGTTCCGCACAAGTCCGCAACTTAGGCACGCTCGTTCCGCACAAGTCCGCAACTTAGGCACGCTCGTTCCGCACAAGTCCGCTACTTAGGCACACTCGTTCCGCATAAGTCCGCAACGTAGGCACACTCGTTCCGCACAAGTCCGCAACTTAGGCACACTCGTTCCGCATAAGTCCGCAACTTAGGCACACTCGTTCCGCATATGCCCGCAACGTAGGCACCATCGTTCCGCATAAGTCCGCAACGTAGGCACACTCGTTCCGCACAAGTCCGCAAAGCCCGCAACGTAGGCACCATCGTTCCGCATGAGTCCGCAACTTAGGCACCACCCGTTCCGCAACAGTCCGCACTTAGGCACCATCGTTCCGCATAAGTCCGCAACTTGGGCACACTCGTTCCGCATGAGTCCGCAATGTAGGCACCATCCGTTCCGCAACAGTCCGCACTTAGGCACCATCGTTCCGCATGAGTCCGCAACTTAGGCACTAACGTTGCGCATAAGTCAGCAACTTATGCACCGCCGTCCGCACTTAGCCACTTAGTACGGAACTCTGTCCGCACTTAGGTACCAGCGTGCCACATCCGTCCGCAACGTAGGCACCAACGAAGTTCGAGTGAAACGTGGCTAAGTCCTTGGCCACTAAACACTGTACACAGAACTTGAAAAAAAATGGGACTAAGGTGTCAAAGTATTCACAGTTTCAAGTTCTGTGTACAAGGTTTGGCCAAGGACTTAGCCACGTTTCACTCGAATTCGTTGGTGCCTACGTTGCGGACGGATGTGGCACGCTGGTACCTAAGTGCGGACAGAGTTCCGTACTAAGTGGCTAAGTGCGGACGGCGGTGCATAAGTTGCTGACTTATGCGCAACGTTAGTGCCTAAGTTGCGGACTCATGCGGAACGATGGTGCCTAAGTGCGGACTGTTGCGGAACGGATGGTGCCTACATTGCGGACTCATGCGGAACGAGTGTGCCCAAGTTGCGGACTTATGCGGAACGATGGTGCCTAAGTGCGGACTGTTGCGGAACGGGTGGTGCCTAAGTTGCGGACTCATGCGGAACGATGGTGCCTACGTTGCGGGCTTTGCGGACTTGTGCGGAACGAGTGTGCCTACGTTGCGGACTTATGCGGAACGATGGTGCCTACGTTGCGGGCATATGCGGAACGAGTGTGCCTAAGTTGCGGACTTATGCGGAACGAGTGTGCCTAAGTTGCGGACTTGTGCGGAACGAGTGTGCCTACGTTGCGGACTTATGCGGAACGAGTGTGCCTAAGTAGCGGACTTGTGCGGAACGAGCGTGCCTAAGTTGCGGACTTGTGCGGAACGAGCGTGCCTAAGTTGCGGACTTGTGCGGAACGATGGTGCCTACGTTGCGGGCTTATGGGGAACGAGTGTGCCTAAGTTGCTGACTTATGCGCAACGTTAGTGCCTAAGTTGCGGACTCATGCGGAACGATGGTGCCTAAGTGCGGACTGTTGCGGAACGGATGGTGCCTAAGTTGCGGACTCATGCGGAACGATGGTGCCTACGTTGCGGGCTTTGCGGACTTTGTGCGGAACGAGTGTGCCTACGTTGCGGACTTATGCGGAACGAGTGTGCCTACGTTGCGGGCATATGCGGAACGAGCGTGCCTAAGTTGGCGGACTCATGCGGAACGAGTGTGCCTAAGTGCCGGACTTGTGCGGAACGAGCGTGCCTAAGTGCCGGACTTGTGCGGAACGAGTGTGCCTACGTTGCGGGGCATATGCGGAACGAGTGTGCCTAAGTTGCGGACTCATGCGGAACGAGTGTGCCTAAGTTGCGGACTCATGCGGAACGAGTGTGCCTAAGTAGCGGACTTGTGCGGAACGAGTGTGCCTAAGTATCGGACTTGTGCGGAACGAGCGTGCCTAAGTTGCGGACTTGTGCGGAACGAGCGTGCCTAAGTTGCGGACTTGTGCGGAACGAGCGTGCCTACGTTGCGGGCATATGCGGAACGAGTGTGCCTACGTTGCGGGCATATGCGGAACGAGTTGTGCCTAAGTTGCGGACTCATGCGGAACGAGTGCGCCTAAGTTGCGGACAGTTGCGGAACGAGTGTGCCTAAGTAGGCGGACAGTTGCGGAACGAGTGTGCCGAAGTTGCGGACTTTGTGCGGAACGAGTGTGCCGAAGTAGCGTGCCTACGTTGCGGACTCATGCGGAACGAGTGTGCCTACGTTGCGGGGCATATGCGGAACGAGTGGTGGCCTAAGTTGCGGACTCATGCGGAAGCGAGTGTGCCTAAGTGCCGGACTTGTGCGGAACGAGTGTGCCTACGTTGCGGGCTCATGCGGAACGAGTGTGCCCAAGTTGCGGACTTATGGGGTACGAGCGTGCCTAAGTTGCGGACTCATGCGGAACGAGTGTGCCTAAGTGCCGGACTTGTGCGGAACGAGTGTGCCTACGTTGCGGGCTCATGCGGAACGAGTGTGGCCCCCAAGTTGCGCGACCTTAATGGTGGTAAGCAGGGTGCCTAAGGGTCGGACATTATGGGCGAAGCGAGGGGGTGCCGTAAGTGTCGAGACTGGTTATGCGGCAGCGTTTGTTGGCCTAAGTTGCGTGACTCATGGGCGGTATTAGGGTGACCAGGTGGCGGATTGGATCGTACGGAGGTCGCCGAGGTTGCGGACCTTAATGCGGAGCGAGGTGGCGCGAGGTTTCGGAATATGGCGGAATGAGTGTGCCTACGTTGCGGGGCATATGCGAACGAGTGTGCCTACGTTGCGGGCATATGCGGAACGAGTGTCGCCATACGTTGCGGGCACATATCGCGGAACCGAGTGTTGCCTACGTTGCGGGTACTTATGACGGAACGAGCTTGTTTGGCCTGCCTAAGTTGCTGGACTCTATGCGGAACGAGTGTGGCCTAAGATGCCGGACTTGTGCGGGAACAGATGGGCGGATATGTTGTAAGAAGTTAAGAAGTCTGGTGGTTCCTACGCTTGCGGGCTCGCATGCGGAACGAGTGTCGCCAAGTTGTCGGACTTTTATTGGGTACGAGGTGGCCTAATTGCGGACTCATGCGGAACTAGGGGTGCCTAATGCTGACTCATGCGCAACGTTGGTCGCCTAGTTGCGGACATCATAGCGCAACGTTGTTCTAAGTTTGCGACGTCATGCGGCAACTTGGTGCTTAAGTTGCGACTCATGGGGGCAGCGTTGGTGCTAAGGGCGTATCAGCAGTACGGGGTGCCGAGGTTGAAAGGTACGTTAGTGCGGTAACGAGGTGCCTGAGGTTGCGCACTTTAATGCGAACGAGGGTGCCGATGGTTGCGAAAGTTGGCCAGTACGAGGGTGCCCATAGTTGCGGAAACAGTTTGGGTATCGAGGGTGCGCCAAGTTGTGAAAGTTGTCGGTATGCAGAGTGCCGCAAGTTGCGGAAGTTCGCGTTAGCGAGCGGTGCCTAAGGTTGGTCCGGACCTAGTTGTGCGTTAACGAGCGGCTAGTTGGTCGGGCATAATGATCGGAATTCGAGTGTGACCGGTCGGTTCGGGTCATATTCGGAACGAGTAGTGCCTAGAGTTGCGACTCATGCGGAAGCAGTGCGCTAAAGTGGCGACAGTTTGCGGAACGAGTGGTGCCTGAAGTAGGCGCGGACTAGCTTGCGAAACGAGTTGTGCCGAAAGTTGCGGGACTTGTGCGGAAAATTCGAGTGTCCAGAAGTAGCGTGCCTACTTGCGGACTGCAGCGGAACGAGTGTGCAACGTTTGGGCGGCATATTGCGGAAAGAGTGTGCCCTATTTCGGAACTCAGCGGGAACGATGTAGCCTCAGTGCCGGACTTGTGCGGACGACGTGTGCCTAGTTGGCGGCCATGCGGAACGATGTGCCAATTTGCCGGGACTTATGGGGTAACGGAGCGTGCCTTACGTTGCGGACTCAGCGAATGAGTGTGCCTAATGCCGGACTTGTGCGGCAACGAGGCTGTGCCCTACCGTGCGGCATCATAGCGGATAGCGGAGGTGGCCCAAGTTGCGGAGGTTATGGGGTACGAGGGTGCCTTAAGGTTCGGACTGGTTCATGCGGAACGCGAAGGTCCTAAGTTGCGTGACTCAATGCGCAACGTTAGGTAGCTAAGTTGCGGAACCTCATGCGCAAGACGTTGGTGCCTTAAGTGCGACTCAGCGGCAAAGGCGTTGCGGTTGGCTCTTAAGTTGCGGACTCATGGGAGCAACGTTGGTTGGCCTAAGTTTGCCGGAACCATCATGCGTCACCCAAGCGTGGCGCGAAGGGTGTGCGGACTTATGCGTAGCGAGGGTGCCTGAGGTTGCGGCTTATGCGGAAGCGAGGGTGGCCGAGTTTGCGGAAAGTTGCCAGTACGAGGGTGCCTCAAGTTTGCGGAAAGTTTGTCTGGTAGCCGATGGGTGCCCAAGTTGGAATAGTTGGGCGGTACGCCAGGGTGCCTCAATGTTTGCGGAAAGTTGACGGTAAGAGGTGTGCCGTCAAGTTGCGGTAAAGT
>NW_017618417.1:27611-67763 GCF_001879475.1 Ipomoea nil | reverse complement strand
TGTTGTTTTTATAATTGAGTTTTTCACTAGTAAAAAGTTGAAAATTGATTTTAAAAATTCAAATATTTGATGCATTTTTTATTGGTTGGTGATAGAGGTAAACTTGAACAGGGCCACATGGATCAAACATTCAAGATTCATTTGCATTAATTTTTCTCTGCGTAGTATAGTTTAATATAAGCATAAATATAATTTATATGATTTTATTAAACATATAAATAGTAAATATTTAATATTTAATATTTATATTAAATTATGCTTTAGAATGAATTTTAGTATTTTATTGTAATTATTATATTGAATTTATAGTTAAGTTCTGTTTAAAATTTGTTGGTCAATTGTAAATCCACTATGTTTCTTCACTTATTATTTTAATAAATTGAAGTTTTTAATTTTCAAAATTTTCAATTTTGTTTAAGGATATTATTAATTAGTACATATAAACATTATTTTATTTACTATATTGAATATCGCCACAAAAAAGTTATAATTAATTGAAGAGTTAATACCACAAATAGTCCTGTGACTATTGGGGTAGTACTCCTTTTAGTTCTCAACTTTCAATTCGACCAAAAAACATACATTCACTTTCATTTTTGACACAGATAGTCCTCTGTTAAGATTTCTATTAAATGGTTGTTAAATCTAAGGTATTATCGTCAAATCAAAATCTATAACTCCAAGAGAACAATTTATACCCTAATTACTTGACAATTGGCTTTGGGCTGAAAATGATTAAGAAAATATAAAACAAATATTTCATTGTAAAGAATATGAGTTTTTCTAAATAAATTAAGAAACAGAATTTAAAAAAAAAAAAAAAACATTATTCAACAGGTTCGTATATTTGGAACAAAATGAAATTCTGTTCATCACTATTTATTAAAATAAAAATAAAAAATTTCCCAAAATACTATATAAAAAAAAATTATTCAATAGGTTTGCAGCTCTTGAACAAAAAAGAAATTCTATTCATCACTTTTTATTAAAATAAAATAAAAATGTTCAAAATACTAGAAAAAAAAATGTAAACACAAACAAAATCCCCGCATTCTTCACCTGACTTATCATTCAATTCAGTTCACTCCCTGTAATGTTAGTGTAGCTTTGAGAGCACAAATTGTTCTCTCAAAATCTATAACTCCAGAAATCAATTTATACCCTAATTGCTTAACAACTTTGATTTGACGATAACACCCTTAGATTTAACACTCATTTAACAGAAATCTTAACGGATCGCAGGACTATATGTGGTCAGAAATGAAAGTCAAAATATGTGTTTTGGTTGAATTGAAAGTTGAGGACTAAAAAAAGTACTACCCAATAGTCAAAGGACTATTTGTGTATTAACTCTTAATTGAATCATCTCTTATTATTTGTATAAGACATAAAATGGGATGAAAAAACATATTAACAACAATAACAACAATCATGATAATGATGATGTATGACACAACAAGGGATTAAAATTGAAATTTCAAGACTGAGAATAAACCATAACGGAAGTTGATATACTATTATTATCCGGTAGGTAATACAAGTGGATAAGGGAGAAGTATGTGGATCCGACCAAAAGAAATCAACATGAGATCACCTCACATCCAATGAAGATCCTAAGATGAGTTCGCGTGGGGCATAGTGTGGTCCCTACTTATTTTCAAACTCTATTATATATGTATGTATTACAATTGTCAAATGGTTTAGAGATAAATATACAAAATTCAATTTTTACTTTTGAGGACAAATAATTTTTGACATCAAGTACCTTATGGCATATCATGTTGAGCAGTCAAAAAAAATTATGAGTCTGACTCGGCTTTAATGTGTTAAGTTTATACATGTCGTTTTTCTTAACACTAGTATTTGCATCCGTGCGACGTACGGAATGGATTTGTTGTAATATATTTGTAGACACCGAAAATTTGAACCCAAAATGGACATACAAAATTATTATTGGGCCGATATTGAGATCGATTATTGGACCAATTTAATTAGTTGGCCATAATAATTAAATTAATTTAACGAGTCCAATTAAATTTGATTTGGGCTATTGAATTAATTAATTAATTGCCCAAGCCCATTTCATATTTGAATTTGAATTATAGTTATAATTTAAATATAATATTTTATTATATTTAAATTAGATAATTATAATTTAATTTGAATTTGAATTAGATTATACAATAATGAACCTAGACTTGATTCTGGGCAAGATTCATTTTCTAGAATAATTAATTAATTAATTAATTAATTAATTAAAGGGGAGTTTGTTGAGGAATGTTGGTTAGGCTTCTAGTATAAATAGAGCCTTCATTTTCATTCCATAACACAACTTGAAGGCTTGAGAGCTTGAAGGCATTGAGCAACTTGAAGACTTGAGGAGTTGAGAGCATTTGAAGAGCTTGAAGGCATTGAAGAACGCTTGAAGATTTGAAGGCATTTTGTTGATTTTGCAGGCAATTTGAATCCATTGCAGGTACTTTGGAGCTTTGCAGAATTGATTGTCTCGAAGATCTTGAAGTCTTTGAAGGCATTTGAGGACCTTAAGGCAGCTTGAATCCATTGCATATGTTTTGAAATTTTGCAGGGTTGATTACTTCTAAATTCTCGACGCTCGTTGTTGGAAGTCACGCCACATAGATCCGGAAGCTACACCACTTAAATCCCGGAGGCTACGCTATTTGAATCCCGTAGGCACTTCCATAGACAACGTCAGTGAAGAATCAGAGGACTAGACAGAGATTTTGTACCTGCATTGAATTATACACACGCTGTACACGGAATTTTGTGAATATATACAAAGTTTACATTTTTTGTGTTTACAATATTAATAATATATGAATCAATATGTGGACCGGGTGGACCTGGACCGTTAAACGGACAGAGAAAGACCCGGACCACAATGTGTGGTTGATACCAAAAAAAAAAATATTAATAATATATGAATCAATATATAATTATTTAAATTAGAACATCAAATATTATATAGTGCAATTGAAGGTATGGTTTGGATTCTTTGTGTTTTTATGTTATCATTGCTTGAATTTGTGCAAATATTTTGCTCAAATTAAATATATAGCTAATGTGTAGATGTACGCATGCAATGTTGTTGCTTTGGAGATTTTATTTATCATTGTTCAGTATTTTTATAAATTAGGCAAATGTGCTCGTTCTTTAGCAACTCAGTTATAAGAATGAATTGATAACCTAATTCATTTAATTTGTATGAAAAATATATTTTTTGTCTAGATATATAGCAATTTTACCATTAAAAAGAAAACATAATATCACCGATTGTATTTACACATTATTGAAACATCTTTGTAGACAACGTTGGTAATAGCAACACAATCTTGTCCATCTTCGTCTAGAGCTAACACCTTCAGTCCATCAGGATGGGTGACTCGGGTGAAAATATATAATGGTATAATATCAGTCAATTTGTGAATATTTTATATTTTCAGTCAATTAGTAATATCAGATTTATTTTCAGCTAATTATTCTTTTTTTTTCCAGTCAATTAGACTATTAGATGCAGTGATATTTTTACCAAATTTTCGTTTCATTTTTAATGGATGATGTATAATATTTTTATTGAAATATTTATGTTATATTTTTAATTTACCTTTATATTGTTTAAAATTTAAAATATGCATTTCTTATTGATGATGTAGAATATTATTGAAATATTTCTGTCTAATTTTTTATTTTTGTTCATTTTTTAATTAAAATGCAATGATCTTGACAATTTCTTTTTTCATTCAAGTCAATTAGTCAATTACTCAATTAGAAATATTATTGTTACCAATAAAGCTTTATTAATTTTTTACTATTTATTAATATTCATATTAATTTGGGCGGAAATGTTGAAAAGGAGGATTTTTTACTTTTATTAATAGTATAGATAGATTAATTTCATTTTGAAATCATTGGTTCACATATTTGAACTATTTATTTTTTTCATTAATTATTCGCATGGTAAACATAAATAATATTGCAATAATTAATTTATGATATTTATCAAATTGTAGCTTTTTTTAAAATATAAAATTTTCACACACGTTTATGGGTTTAAAAAATTTTTAAATTATTTTTATTTTGAAAATATTTTTCAGCAACCCAAACACTTCATTAATCTCCCATCAAAAACTGCTAAAGAAAAATCATTTTATTAAGGAAATTAAAACTAATTAAATTAACTCTACCGATTAATTGTCTTAATAATAATTAAGATAATTTTTAGTCAATCAATATTCAATAGTACTAAAAGTATTAATTTGAATTTTTATAAATAAGATATAATATTATTAAACCCGAAATAATTAAAAATATGTGTCCATAGTACAAAAGATTTTATAATAGTAATTTTTATTGCCTAATATAATTTGTCAATTATTAAACATTATTTATGGAAGATTTTACTTTTATTAATAGTATAGATATAGAGTGGTGTAAAATAATAATTAACAAGTTATTATTTCCTTATAAAATTACACCGAAATTATAGTATAGATATAGATTGATGTAAAAGATTATTTCTTTATAATATCACTGGCTTGAATTACACATTATTGAAAATCTCTTTGTAGATGACATCTATATATATAATGAATTGATTAGGGCAATACCTTAAATAAATAAATACACTTTCTTTTTAAAAAATTTTACAAATTTATAATTCTCATATTTTTCACCTATAAATACAATGAGTTGATGACTACAAAAATTATTAGTCTTCATTTTATATTGCATCCATTTTTTCCCACTAGGTCTTCAACTTTGATCATCCAGTTTAGCCGCGTTTCGAAATTAACGGTAGGTTTAGCATCCAAGTAGTTTGATTGGATTGGATACAATACGTTTTTCATGGTTGTATTGTCTAAATTTAATACTTTTTTTCAGCGAAAAGCTATTCATACCATATGCCTGGATTATGATTTATTATGAATATTTCTACGGTTACTCCAAGTCCATTTCAAATATTGATTTTTTGCTTCTATTGAAGTTTCATTATCATATTCTTCTTAGTTCTTTGCGTTGATTATTGAAATAATTGGAGTTCTGAAGTTCTGATTTGTTAAGTTGTTTTATTCTCATGGTGCCGGTTTTGACAGTTATAAAGTACATGCTCAATTCCTCATTGTATAGGTCAAAAGTGTATTTCTTTTTTGGCGTAATTATGGTATCGCCATAATTACTCCGTAGTAATAACAATAACAACAACAACAACAACAACAACAACAACAACAACAATAATAAAAATAATAATAATAATAATAATAATAATAATAATAATAATAAGTGGTAATATTATTGTTCAAATATAATATTAAAAAAAATCTAATTTTAATTGGTAATCTATACTCTATATTAATCTATATTTATATTCTATATTAATTAATAAAAAAAAATCTTCCTTTACAAGTTCCCGCATAAACAATTAATAATAATATGAAAAAATGAAAAAGAATGGAACGAAGCGTACGCCCAAACAATTAATAATAATATTGGAAAGAAAATTAATAATAATATGAAAATATGGAAAATAATGGAAGGAATATTAGCCATGTGAATGTTTTCTACACTCTGACAAATGGAAAAGAATCAATAAGCAGTATAAGGAAAATAATTATTTAGATATTTTACTATTAACCTTTTACGGAAGATTTCGTGTAAAAAATAGAATAGAATTGGTTATTAATAATTTAGCCTTATTTTACTATTAATTTTTAAAAAAATTCTGCATAAAAAATGTAATAGAATCGGTTATTAATATTTATCTTTATTTTACTATATTAATCTTTAAGAAAAATTCTGCGTAAAAAATTGTAATAGAATCGGTTATTAATAATTTAGCTTTATTTTACTATTAATCTTTAAGGAAGATTTTGTTAAAAAATAAAATAGAATTAATTATTAATAATTTAAATTAATATTAAAGTATATATATTTTCCTATCCCGTAATACAATTTTACTTATTATTTAACAAAATCTTCAAATAATAATTGGTAATATTATTGTTCAATTATAATAAAAACTTTAATTTTAATTGGTAATCTATATTTTATATTAATTAATAAAAACAATATCCTCCTTTACAAGTTCCCGCCTAAACAATTAATAATTAATAATAATATGAAAAAATGGAAATGAATGGAAGGAAGCGTACGCCAAAACAATATAGAATACTATTGGGAAGAAAATTAATAATAATATGAAAAAATGGAAATGAATGGAAGAAATGTTAGCCATGTGAATTTTTTCTACACTCTGAAAAATGGAAAAGAATCAATAAGCAGTATAAGAAAAAGAATCATTAAGATATTTACTATTAATCTTTTAGGAAAGATTTTACAGAAAAAATAGAATAGAATTGGTTATTAATAATTTAGCCTTATTTTACTATTAATCTTTAAGAAAAATTATGTGTAAAAAATGTAATAAAATCGGTTACTAATAAGTTAGCTTTATTTTACTATTAATCTTTAAAGAAGATTTTGCTTAAAAAATGAAATATAATCAATCTATCTATATATAATTAAAAGTAAAATTATTCTACCCAAATTTTCACCCCAAAACTTAGGGGCATTTCTGTAATATCATCTATCATTTATAAATAGATATTATATACAATTAATAATATTATATATATATATATATATATATATATATATATATATATATATATATATATATATATATATATATATATATATATATATATGGAAGAAGAATATTATTATACTAGGAAATTTGGAATTTATGCATAGTGCATATATATAATACACGTAATTTATATAAAACTAATCAAATGTTAATGTTAATAATAATAATAAAAATTTTAAATTCAGAATTATAAATTAGATATTAGGATAATAATTAATCTATATATATATATATATATATATATATATATATATATATTATATATTATATATTATTATTATTATTATATTATTATTATTATTATTATTATTATTATTATTATTATTATTATTATTATTATTATTATTATCATCCTATTTTATTTTTCCGTCCAAACTTTTGTAATAAAGCTTATTTGGTAAGTAAATCTCAAATTGAAATTAAACAAAATCTATTAATTCATAATATAATAATAATAATAATAATAATAATAATAATAATAATAATAATAATAATAATAATAATAATAATCCAAACAAAACTATATACAAATTAAAATTAAAATACAAAAAAAAAAAAAAAAAAAAAAAAAAGAAGAGAAGACAAAGGTGGCTCCCCTTTGTAAATGATGTAGGATCATTTTGATCCCACATTGAAAATGTTTGGAAAGAGGATCATTGCTCCTCTTACAAACATATAATTGTTTGCCCATCAATGTGGGCAATTATTGAGAAGTCCAAAGACTCCTTTTTTTTTTTTAGTACTATTGACCCGACAAATTATGCTGTGGCACCGTGTCCACCTTGTAAAGTAGACACAGTTCAAAATTTGTTCATAATTATGAATATATAGTTCTATAATTATAAACATAGTGTTGTGAACATAATTATAAACATTAGACTATTGTATTTTTGAATATAGAGATTCAATAATTGTGAATATGAAATTCAAAAATTATGAATATATATCCAACCAAAACGATATACAAACATTATATAATAATAATAATAATAATAATAATAATAATAATAATAATAATAAATAATAATAATAATAATAATAATAATAATAATAATAATAATAATAATAATAATAATAATAATAATAATAATCCAAACAAAACAATATACAAAATAAAATTAAAATTAAATAAAAAATAAGAAGAAGACAAAAAGGAGCCAGGGACTCCCTTTTGTAAATGATGTTGGATCATTTTGATCCCACATTGAAAATGTTTGAAAAAAGGAGCTCTTGAGCTCCTCTATATAAGAGGAGCATTGCTCATCTTACAAATATAATTGTTTTGAGTACTATTGACATGTCAAATTATGTTGTGGAATCGTGTCCACCTAGCAAGGTAGACACGGTTCTAAAATTGCTTACAATTATGAATATATAGTTCAAAAATTATGAATATATAGTTCTAAAATTATGAACATAGTGTTGTGACCATAATTATGAACATATAGTTATGTAATTATGAATATAGAGATTCAATAATTGTGAATATGAAGTTTAAAAATTATGAATATATAGCTTTATATTTATGAACATATAGTTCAGTAATTATGAACATAGAGTTTTGTAGTTGTGAATATAGAGTTCAATAATTATGGATATGAAGTTCAAAGATTATGAATATTTAGCTTTATAATTATGAACATATAGTTCAGTAATTATGAACATATAGTTCAGTAATTATGAACATAGAATTATGTCCACCCTGCAAAGTCAACACGGTTCCACATCATAACTATTTGATTCACCGTGTTACATGTAGTATCTGTTCATATAAAACTTTCTCAACCTATTGAAGCCCAACGTTTCAAAAAGCTCTTATTTAAGAAACCTTATTTTAATGGCTTATTATTTTAGTTATTTTTTTTAAAAAATTTATTAGGGGGTTTGGCTAAGATTAACACAAAATGTATATGTGTTGTTTTAGTTTTTAGCAGTGAGCAAAATTGTTAAGTTATTAAATAATATTTTTTATGTTTTGATTAAATATAAAATGTTAAACAGGCGAATTTTTTAAAATTTTGGAGAATTCTCCAAATAATCAAATTACAACAACAACAACAACAACAACAACAATAATAATAACAATAATAATAATAATAATAATAATAATAATAATAATAATAATAATAATAATAATAATAATAATAATCCAAACAAAACTATATACAAAATAAAATTATATAAAAAAAAAAAAAAACAAAGAGGAGTCACAAACTCCTTTTGTAAATGATGTAGGATCATTTTGATCACACATTGAAAATGTTTGAAAAGAGAGAGCTCATCTATATAAGAGGAGTAAAACTCCTCTTACAAACATAATTACTTGCCCATCAATGTGGGAAGTATTGAGAAGTCAAAAGGTTCTTATTTAAGAAGTTTTAGCGTTGTCTTCTTATTTTAGTTTTATTAATTTATTTATTATTTATTATTTATTATTAGTGGGGGTTTAAAAAGATTAACCCAAAATGTATGTGTTGTTTTAGTTTTTAACAGTTTAGAGCAAATTACTAAGTTATTAAATAATATTTTTAGTTTTTTGATTAATTATAAATTATTAAACAGACGAATTTCTTAAAATTTTGGTGAATTTGCCAAATAATCAAATTACAACAAAACAACAACAACAACAACAACAACAACAACAACAACAACAACAATAATAATAATAATAATAATAATAATAATAATAATAATAATAATAATAATAATAATAAGGTTCTTATTTAAGAAACCTTAGCTTTGTCTTCTTACTTTAGTTTTATTTATTATTTATTATTTATTTATTAGTGGGGGTTAGGAAAGATTAACCCAAAATGTATGTTTTGTTTTAGTTTTTAGTAATTTGGAGCAAATTACTTAGTTACTAAATAATATTTTTGATGTTTTAATAAATTATTGAAATGACGAATTTGTCAATAATAATAATAATAATAATAATAATAATAATAATAATAATAATAATAATAATAATAATAATAATAATAATAATAATAATAATCAAAACAAAACGATATGCAAAATAAAATTAAAATTAAAAAAAAATATATGAAGAAGACAAAAGGGAGTCACGGGCTCCCTTTGTAAATGATGTGGGATCATTTTGATCTC
This sequence comes from Ipomoea nil, assembly GCF_001879475.1. NCBI lineage: Eukaryota > Viridiplantae > Streptophyta > Magnoliopsida > Solanales > Convolvulaceae > Ipomoea > Ipomoea nil. Next base: position 57,988 of record NW_017618417.1, on the reverse strand, counting down.
ACATTGAAAATGTTTGGAAAGATGAGCTCTTGAGCTCCTCTATATAAGAGGAGTAATGCTCATCTTACAAACATAATTGCTTGCCCATCAATCTGGAGGGTGTGGTTGAGTGTAAGAGACTCATCCATCATTAACCAAAGTCAAGGGTTGGATCCTTGGATTTGGGAATGGAGTAGACTTAAATTTCTAAGCCAGCTGTCCCACGCAAAAGAGGTGCTTACAATTCAGCGAGTGGATTAGTCACTGTGTCCGACGGTGAAAACCTTGGGTTTACCAAAAAAAAAAAAATCAATGTGGACAAGTATTGAGAAGACCAAAGCCTTTTATTTTATTTTATTTTATTTTGGTTAGAAGTAAAGGAAAATTAGAAATGGAAAGGAAATATTTCAAAAATAATATTTTACCTCATCAAATAGTAAAGACATATTTTAAAAAATAGTAAAGATAAATTAAAAATGGAACAAAAATATTTCATTAATAATATTCTACATCATCAAATTAAAATGGAACGAAAATTATGTAAAAATATCACTGCATCTATATTCTAATTGACTAATTAATTGGAAATAAAAAAGAACAATTGACTGAAAATTAATCTGATATTACTAATTGACTGAAAATACAAAAGTAAATGAATATTAATAATTGACTGCAAATAAAAAATGATCTATAATTGACTAAAAAAAATGGTCAGATCATTGCATTTTAATTAAAAATGGAATGAAAAATAAAAATTGGAGGAAAATAATCTAATAATAATATTCTACATTATCAATAGTAAATGCATATTTTAAACAATAGTAAAGGTAAATTAAAAATGGAACGCAAATATTTCAATAATAATATCTACATCATCAATTAAAAATAGAACCAAAGTTAGGTAAATATATCATTGCATTTGATATTCTAATTGACTAATTGACTGAAAATAAAAAAGAATAATTGGCTGAATATGATATTACGATTTGACTGAAAATATAAAATGATAACTAATTGAGTGATATTCTATCATTATATATTTTCACCCAAGTAACCAGTCCTGATGGAGAAGATGTTAGCTCGAGATGAAGATGAACAAGATTGTGTTGTCACTACCAATGTCGTCTTCAAAGAGGTTTCAATAATCTGTAAATATAATCGGTGATATTAATTTTTTTTAAATGAAAAAATTGTTATATATCTAGACAAAAAAATATATCTTACTTCCATACAAATGAATAAGGATAGCAATTCATTTCTATAACTGAGTTGTTAGAGAACGAGCACATTTTCCTAATTTATAAAAATACAAAACAATGATAAATAAAATCTTTAAAATTATAGGACCGCATGCGTACATCTAGACATTAGCTATTAATTTGAGCAATTATTTGCACAAATTCAAGCAATGATAACATCAAAATATATAAACAATTTAAATCATATCTTTAATTGTATTATATAATATTTGATGTTCTAATTTAAATACTTATATATCGATTCATATATTCTTAATATATTACAACAAATTCATTCCGTGCATTGCACGGGTGCAAATACTAGTAATTAAGTATAGTAAATATTCTGTGTGATATATATATATATATATATATATATATATATATATATATATATATATATATATATAGACATTATATACAATTAATATTTAATTTAATCTATATATACTAATAACAATAATAATTTTATTACCTTATTACTTACTTTACTTTCTATATTTTTTAAATAAATTATTTTAGACTTTCCTTTCGAATTACTATTTTTACCTATAAATACAAATTTTTAGACTTTGGCATTCATTCATCTTCCCCCACACTACTGGTTGTTCATGATTTTCAATATATTCCTACGTTTTCTTCAATCCTAGCAAAACTCATTCACTTAATCTCTACTTCAGGTAATTGTTTCTACTCTCCAAATTCTTTTGTTTAAATCTAAGTTTGTTGAGATTGATGATGATGATCAATGAATAATATGCTTTGCTTATTATTATTATTGGATTTATTTGATTCACATGCATGTTTCTTATCAAGGTGGTTAGGATGCTATTAAGGTTGATAGAAAGTTTGCCTTCGAGGGTACGATTTTATATTCACCAAAATTATTATTTTCCCCGAGTACTGTATGTATTGATATTATATGTGATATTATATGATATATGTTATTCATGTGAACACAAGTACATTTATCAATAAATGGTAATATTGTGAGTGGTGATTCTCAAAATATCGAGAATGAGTTTTGATTTGTAGAACTCGTGCGTTATGTAAATACTTGACTTGAAATTTTTGGTGTTGTATACATAGTAGTATTGTGAAATTGTATTAATACTGGATTATTGACTATAATTATATTTTGGACAAATCATGTGGAGAAAATTGTATTTCTTTTTTTTTTTTTTTTGAAAAATGTATTTGGAGAAAATTATATATTCTGGAGAAAATTGTATTTTTGTGGAGAAAGTATTTATTTGTGGAGAAATAATGAAAATTTGAGAATATAATATATATACACTTAATGTATAATATGTATTCAAAATAATTTTAAAATATTATTTAACCCCTAAACATGAAAAAATTTTATATTTAAAAAAAAGATACAATTTGATAAATATCATAAATTAATTATTGCAATATCATTAATGTTTACAATGAGAATAATTAAAAAAAAAATTCAAATATGTGAATCAATGATTTCAAAATTAAATTAATATACATTACAAATAAATATAGCATGATTAGATTTAATTTAATTAGTTTTAATTTCTTTAATAAAATGATTTTTCTTTATCAGTTTTTTATGGGAGATTAATGGAGTGTTTGGGTTGCTGAAAAATTTTTTTAAAATAAAAATAATTTAAAATTTTTTCAACCCATAAACATGTGAAAATTTTATATTTTAAAAAAGATACAATTTGATAAATATTATAAATTAATTATTGCAATATCATTTATGTTTACCATGCGAATAATTAATGAAAAAATAAATAATTCAAATATACTATTAATAAAAGTAAAATTCTCATTTTCAACATTCCCGCCCAAATTAATATGAATATTAATTAAATAGTAAAAAATTAATAAAGCTTAATTGGTGACAATAATATTTCCAATTGAGTAATTGACTAATTAACTACAATGAAAAAAAAAGAAATTGTCATGATCATTGCATTTTAATTTTTAAAAAAAAAAAGAACAAAAATTAAAAATTAGACAGAAATATTTCAATAATATTCTACATCATCAATAGGAAATGCATATTTTAAAGTTTAAACAATATAAAGGTAAATTAAAAATATAACGGAAATATTTCAATAAAAATATTATACATCATTTTAAAATAGAACGAAAATTAGGTAAAAATATCACTGCATCTAATAGTCTAATTGGCTAATTGACTAAAAAAAAAAAGAATAATTGGCTGAAAATGAATATGGTATTACTAATTGACTGAAAATATAAAAAGGATCACTAATTGACTGATATTCTACCATTATATATTTTGACCCGAGTCACCCATCCTGATGGACTGAAGGTGTTAGCTCTAGACGAAGATGGACAAGATTGTGTTGTTATTACCAATGTTGTCTATAAAGATGTTTCAATAATGTGTAAATACAATCTGTGATATTCTATTTTTTTAATGGCAAAATTGCTATATATCTAGACAAAAAATATATTTTTCATACAAATGAATTAGTATATCAATTCATTTTTATAACTGAGTTGCTAAAGAACGAGCACATTTGCCTAATTTATAAAAATACTGAACAATGATAAATAAAATCTCCAAAGCTACAACACCGCGTGCGTACATCTACACATTAGCTATTAATTTGAGCAATTATTTGCTCAAATTCAAACAATGATAACATCAAACACAAAGGATCCAAACCATACCTTCAAGTGCACTATATAATATTTGATGTTATAATTTAAATAATTATATATCGATCCAAATATTCTTAATATATTACAACAAATTCATTCCCTGCATCGCACGGGTGAAAATACTAATAATAGTAATAATCCAAACAAAACTAAATACAAAATAAAATTAAAATTAACAAAAAAAAAAAAAAAAGGAGAAGAAGAAGAAGACAAAGGGGAGCCAAGAGCTCCCTTTGTAAATGATGTGAGATCATTTTAATCCCACATTGAAAATGTTTGAAAAGAGGAGCTCTTGAGCTCTTCTATATAAGAGGTACAAACATAATTGTTTGTCCATCAATGTGGCAAGTATTGAGAAGTCAAAATGTTCATATTTAAGAAACCTTAGTTTTTTTTTTTCTTTTTAGTTTTTCATTATTTATTTATTTATTATTAGTGGGGTTTGGGAAAGATTAACGCAAAATGTATGTGTTGTTTTAGTTTTTAGCAGTTTGGAGCGAGCAAATTACTGAGTTATTAAATAATATTTTGGTGTTTTGATTAAAGATAAATTGTTAAAATAGCGAATTTGTTAAAATTTTGACGAAATAATAATAATAATAATAATAATAATAATAATAATAATAATAATAATAATAATAATAATAATAATAATAATAATAATAATAGTAGTAGTAGTAGTAGTAGTAGTAGTAATAATCCAAACAAAACGATATACAAAATAAAATTAAAATATATAAAAAAAATAAAAAATAAAAAAGACAAAAGGGAGCCCATGGCTCCCTTTGTAAATGATGTGCGATCATTTTGATCTCCAGCTCCTCTTACCAACATAATTGCTTGCCCATCAATGTCGACAAGTACTGAGAAGTCCAAAGTATTTTTTTATTTATTTTTTTGTTTTATTTGTTGAGAAGTAAAGGAAAATTTAAAATGGAAAGGAAATATTCAATAATAAAATTTTTACATCATCAAATAGTAAAGGCATATTTTAAAAAATAGTAAAGGTAAATTAAAAATGTAACGAAAATATTTCATTAATAATATTCTACATCATCAAATTAAAATGGAACAAAAATTAAGTAAAAACATCACTGCATCTATATTATAATTGACTAATTGATTGAAAATAAAAAAGAATAATTGATTGAAAATGAATCTAATATTACTAATTGACTGAAAATATAAAAAGAAATGAATATTAATAATTGATTGCAAATAAAAAATGATTCATAATTGACTAAAATAAAAAAAGAAATGGTCAGATCATTGCATTTTAATTAAAAATTGAAGGAAAATATGTTAATAATAATATTCTACATTATCAATAGTAAATGCATATTTTAAACAATAGTAAAGGTAAATTAAAAGTGAAATAGAAATATTTCAATAATAATATCAACATCATCAAATAAAAATGGAACGAAAATTAGGTAAAAATATCATTGCATTTGATATTCTAATTGACTAATTGACTGAAAATATTAAAAAAATAATTGGCTAAAAATGAATATGATATTACTAATTAACTGAAAATATAAAAGGATAACTAATTAAGTGATATTCTACCATTATATATTTTCACCCAGGTAACCCGTCTTGATGGATTGAAAGTGTTAGCTCTAGACGAAGATGAACAAGATTGTGTTGTCACTACTAATGTCGTCTACAAAGAGGTTTCAATAATGTGTAAATATAATCGGTGATATTAAGTTTTTGTTTTTTAAATGAAAAAAAATGCTATATATCTTGACAAAAAAATGTATATCTTCCATACAAGTGAATAAGGATAGCAATTCATTTCTATAACTGAGTTGTTAGATAACGAGCACATTTGCCTAATTTATGAAAATACTAGACAATGATAAATAAAATCTTCAAAATATAGCACCGCATGCATACATCTAAATATAGCTATCAATTTGAGCAATTAATTGCACAAATTCAATCAATGATAACATCAAAATATATAAACGATCCAAATGATATCTTTAATTGTACTATATTATATTTGATATTCTAATTTAAATAATTATATATTGATTCATATATTATTAATATATTACAACAAATTCATTCCGTGCATCGCACGGGTGCAAATACTAGTTGGTAGTAGTAACAGAAATTCGTCTATCCTCGTGTAGAGTTAAAACCTTCAGGCCATCAGGATGGCTGACTCGGGAAAAATTGATCGTGATTAAAGACTGGTTTTTTAAGTAATAACTCAACGTGACTTAGTGTTTGGCCTTGACTTTTGTTGACAGTCATGGTATATGCGAGCATCAACGGGAATTGTTTATGCTAGAACTTGAAGGGCAATCTCGTATCAAAAGGGGTAAGAGACATTTTAATGGAAGATTTTACTTTTATTAATAGCATAGATATAGATTGGTGTAAATTATTATTTACTTTTATTAAATTAATAGTATAGATTAATTAATTTCATTTTGAAATCATTGCTTCACATATTTAAATTATTTATTTTTTCTTTAATTATTATAAACAGAAATGATATTGTACAAATTAATTAATGATATTTATTAATTTGTATTTTTTTTAAAAATATTATTTTTTAAAATTATTTATTATTACTAAGTATTTTTATTTTTAAAATATTTTTTGGCAACACAAATACTCCCTTAGTTTCTCTTAAAAACTAATAAACAAAAGTCATTTCACTAATAAAATTAAAGTAAATCTAATCATGCAATATTTATTTGTAACTGTATATTATTTTCATTTTGAAATCATTGGTTCATATATTTGAATTATTTATTTTTTTCTTTAATTATTATAAACAGAAATGATTTTGTACTAATTTATGACATTTATCCAATTGTATTTTTAAAAATATAGTGTGATGGAATTAATTAAACCGGGGGTCCGACTTAACTAACCCGAATGAGAATACGAATAATAAAGAGATGGTAAAGGCCGCGGTGGACCGTATATTGTATTAAATGCCGTGGAATTGGCTACTACAATGATTCTTCAGTACAAAGTGTGTCCGTAGAGTAGGTCGTGTCCTAACTGGACAAGGTGGGGGGTTTTTATACAACCCCCGTCCCTAACCGCCACCCCCCAAAGCGGGGGGGGTGGTTAGATCTAAGTTGACCGCGCCCGGTCTTGCGACCGGGCCGCGTTATGGGGCCAGGCCGAGCCCGTCGTGGGCTCGGGCCGAGCCCACTAGGAGGTCGGCCCGGCCTCCTGGAGAGGCCGGCCCGGCCTCTGCCGTGGCCCGCGCGGGGCCACGTGGCGAGGCCCTCCCGGGGCGGGTACGTGGCGCCGCCCCGAGCACCCGTTCTTGCCCGCGCACCTCGGGTCGGTGCGGGTCGGTTCCTAATATATCCGTCATCAGTCCCCCACTCTCCGAGGTGCGAGTAATCGTCAGCGAAGGAGAGTAAGCGCTCCGGCCGACCAAAAAATGTCGACCCCGAGGCGCGCGCGTCCCCGCGCCATAGGTGCCGTCCGGGCATATTTCTCGCGATAATGATGAAACACTCCCTCCGAGGTATGACTCCTTTATCTGTTAGAACACATACATAGTAGAGTCCTTTTAGGTGTTGATCATCCTCCCCAAGTCAACCAATCACACCCATCTTTTCCCCTTTTTCCCCCCCTTTTTTTATTTTGAATTTCAAAACTCCCCCTCTTCTTCTCTCCCCTTCTCCTATATAAACCCCTTCTCCCCTCTCATTCTACACTTTCACCACTCCCACTTCACATTCTCCCCCCTCAAACTCTCCCCCAAAATCCGGCGACTCCCCCTCCACCGGCGGTCAACGGCGGTACACGGCGGTCCACGGCGGTCCCCTTCCCCGCGGCGGCGACGTCCCTCCGACCGACCCCGACTTCTCCTCATCGCCGAGCTCCGAGCCCGAGCGCGGTACGGCTCTTCTTCCCCTCCTTTTTCCCCTTTGTTTTTTTTCTTTTTTTCGCCGCCTATCGCCGGCACGCCGCCGTACCGGCGTCGCCGCGACGCTGCCAGGGGCGGGCCCACGGGCCGCGCCTCCGCGGCCGTGCCGCCCTCCGGTGCTGCGCCTCCGAGGCCGTGCTGCCCCCGGCGTCCATAGCCGCGCCGGCTCGCTGCGCCGACCCCGTCGGCCTTACGTCGGCTACGCCGACCTCGACCTCGGCCTCGGGTCGAGGTCCTCCACAAGCAACTCTTTTTCTTTTTTTTTTTTTTTTTTTTGTAAACGCCGATACGTCGTTCACCACGGAGCCGGTGCGCCGGTCGCCTCCTCGTCGCCGCCGGCACGGAGCCGGCCTCGTGCGCCGAGGCTGTGCCGCCTCCGGGGTCGGCCCGACCTCGATGTGCCGACCCCGACCTCAGCCTCGGGCCGAGGTCCGCCAATACCGAGCCTCTTGCTCTTTGGTTGTTGTTTTTTTTTTTTTTTTTTTTTAGACCCACCGTGCTGCTGCCCCCATCGTGCACCGCGCCGGTACCCCGGCGGCGGTGGTGCGGTGCTATCCATCGAGGCGCGGCCTGCTGGCCGTGCCGCCCTCCGGGCGCCGAGGTCTCGCCGACCTCCGGCCCCGCTTCGGCACCGTCCATCGCCGGCGCCGGCATTTGGGGTCGGCCCGGCCTCGCTCGGCGAGGTCGGGCCGACCCCGGCCGAGGCCGAGGCTCACCATCTCCTCCCCTTTTTTTTTTTTTTTTTTTACCTCGTCCTTATACCCTCTTTCTTTTATCTCGTAGGTTTAGTCGGTGCATGCATACTTCTTCCGGTTCCTTGGACGATTTTTTGGACTCCGTAGACACTCACGTCCTTCCCATGGACGAAACTAGCGACCCCCCCACTCCTTTTCCTGCTCATTCCCCTTCTGGGGAGGTCACCATGCCGTATGAGGGTCCGTTGGACGCCCATCCTCCCGTCATGGAGGATCCCCTCGCGGTCCCATACGAGGATCCCGCCCAGTACACTCCTCTGGAGACACTCATCGCGGCCTCGACTTTGGCTCAGACCTCCGTACAGGAGTTTGAGGAGGCCAAGAGCTATGTTGGGCCTGCGGGCGAGGTGCGCCTGCCCTCCTCATCGGGGAATGTCACCGAGCCGCCGACACCCCTCTTCTTCGGGGTGCACGTGCAATCCATGTACCTTGGTTTTCGCTTCCCCATTCATCCCTTCGTCGAATCCTTCCTCAACCACTACGGCATCGCACCCGGGCAGTTGGTGCCGAATGCCCATTACTTACTTCTTGCCTTCTTGCTTCGCTGCCACGCCATTCGTGTCAAGCCCTATATGGATCCTTTCCAGAGTTTGTTTCAAGTCACCTCGTCATCCAGCCAGGCCAGCAGAGGGTTCGTGGGCATAGCGGCCCGGGCGCGTATGAAGACGTTCCACGACTTCAACCAGACCAACCGGGACTGGAAACCGCACTTCGTCTACGTATCGGTTGGTGATCCTCGCCCGTTCCTATCTTGGAACAACAGATTTGTGCGCCACAGGGCTCCCCTCCAGACGGCTGCCGTAGCCCGGGACATCCATGCCTTCCGGGGCGATCGGGGGGAGATTAGCATAGGCGAGATGATTACGCCCGAGAACATGCGCGGCCTGGGCTTCACGTTGGATGGGCCGTTGCCGCCTCGTATCCGTCCGCGCCTTCTGCGTGCGCCCCAGCCGGACGCGCGTCCGTTGATCGATTTGACGGACGACGAGCCGCCAGAGCAGTCTCCGGGATCCTCCGGGTCTTCGGGCGAGGTTTTTGCCGAGCCTGGGTCCTCCGGATCCGCTGTCGGCCCTTCGCGTGCTTCCACTCGTGGTTTGTCCCTCTTCATTTTGTTGAACCTTCGGCTGTACTCATGTCCTCTCGTTTGACCTTTGCTTGTTTCCTTTTGCAGCGAGACCTCCCGTCATGTCTACGTTCCGCCTGCGTCTTGAGCGCGTCGTGGCGGGCGGCCCTGTTGCGAAGAGGCAGAAGGTTACTGCACAGTCTGATGTTCCCACTTCTGAGTCTGGTGTGCCCCCCCCGGGAGGGACACGGCCGCAGGCGAGCCGCCCCCCTGTACCACCGGGTGCTCCACCCCCGCTGCCACCTGCCCCGCACGCGTCGCGGAGCTTGCCCGCTGTCCTCCGGGAGGCCCTTCGGACCATCGAGGTATGCTCGTGATTTCCTTTGTTATGCTTAGTCCTTGTTATTGCCTTGTTATGATTGTGCCCTTGTTTCAGGGTTGGGCTGCGTCCTCGGTGGCCCTTGTCGAGGATGAGCAGAGTCGCGCAGCCGAGCTGGTGCGAGCCTTGGAGGCCGAGACTAGGCGAGCTGATGAGGCGGGTAGGCGGGCTGATGAGGCGGTCAGGCGCGATGCCAAGTCCCGGAAGGCTCTGGAGGCTGAGAAGAAGAGGCACGCGGAGGAGCTTGGACAGGTTATCTCTGCTTACAAGAAGTCTGATGAGTTCGGGAGGGATGCCGAAGAGTATGTTCGCGGGCGTAGCGGCGACATAGTCGCCTCGTGGCTGGCCAGCGACGCCGGGAGGGAGACGATCGCGGAGGAGAGTGCTATGGCCTTCCAGCTGGGCCGATACGCTATGCAGCAGGATATCTACACCGCCCTTCGCCAGAAGGGGGATGCCTTCGACCCGATCGCCCTTGAGTTGCCGGCTGAGATGGAGGACCCCGAGCCAGCGGCCCCTGCCGAAGGCTTCTCACTATCACCCCTCGACCGCGCCGACGAGCTTGTGGATCTGGTGGTTTCCTCGGGCGTTATTGCACCCGCTGTGCCGAGCGATCCTGTTCCTGACTTGGACGAGGGAGCCGAGGGAGTGACCGTCGCCGTCGCGCCGTCGACAGAGCTGCCACTTGCCGCTGCGCCGGGTTCGGACGAGCAGCCTTGATCGTGCTCGTTTTAGTTTACTGCTTCCTATTTCGTGTATCCGGGCATAGACTTTGGATGTATACTCTTGCCCCCTTTTGTTGCTGACTTTCCTTGACAACTCTCCCTGGTTTATTATGTTTTTGGATGTTGGATCTTCGGTATATGCTTAAGACTTATGCTTGATTATGCGCTTCTGCTGTTGTGATCATGTTGATTTTTTTTTTTTTTTTTTGGTACCCGGCCAGCGGCGGGGTTCCCGACCTTGGCGCGGCGCACCCCGGCGGCACGGCCGAGGTGCACGTATCATGGGGCACCCCGGCAGCTCGGCCGAGGTGCATGCAGTATGGTGCACCCCGGCAGCTCGGCCGAGGTGCGCGCAGCATGGTGCACCCCTGCGCTGCCGGGGTATGATAGGCCTCGTTCGTTTTTTTTTTTTTTTTTTTTTTTTTTTTTTTTTTTTTTTTTTTTTTAGCCTCACAACATAGTCCTACGAGACTACGCCAGCGGGCTCCCCGTCGAAGTTAGTACGCGAGGGCGGGCCTCGTGTCTCCTTTGGGGGTGTCAGCCGCTCAGGCGTAGTCCTTTAGGACCACGCCCCCTGGCTCTTCCGTCGGGGTTGGTACGCGAGGTCGGACCTCGTGCCCCCTTAGGGTGCGCCAAACCGCTCGGGCCTAGTCCTGCCGGACTACGCCACCGGGTTCCTCCGTCGGGGTTTGTACGCGAGGCTACGCCTCATGCCCCCTTAGGGTGCGCGCCAGCTGCTCGGGCCCAGTCTTTCCAGACTAAGCCACCGGGCTCTTCCGTCGGGGTTAGTACGCGAGGTCGGCCCTTGTGCCCCCTTAGGGTGCGTCCTCCGTCGGGGTTAGTACGCGAGGTCGGACCTCGTGCCCCTTTAGGGTTCGCGGGGGAGTCATGAGTGAGTACTCGTTCCCCTTTGTTTCGCGATTTTTTTTTTTTTTTTTTTTTTTTTTTTTTTTTTTAAGAGAAGAGAATGGCTGAGGCCAAAGTTGTGGTATTATTGCTGCTCACTAACCAGATAAAACATTATTGGGGAGGGGTGGGATCTTCCTCCTAAGCTAGTCTTTCAACACCTATCCTTCACGCGGGTCTTATTGGTAGAACCTCAGCAGGTGTTCCGAGTTCCAGACCCTGGCTATCATCTTCCCTTTGGGGGTTTTGAGCTTGTAACTACCCGGGCGGACCACGGCTGCTACAATGTATGGGCCTTCCCAGTTGGGAGCAAATTTTCCTCCCGCCTGCGGCTGGCTTGCCTCTCTCCTCCTAAGCACGTAGTCCCCCGCTTGGAAGTATCGGGGTCGGACTCGCTTGTCATGGTATGCCTTGGTTTGCCTTTGGTAGTTCTCGGCTCGGATCGCCGCCGCTTCGCGCCTGTCATCGACCAGGTGGAGGTCAGTTCTATGGTGTTCTTCGTTCGTGTCGGGGTCGTAGTCTTCCTCCCGCCGGGAAGGTATGACTACCTCTGCCGGGGCTCGAGCTTCGAACCCGTAGGCCAAAGAGAAAGGTGTCTCCCCGGTGGCCCTCCGGGGGGTGGTCCGGTAGGCCCAAAGAATGGCGTCGAGCTCCTCCACCCATGCCCCCCCTGCGGATTCCAATCTCTTTTTCAAGCCGTCCACAATGGTGCGGTTGGCGTTCTCCACCTGCCCATTTGCCTGAGGGTAGCACACGGCCACCCGGCTGTGAGTAATGTGCCACTCTGCACAGAACCCCTTGAATTCTTGCCCCTCGAATTGGCGTCCGTTGTCGGTGATGAGTTGCATCGGGACCCCAAAACGGCACAAGATGTTTTTGTACACGAAGTGCTTGCAACGGGCGCTTGTGATGGTTGCTAGTGGTTCCGCCTCCACCCACTTGGTAAAGTAGTCCACCGCCACTATGAGGTACTTCCTTTTCCCCGACCCCATGGGTAGAGCTCCCACTAGGTCCACTCCCCACCTAGAGAAGGGGATGACCGAGCTGATGGGGGTGTAGCTCGTGGCGGGCCGGCCGGGGGTGACCTGGAAGTGTTGGCAGGTCTCGCAACTCCTGGCGTAGTCGGCGCACTCCTTGGCCATTTTGGGCCAGAAGTACCCCTGTATGATGGCCCTTCGGGACATTGCGAAGGCCCCCTGGTGGGCGGAGCAGGTCCCCTCGTGGATTTCTTCCATGACCGACCTGGCTTCGTCCGGGTACAGGCAGCGCAATAAGGCGCCGTTATAGGACCTCTTGTAAAGTGTGTCTCCCATGAGTACGTACGTGGGGGCTCGTCGTGTCACCAATTTGGCGTCGGCCTCGTCGGGAGGCAGGGCGCCTGTCTTTTTGTACTCCTTGAGGAAGTCTAACCAGCAGGGAGGCCGGGTTTGCACAGGTAGGACCGGGTAAGCGTCCAGGCTTGACCTCTTGAAGTCTTCGATCCGGGCTATTTTTGAGATGTGCTCCGGGACCCCTTGGGCGAGTTTGGATAACATGTCCGCGTCTGTGTTTTGGTCTCGGGGCACCTGTAGGACCTCATAATTGATCAGCTGCCCCAGGAGCTGGAGTACCACATCCCGGTACCTTCTCATCCTTTCGTCGCTTGCTTCGAATTCACCTGTAACCTGTCCCACCACGAGCCTGGAGTCACACCGTATTTTGAGTTTTTCCACCCTCATGTTCAATGCGAGGCGGAGCCCCCCCAGGAGCGCCTCGTACTCGGCTTCGTTGTTGGATAACTTGAACGCGAAGCGGAGGGCGTAGTAAGCCCGGAACCCCTCTGGGGTGATGAGGACGACTCCACCCCCGCAATTTTTGGCGCTGGAGGACCCGTCTGTTGAGAGGGTCCACCACTCCTCATCTTCGTCCCGTACTCGCTCCGTGGCCTCCCGGGCGGTGCACTCGACTATGAAATCAGCCAGTGCCTGCCCCTTGATGGCGGGCCTCGGCTTGAATTGTATGTCGAACTGGCTTAGCCGCATGGCCCATCTGACCAATCTGCTGGCCGACCCCGAGGCCCTCAGCACCGCGTCTAGTGGCTGGTTCGTGAGGACCTGCACGGGGTGGGCCTGGAAGTAGTGGTTCAGCTTCCTTGCCGTCGCGTCTACCGCGAAGATGGCCTTCTCCACAGGTGTGTACCTTACCTACGCCCCCCGTAGAGCTCGGCTCGTATAGTATACGGGCCGTTGGACCCCCCCGTCGTCCCGGACCAGCACGGAGCTGACCGCGGCCTGCGAGATGCCCAAGTACAGGTACAGGACCTCCCTCTTTACGGGTTTGGCCAGGGGGGGGAGTGACATTAGGTACGTTTTGAGGCCTTCGAACGCTTTCTGGCATTCTTCGGACCACTCGAAGCCCTTAGTCTTCTTGAGGACGCCGAAGAACGACAATGATTTTTCGGCCGACCTCGAGAGGAAACGGCCCAGGGCTGCCAACCGCCCGTTGAGGCGCTGGACCTCCCGGAGGGACCTCGGAGGTTCCATGTCGAGGATGGCCTTGACCTTGTCGGGGTTGGGCTCAATGCCCCTCTTCGAGACCATGTACCCCAGGAACTTTCCCCCGTGCACCCCGAAGGTGCACTTTTTGGGGTTCAACCGTAAATTGAAGCGTTGCATTATTGAAAATACCTCGGTAAGGTCGTCCGTGTGGAGGTCGGCGTCGGTGCTCTTGACGATCATGTCGTCGACGTAGGCCTGTAGGTTGCGACCAAGGACCTGCTTGAACACCTTGGCCACCATTCGGGTGTAGGTGGCGCCCGAGTTCTTTAGCCCGAAGGCCATGACCTTGTAGCAATAGACCCCTTCCGGTGTGGTGAAGGCTGTCTTTTCTTCGTCGGCCTCCTCCATGAAAATCTGGTGGTACCCCCTGAACGCGTCTAGGAAGCTCATGAGGGCACAACCTGCTGTCTCGTCCACCAGCTGGTCAATGTTGGGGAGGGGGAAAGGGTCCATAGGGCAGGCCTTATTGAGGTCGGTGTAGTCCACGCACATCCTCCAGGTGGGTGGTTTTGGGGCGAGGACCACGTTGGCCAACCACGTGGGGTATATGACCTCCCTGACGTGGCCGATCTCTAGCAGGGTGTCGACCTCCTTTTTGACGAACTCCCTCCTCTCGGCGGAGAGGTACCTCTTACGCTGCTGGATGGGATTGATCGCGGGGTCGACAGCCAGCTTGTGCGTGATCACGTCTCGGCTGAGGCCCGGCATATCCTCGGGACCCCATGCGAAGATCTCCTTGTAGCTCCTGATGGTGTTGATTATCTGTGCTCGGAGGTCGGCCGGGAGGCCGACCCCTACCTTCACGACCCGGTCAGGTCGGCTGAGGTCGAGGATGACCTCCTCCGTCTCCACCACGGGCTCGGCCCGAGGTCGGCCAGCCTCCTCCCGGAAAGCCTTCTCTGCGATGGTGTGGACCTGTAGGTCCTTCTGACCGATTTGACGGCATGCCTTCAAGTAACAGCTGCGGCTCACCTTTTGGTCCCCTCGGGCGACCCCGACCCCAGCCGGTGTCGGGAATTTGAGACACAGGTGCTCCATGGAGATGACGCACCTGAGGTCCTCTAGTGCGGGTCGGCCGAGTATTATGTTGTGGGCGCAGCTGATCTTCACGACTACAAACTCGACCCCCCACCTCCTGGTGTGAGGCGGGGTGCCTATCTCGACCTCCAGATTGATCGACCCTTCCGTCTCGATCGAGTCTCCCGTGAACCCGGACAGGGGGGTCCGTACTTGCTCCAGCTGCCCCCTCGAGAGTCCCAGCTGGATAAACGTGTCATAATACATGACGTTTACCGAGCTGCCCGTATCCACCAGCACCCGGTGCACTACTACGTTGTTGACGTCTAGCTTGACCACCAAGGCGTCTCGGTGGGGGAGTGGCCCATCCGGTAGGTCGGCGTCGGTGAACGTGATGGGCTCCCTCTTCGCTCTCTTCTCGTGGGGGGTACGTGTGACCTCCCCCACGTACAAACTCCTCGCCCACTTCTTCCGCTCGGCGGGTGAATCTCCTCCCTCGGGCCCTCCAAAGATGACGTAGATGGCCCGTTTCTTCGGGGGCTGGGAGTCCTCTGTCGTCTTCTCCTCCTCCTCCGAGCTGTTGTCGTGGTGGTCCCTCTTACGGGGAGCCGATGTGGATGGCGCCTGGCCACCCCCCTTCCTCCACACGTTACCTGGTTTCCGGCCCTACGCCTGCCCTTGTGCCTGGCCGGGTCTTTTAATGAATTGGCCGAGGTAACCCATTTGGATGAGTTCCTCGATTTGCCGCTTCAAGAGGATGCATTCGTCTGTATCGTGCCCTTTCTGCCTGTGGAACCTGCAGTACTTGTTGGGGTCCCCCCTTGCCGATATCTTCATGCACTCCTCCTTCGGGAACACCACGATTCCCTGGTCCTCCGCGTGCGCCAAGATGGTACCCACTGATTGCGTTAGCGGGGTGAGATAGCGTGTGGGGTTCAGTCTGGGCCCCTCAGCGTACTCACGTCGGTGCGGCCGCGGCGCCTTGCGCTCCTCCTGGGGTGCCTTGTCTTTCCGGCCACGCCCTTCCTCCTGCTCCTTCTTCCTCTTCTCGGCAGCCTCGGCGTCAGCATACCGTGCTGCCTTGTCCATTAGGTCGTTGTAGGTCCTAGGGGGGTACCTGATGAGGTCTTGGTGAAAAGCGCCCGACCTCAGGTTGTTCCGGAAAATCACTATGGCCGACTTCCCATCAAAGTCGGCGACCCCCATGGCCTCTTTCTTCCACTTGCTGAGGTACTCAGCTAGTGATTCCGAGCTCCCCTGTTTTAAATCACACAGGTCGGCAATTTGCTTCTTCCGCTGTATGCTGGTGGCGAAATGGGATAGGAACTGCCGGGTGAGGTCCGCGAAGGTGGAGATGGACCCCGCCGGGAGGGACCCGAACCAATCGTGTGCCTGCCCGTCCAGGGTGGCGAAGAACCCCCTGCATAGGATGGCATCTGTTGCCTCGGTGATCATCATGGCGGCTCTATACCTGGTCAGGTGTGCCCGCGGGTCCGTGGTCCCCGAATACGCCTTAATGGTGGGAAAGCGAAAGTCCCGAGGTAGGGGCTCTGCCATGATGGTGTCTGCGAATGGGGAGGCCAACACATCTTGGGGCTCTGGAGACCCGTCCCTCTATCAATCTTCCGCTGGAGCTCGTCCATCCTCCTCTGCAGCTTCTCGACCTCCCCCCGATGGGAGCTCGGAGCTCTACCTTTCGTTTCCCCCGATCGTTCGACCCGGGAGGCCTGCTCGCGTCGCGGGTGGAGTCGGGGGACCCGACCTGCTGACCCGCCCGAGGCTGCCTCGTGTCGCGGCGGGGCGCGGGGCCCACGGCTCGGCGACCCCCGAGTGACCGATCCCTGTCGTAGCGGCCGGCGGGAGCATGACTCCGCCGCCGGTGGCCCATTGGCCGGCCTCGGACCCAACCTATCCCGGGCTGTCACGCGATCGCCCAATCTCTCCAGGGCGGGCCTGGTTTGGGTCGGCGTCCGTCCATCGTCGTCGCGCTGACGGTCTCGGCGGGAATCTCCACCTCCCCGCCTCCCCGATGGTCGAGGCGAGTTGACCTCCCCCTGGGTGACAGGTGCCTGGGGTGGTCGGGTGCTCAGGCCGCTGCGCCCCCGAGGAGGAGGCGGAGGCGACCCTGGCGCCCCCCCGGCGGCGCCCAGGGCGGCTTGTTCCTCTGCTCGGAGGCCCGCCGCGACGCGCGCCAGCGCGGTGGAAGCTTGCTCGAAGACCGCCGCCCCTTCCTGGATGAGTGCGCGAGCTGGAGCGGGGGCGGCGTGGGGAGCTGATGGCGCACCGCTACTGCGGCGGTGGGTGAGCTGGGCCCTCAGATCCTCCCCCGATCTGGCGGAGGCGGCCGGTTGGACGCCGGGGGCGGGGGCCCCGTTGGGGCCGTTCCCGTTCGCGACGAGCTGGGTGCCGCGGGAACCATTGGTATGACGAGAGCTGGATCTCGATCGTGCCATCGCTGTCGATGAACAATAGTGGGGAGAGAGCGCTCAAGCTTGTACAGCAGCTCTCAACACGAGCACCACTGATGGAATTAATTAAACCGGGGGTCCGACTTAACTAACCCGAATGAGAATACGAATAATAAAGAGATGGTAAAGGCCGCGGTGGACCGTATATTGTATTAAATGCCGTGGAATTGGCTATTACAATGATTCTTCAGTACAAAGTGTGTCCGTAGAGTAGGTCGTGTCCTAACTGGACAAGGTGGGGGGTTTTTATACAACCCCCGTCCCTAACCGCCACCCCCCAAAGCGGGGGGGGGGGGGGGGTGGTTAGATCTAAGTTGACCGCGCCCGGTCTTGCGACCGGGCCGCGTTATGGGGCCAGGCCGAGCCCACTAGGAGGTCCTCCCGGGGCGGGTACGTGGCGCCGCCCCGAGCACCCGTTCTTGCCCGCGCACCTCGGGTCGGTGCGGGTCGGTTCCTAATATATCCGTCATAGTGTTTTACTAGTTCGTTGCACGAAAATTTTTTTTTATTAAGAATTTAAAATCGAAAATAGACAAAAATGAAAAGATGTTAAACTGTACAATATAATAATATAGTTGGACTTTTATATATTTAGTCAGGTATCTATTTTCATAACATACAAAATTTAAATTTTGTATGGTTAATATAATCTATAATCATTACATATTTAGATAAATTTATAAAAACAAGTTCACATAATTAAGTTTATTTATTCCAAAGTATATTTCATATATATTATAATTCTAAAAATATGAATAATAACTAACAAAATTATACCAGGACTATGTGGTCCAATGGTATTCGGGTTGGACTTCCATTTGGAAGGTTATGAGTTCGAGCCTCAGTGGAGGAGTTATTAGCTCTTTGTGTTTCAGTAGGTTGAGAAAGTATATGAACAGATACTACAATGTAATAGAGCTAGTAGCATTCAAAAAAAAAACTAACAAAATTATATATACTTAGAAATCAATAAAAAAAATTTAAATTTTAAATTTTAATGAGTAAACTTAAACTCTAATCAGACGCATTTCCTTATATAATTGTATAATACATTGTATATACGCATAATATTTATTAATATATATATATATATATATATATATATATATATATATATAAAGGAAAATTTAAATTTTAAATTTTGATGAGTAAACTTAAACTCTAATCAGACGCATTTCCTTATATAATTGTATAATACATTGTATATACGCATAATATTTATTAATATATATATATATATATATATATATATATATATATATATATATATATAAAGGAAAATTATATAATATAATTTCATTAATTATAATTTATATTGATAGATTTTATTGAGTGGTTAGCATTATTAGGATCGTTAGAATAATTCTATGTTAGTTTCCTATCATTTAGCTATTCTTTGTGTATATAAAGCCTGTAACCTCATTCCCTAAAATACACTGAACTAAAAACTATTATGTGCACTAATCGATTTATATTTAAAAGTTACATTTAGAAATTAAAAAAAGTAACATTTGAATTTTGTATTATTATTATTAGTATAGTGCATAAGTTTATGTATGTATTTATCTAAAAAAAGTGTATGTATGTATACTTTTTAAAAATTATAAATATTCATGTTTTTTTAATTTTATAATTTCATTTTCTTAATTATATTTCATATTTTATTAATTATAATATAATGAAATTTCTACAAATATTTCCACGGAAGAAATCTTATATTCATTATTGAAAAGGGGATCTAATTTAAAAAAAGAAATTATTAGTTAGATTACCTAATATAATTGTCCTACTAATTGATTCTATGGTTTTATAATTCATATATTTGAAGGCTTTTTAAAGCTAAATACCTATTAATTGCCTTAATAATAATTAAGATTATTTTTAGTCAATCAATATTCAATAGTACTAAAAGTATTACTTTGGTTTTTTATAAATAAGATATAATATTATTAAACCAAAATAATTAAAAATAATGTGTCCATAGTACAAAAGATTTTATAATGATAATTTTTATTACCTAATAGAATTTGTCAATTATTAAACATTTTTTGAAAGTGTCAATTATTAAACATTATTTGTGGTAATTATACTAAATTTACAACATCAAATAATATCTCAAAATCAACTTAGTACTTAAAACTGCAATTACTATACAACAATATTTTCCTCAAAATAACAAATAATTAAAATTTATTCCTTCTCAACTTGAATTCATCCCGAATTCCTATCCATGTTCACCTGTATAAATAATTTTACACAAAAAACAAAATGTAGACAAAAATTAGCATAAGCTAAGTAAGTTTCACTTCACCCCGTAAAATAATGGCTTGAATTTTTTATATTTTCAAAACTCATATAATTTCATACTTATATGGAGAATAAATAGTTATTTGTGGAGAAGTAACCAAATTTTTTGAAATCCACTTTGAAACTGGACTAAAACCTATGTGCACACCCTAGAGGATTCCAAGCCATTGGGTAATATATGATCCAAATAGTCAAATTTTCCTACCTACTACCACTCAAACAATTTGGAAACTGAATCATAACTTATGTGATACACTCTCATGCGATTCCCAGCCCAATGAGTAGTAAATAGTCCAAGTAAACAGTACTCACTCTTACTTGGACACCATACAATAAATTATTTTCTCAAAATTTCATTATTTCTCCACAAACAAATACTTTGTCCCCAAAAATACAATTTTCTGAAGAATATATAATTTTCTCCAAATACATTTTTCAAAAAATAATATCAAATACAATTTTCTCCACATGATTTGTCCAAAATATAATTATAGTCCATAATCCAGTATTAATACAATTTCACAATACTACTATGTATACAACACCAAAAATTTCAAGGCAAGTATTTACATAACGCACGAGTTTGACAAATCAAAACTCATTCTCGACACTATAAGAACTTTCCAAACATTTAGCGAGAGCAACTCACTAAATGCAATTGGTATTAACCTCTGGATAAACACATGACAGTCATGATTTTTCATACCAAATAACTTCAACTTCTTCATATCTACACATCGACTCATATTAGATGCATAACCATCAGGAAATTTGAGATTCGTAACCCATTCACACAATGCTTCCCTTGCCGAATTTTCAAGTGTGTAACAAGCTTTTGGGAACTTTCCGGTCACAAGGTCTCGCTTCAGCTCAAGCCACCGACAATAATCATCCAGCTCTTCTCTAGATTTATATGTGTCCTTTGTTTTTCCAGTAACATCCATTACTGTGTTGAACACGTTATCAAACACATTTTTTTCTATATGCATGACATCCAAATTATGTTGTACCAAGTGTGAACTCCAATACGGAAAATCCCAAAAGATACTTCGCTTCTTCTAACCACAAGTTTTTGAAATGAATCCATTAACTTCTGCTGCATCCAATTCAGTGACCTTCTTAAGGCCTAAAGTTTCAATCTCTGCAAGGATATCATATCCTGACCGAAGAAGCTGTGCCTTAGTTGTAACCGCTCTGTTATTAAAGAACATTGTCTTATTCCTGCAAAATGGATGATTGGGTGGCAAAAATTTTCGATGATTGTCAAACCACGATTGCTTACTACTATGTTTTAGGGTGAAAGCATCTGACTTATCCATGCAATATGGACAAGATAACCTCCTAGTAGTGTTCCACCTGGATAACATCGAATATTCAGGAAAATCACTAACTCTCCACATAAGGGTAGCTCGCATATGAAAATTCTGCTTCTTTGAAATATCATATATTTGAACACCGACTGCCCATAATTGGTTTAACTCCGCAATAAGCGGTTGTAAAAAAACATATATCTTCTCTTTTAGATTGTTTGTACCTGGAACCAATACGGTTAAGAACATATACTCCTCCTTCATACACATCCAAGGAAGCAAGTTGTACGTTGTTAGTATCATAGACCATGAGGAATATTGTTGTCATGATTGTCCAAACGGTTGAAAACCATTGGTGCACAGACCTAACCTGATATTTCAAATTTCATATGCAAAGTCAGGATAAATGTCGTTAAAATGCTTCCAAGCAAGCGAGTCTGAGGGATGACACATGATTCCATCTTCAACTGAATTTGCTTGCCACTTCGTATCAATTGCTGCATTAGATGCATACAACCTCTGCAGTCGAGGAACCAAAGGAAAGTAATACATTTTTTTGTATGGTACATTAGTTTTCAGTCTCATCTAACACACAGCATGCCTCTTGTATAGAAAGAGACATCATGCTAGAAAAAGAAAAACTTGTATTGTTATGTTTCTAAATCACTGTAACCAGTAGCAAGTTGTACTGGTTTTAGTTCAAGAAATTGTCCTAGTCAAGAAGAATGTTTATTCTTTTATTGTACTGTAAGAGAAATATGGCTAGGTGTTGGGAATAAGTCAATGAGAAGAAACAACAGTAATGGGTAATGTAAAACACAACTCCATACAAAATATGTGAAGCAGAGTCGTAGATGGAGGCAAATAAACTCTAAAGCACTTGGCTAAGCAGACTCGTAGATGAAACAAATAAGAATGCACAGTTCCAAACGAAACAAATTAACACAATGGTCTAAAAGAAAAAATTCAAGACAAACATAATTTATGCGATGAAAACAGCGCCATATGTAAGTAAGCGTCAACGGCTCGTGGCTAATGTAAAACACAGCAGATTTACAAACAGAAAACCGACAATAAAGTATAAACGTACCGGAGTAGGCGGCAGGGAAAGCGACTACCTCCGGAGAAGTGCAGCGGTTGGTGAGTGGCAGGGGAAGCGACGCCGTCGGCGGAGAGGTGCAATGGCTCGTAGGCGGCAGGGGAAGCGACGCCGTCGGCAGAGAAGTACAGCGGCTCGTCAGCGGTAGGGGAAGCGACGCCGTCGCGGGTGGGCAATTAGAGGAATATCGAGGCAGCGAGCAGTGGGCATGAGAGACGCGTTAGGGGAGACAATAGCTGATTCCAAAACCCTTAGAGCTAGTAACTTGATTAGTCAAATCCAGAGACGGTATTAACATCCGTCTCTATCTAGCGACGGATTAAAACTTTTGTCGCTAGATTATATAAAAAAATAGGTTTAGGGTTTAACATCCGTCTCGATCTAGCGACGGATTAAAACTTTCGTCGCTAGATTCTATAAAAAAAAATAGGTTTGGTATTTAACATTCTCCCGCTCGTAGCCTTTGTGACGGATTAGTATATCCGTGGCTATTAAAATTAATAAATAAGCCCACGAAAAGACTGTCGCTAATCTCACTCTAGTTTTTGCGCAAAAAATTCTCGATAATATTAGCTACGCATTTGACGACATCAATGTTCCGTCGCAATACCCGTCGCTAGTCTGGCGCTAAACCGTCACTAGAAGTCTATTTAACAAAAAAGATTAAATCTGTCACTACGTTGTTGCTATTCCGTCACTATATTAGCAACGAAATTCGTCCCTCGCTAAAGCCATCGCTATATTCGCCTTTTTTTTTTTTTGTAGTAGTTTAATTACCATTATAATTTTATGGGAGAAGTGTCAAATAGGCCCATGTACTATTGGCAAATGCTCAATTCCCACCATGAACTAAATTAAACGCTATTTAACCACACTTACCTACTAAATTTGTTCAATTAGCATTTTTAGCAGGTAATTGACATTTTTTTTTATAGGTTACCAATTCAATTATTAAAAAAATAATTTCAAAATAATTTTTTTTTAAAAAAAGAAAGAATACAACGATTCGCTCTTAACGCCACTCGAAGGAACTATTCTTCTTTAAGAGGCATTATAACAAACATCTTGCGTACATCCCTTTCCGGACCTTATCCACTCGTATCTGAGGGCGGGAAATGCATGTGGTAAGGCTAGAGTACATCACAATCTCTTGCCAATGCACTCATCCTAGATCTAATGGGCGAGTTGCGCACCTCACACACTAGTCCACACAAAACTCACTTCCAACAAGACAGGTAAGCCAACAACAATCAAGAATCACAAATGACATTACGAATCCATCAAACGCAATATAAACAACAATCCTTGCCCCTAGGACTTTAGCCAAACATGATAATGAGCAAGATCTAGCAAATATGAAATGGATGAACAAGATTTAAACAATGAAGATCAAAGGTTAGATTTCACCCAAGATGAAGCTAGATCCCTTCCAATGTTTGTAGAAGACGAAAACCCAATCCACAAGCTTTCCAAATCTTCAAGCTTCCTTGCAAAACATCTAGATTTGAGGCTAAAACCCTAGAAAAGAAAATCTAATCGAGCCTAAACCTAAAGCTACCTCTAAGAACTTATCTCTAGAATTGTTGAATGATTAATTGAACTCCTCACAAATGCTGAACTTTTGCCCTCTTATTCGCACTCCTATTCACGCACGGCCTCACGCAAATGGATAAGCAAGTCTCAAATGATTTTCTTATATCTATACTATATTATACTCAATGCGTAGTGGTGGGTTACTGTAACACCCCCAATTTCCAGCATAATTTAAAATCATTAAAGATTACGAAATAAGGATAATCCTATCATTAATACCCAAAACAGAATGGAAGCTAAACATAAGTGTTGGGGTGCTATGCCACATCTAAGCTTGAGAACGTAGATGCACAGGCCAAAACTAACTAAACAAAGCATAAACCATAATCATTATCCAAATTCAAGCATGGCTCACAGGCCGTCTAACAAAGCTAGGAACCGCAGCTCCTTCTAGCGCGCTCTCGGCCAACTAATCAGTACCTGAAAAAACATGCGGTATCACAACCGTTATAGAATAATTCTAAGCAACCCACTCCCACCTGTTGAGTACCATAAGCATATAAATATAGGAAAACCATTTTGAGACATGGGAATACATAAATATAGTCCTGAACAACTCTAGTTTTAAAACTAGGAATAAGACTCAAGACACATCAACAGACTTGACACGACAAGGCACATAAACACACAAGCATGCAAGCTATGACCACAAGACAAGACGTCAATAAGACTCAACAATAACAAACACGTCCATGTTCCAACCTTATACCAAGTCCCAACCTTTACGCCTCGCCAACTATATATTAGTTCCAACATGTACCTCCAGACCACCCTGTACTCCTGTAACACCCCGTGTTACGACACTTAAACCTGAATTAATTATTCAATTAACTCCGTTAAAGAATTGTTAAAAAGAATTTAATTTGGTTAGGATCCCTCAATTAATTAATATGGTCCATGATGGACTGTGGACCCTTGTCTAAAATAAATCCAGTTAGCCTTTTAGATAAAATAAGGAGGACCCTCTTGCCTTTTCAGATTCGTATTAGGAGTCCTAAACCTCTTACCTGTTCAGATTCAAACTGGGAATCCTAAATCTATTTAAAGGGGATTAGAAGGCATTTAGAACCCCTTCCACCCATCCCTATCCCCTCACTCAAGAATCCCTCCCCAAAAGATAATCAAAGAATTCCCCATTACCAAGCCTAGGGAAGATCGACTAGGGAAAGGACCTTGAGGAAAGATCCTAGGAAGTTGTGAGAAGTTTAATTAAAAGGTAACCCATGTCTTACAAAACCTATTTTCCTTGCTATATCTTATTTATTGGCTCCTTTGATAATCATATGTATGATCTTATGATTGTGTCTTGATAGAGCTTATCTTAGGGTATATGTTGTGATTGATTGATAATCTTGTTGATCCTGATATTCGTGTGTGGTTATATGCATGATCTTTTGTTTAGGCATGTCTAGAGCTTGTTATTAAGGTTTTATGTGATAGTGTCTTGTTGTTCTTAAGGGTCTTGATGTTCTTGATTTACTATGTGTTCTGGTCTTGAATCTTGGCATGTCTAGGGTTTGCATCTAGAGTGTAATTGTGTTGTTTCTTGGCTTAAATTCTTGTGGTTCAAGTCCATATTGTTGTTAATATCTGTTGGATGTGTTTGGACTTGATTTTGGGTAAAAGTGATGAACTCCCGGGTTGGGAAAGTGCCAAGGAATGTGTGTACCAGCGGGTAGCCGGTGGGGGACGAACCCCCACCTGACCACCCGCCGGTACGGTCACCTGTACTAGCGGGTGGCCGGCAGGTAGAGGTGTACCCGCTGGTACAAGGCCGTCCGCCATCGAGCAGACGTAGGGTGGTTGTCCACCCATCGTACCGCCCGTTGGTACGGCGGGACGTTGTGTGTTGTTTTCCCCCGATGTTGTTTCCTCGTTCCCCGTTGTGCCCCGTTTGATG
Source organism: Ipomoea nil (assembly GCF_001879475.1). NCBI lineage: Eukaryota > Viridiplantae > Streptophyta > Magnoliopsida > Solanales > Convolvulaceae > Ipomoea > Ipomoea nil. The sequence goes on along the minus strand of NW_017618417.1, from coordinate 32,123 downwards.
TTTGGGGGTCTAGTTTGATGTTTTGGGTACCGTGTTAGGAGTTGACGAGTTGTGAGTCTTGATTATTGCATGTGGTTTAAGTTGGTATTCCGTTGGCCTATGATGAGATTTGTATGTTCCCTTGAGAACCTTGTGCCTTTCCCTTGTGTTTGGCATTGTGAATATTGAGTATTGGTATTGAGTATTGATCTACGCTGATTGTTGTTGTTGAATGATGATTGTTATGTTGCTGTCCATGATAAGAAAAGAGATGTGATTGGTAGAAAAGATATGTTGGCAGTTTAGGACTACAAGTGCTCGGTTATTGTGCTATAGGCACAGACCATTTGATTATTGTGCTATATATAGGCACAGATCATGTTATGTATTGGCGCCGCGGTGGTGGTCTTGTTGGCGGTCTGTTGATGGGGAGCATGAGTGCTCCAGAGGGATAAGGAAGAAAATATAAGGGTGGCCTGGAGGTATATGTTGGAATTGAAATAATGTTGGAGAGGCGTACAAGTTGGAACTTGGTATAAGGTTGGACCGTGGACGTGTGTGTTGTTGCTCTTGCTTGTTATTGTTGAGTCTTGCTATTGTCTTACTTTATGGTTTTAGGTTGCATGCTAGTATCTTTATATTATCTTATGGTGATGAGTCTATTAATGTGTCTTGAGTCTTGAGCTTGGTTTTAAAGCTAGAGTTGTTTAGGCTATATATGTATTCCTCAGTCTCAAAATGGTTTTCTTATATCTACCTATATTGTACTCAACGCGTGGGAGTGGTTACTCAGCATTATTCGCTGACGGTTGTTACATTATATGTTTTTCAGGTACTGACCAGTAGCTTTGGAGTGCGCTAGATGGACTCGCAGAGTTAGCAATAGTTAGATCTAATCATAGTTGCTAAGGCCTGTGTGCCTCAAATTGTATTTGAATATTAATTATGGATTATGCTTAGATTAGTTAGTTGTAGCCTGTGCATCTAGGTTCTCCAGCCTAGATGTGGCATAGCACCCCGATACTTATGATGTTAGTTTCCGCTCTGCTGGGTATTAATGACAGATTCTCCTTTATTTCATAAGCATTAAATGTTTTAAAAATTAGGGGTGTTATAACTCCACACCTTATCCCTCCGGAGCACCGGATGCTCCCCTCCAACATGACCTCCAACATTCCACCGATCACTCAGCACTCGCAGTGCCATTACATTACATGATCTGTGCCTATAACACAATAATCAAGTGATCTGTGCCTATAGCACAATGATCAAGAACATGTAGTGCCATTACATAACATGATATGTGCCTATAGCACAATAATCAAGTGATATGTGCCTATAGCACAACGATCAAGCACACACAGTGCACATAACACAAGCACTCGCAGTGCGCCATACCTCTAACATATCTTTTCCACCAATCTCGCATCTTTTCGTCACCATGGACAATAACACGACAATCAAGACTTAACAACAATCACATCAAGACTCAACACGACAATACAAGTTTAGACCACATGCTTAGACACGAACCACAAATCACGTTACGGCATTTAAGACATCATGCTAGACTCGCGCACGTCAAACGAGAAACAACAGGCACGGGGAAACGATCAACGGCGGAAAACAACACACTGCACCGCCATACCAGCGGCGGTACGGCGAAGGACAAACTCCGCCGGACTGCCACCGCGGGCTGGCTATGTTCCAACGGACTTCCGGCGGTGCTCAACTCTCACCGGCACCCGCTGGAACAAGGGCCCTTCCCGACGGGTGTCGAGTGGGGTTCGTCCTCCCACCAACTACCCGCTAGAGCATGCTTCTTGGCTAAACTTCCCATCCCGGAATTCATCAATTATGCCCAAATTCAAGTCCAAACACTTCCCAATCCTCAACAACAACAATAGGGCTTGGACATCAAGAATAAGCCAAGAAATAATACAATTAAATCCTAAACATAAGCTCTAATCATGCCAAGCCTCAAGAATAAGCACATAGTTGTTCAAGAACATCAAGAACCCAAGAACATCAAGACACCATCTTGTAAACCCTAAAGCCAAGCTCTAAACATGCTTAAACACAAGATCATGCAAACAACCACACAAGATCATCAAGAACAACAAGAATAACAATAATCCACATCATAAATCCTAAAGACAAGCTCTATCAAGGCTTAGTCATGAAATCACACATACAATCATTCAAAGGAGCCAATCAATAAAAGATAGCAAGGAAAATAGTTTTGTAAGACATGGTTACCGTTTTAGCTTAATTAAACTTCTCACAAGTTCCTAAGATCTTTCCTCAATCGATCCTCCCTAAGCCGGTGATGGGGAATCCTTTGACTATGTTTTGGGAGGATTTTCGAGTGTGGGAATAGGGATGGTGAAATGGATTAAAAATGCTTTCTAATCCCTTTAAATAGATTTATGATTCCCAGTTAGAATCTGAATAGGTAAGGGTATAGGCTCCCTAATACGAATCTGAAAAGGTAAAAGGTTTAGGATTCCTAATACGAATCTGAAAAGGTAAGAGACCCTCCTTACTTTATCCAAAATGGCTAACGGGCTTTATTTTAGACAAAGGTCGACGGTCCACCATGGACCATATCAATAAATTAATGGATTTAGTATATGTATATATTTTTAGCAAACTATTTAATTATAAGTAAATAGTTCTATTTGGATAATATTTATATTAATATAAATATTTTAGGAAAAAAACAAGAGGTGTTATATTACTTAGCATTATTCGCTAACGGGTGCTACCCCTTATGTTTATAGGTACAGAGTAGACCATTGTGACCCGCGCTAGAAGAAGACGTAGTTTAGCGTAGCTCTCCTTTACCTCTTAGTCTAGTTATTGTGGCCTGTATGTCTTTAACTCTAGAATTGTTTGACTTTATGTTGGATTTTGGTATTAGTGCTTGATTTCTAGCCTGTGCATCTATAGATTAGATATATGTGGTATCACATTTCCCGATGACTGTTAGCTTCCGTGACTTTTAATGCTTAATGTTTAGTTTAATCTCTATATCTAAGCTTTAATTGCCTTTGTTTAGTACGTAAAATCGGAGTGTCACATCTGCATTTTTGTTCTCAATAATTTGGGTTGTGTTTTCAACTCTGACAAGCATGTCTTGCCTTGGAGAAAAGGGATTTGATGAGGCTTGACCCTCCTTTTGCATAGCTTTGATTTTCCTTTTAACCCACATGGACACACATATAATGACTACAATAAGTATGAAGCAAACCCACGATATGTGTACATTACGAGAAGAGCCACGAGCACCTAAATCTTCTCATTGCTCCAGTTCTAATTAGCCTACTAGAAAACAGATCGAGATACTTTCCTGAGACATTGACTTCATGAAATCTCAAGAAGTGGGGACTGGATGATGGATAATGGTCGTTATATCATTAGACCGCGGTCAAAACGACGTTGTTACTTTAAGTAAGAAACGACGCGCCGTTAGTTTTAACGGAGAGTGCATTTTTTGTATGTTTATACCAACTGACACTACAGTATATCTAAACAGACACTGCTCACTTATTATTTTTATATTATCAATGAAACTGCAGTTATTATCAAAATGATACTGTAGATTGGTGAAATGAACTGAAGTGTATATAAAATGAAACTGAATAACATTTCACATATTTGAGTGTATATTGTACAATAAAGCTGTAATTAAATTAAAATGATCATGTAGTTCTGTTTAATAAAACTATAGTGTATATAAAATAAATTAAATAACATTTTCACATATTTGAGTCTATAAATATTGAATGAAACTGTAGTTATATCGAAATGAAACTGTAGTTGTGTTGAACTGAAAATGCAGTGTATACAAAATGAAACTGAATAACATAGTTACTTTTTGCGGAAAGGTACGGAACGGTGGAAATGGATGTCGGTTCGTTTCATTAAACAAAAACGATTTTGATGCGCGATGCATAATCGATTATGCACAGCGGTGCACGATATAATTTGCCATTTGCCATGGATAATATACTAGGAGCGTTATGCTGTGCAACCGTGTGCACCATTTCAAAAACGACGCCGTTTTGACATCCAACTTTAAAAAAAAAATTTTAAAAATCAGAATTACATAACTACACCTCCATAACTTCAAAATATACATCCAGAATTGCATAACTACACATCCATAACTTCATAACTCAGAATTGCATAACTACACATCCATAACTATACATCAGAATTGCATAACTACACATCCATAACTTTATAACTATAACATTCAGAATTGCATGCATAATACACATCCATAACTTCATAACTATACATTCAGAATTGCATAACTACACATCCATAACTTCATAACTATAAATCAGAATTGCATAACTACACATCATAACTTCATAACTATACATTCAAATTGCATAACTACACATCCATAGCTTCATAACTATAAATCCAGAATTGCATAACTACACATCCATAACTTTATAACTATACATTCAGAATTGCATGCATAACTACACATCCATAACTTCATAACTATACATTCCA
>NW_017618417.1:0-27511 GCF_001879475.1 Ipomoea nil | reverse complement strand
CTTAGTTGTAACCGCTCTGTTATTAAAGAACATTGTCTTATTCCTGCAAAATGGATGATTGGGTGGCAAAAATTTTCGATGATTGTCAAAACCACGATTGCTTACTACTATGTTTTAGGGTGAAAGCATCTGACTTATCCATGCAATATGGACACTAAACCTCCTAGTAGTGTTCCACCTGGATAACATCGAATATTCAGGAAAATCACTAACTCTCCACATAAGGGTAGCTCGCATATAAAATTCTGCTTCTTTGAATATCATATATTTGAACACCGACTGCCCATAATTGGTTTAACTCCGCAATAAGCGGTTGTAAAAAAACATATATCTTCTCTTTTAGATTGTTTGTACCTGGAACCAATACGGTTAAGAACATATACTCCTCCTTCATACACATCCAAGGAAGGCAAGTTGTACGTTGTTATATCATAGGCCATGAGGAATATTGTTGTCCTGATTGTCCAAACGGTTGAAAACCATTGGTGCACAGACCTAACCTGATATTTCAAATTTCATATGCAAAGTCAGGATAAATGTCGTTAAAATGCTTCCAAGCATGCGAGTCTGAGGGATGACACATGATTCCATCTTCAACTGAATTTGCTTGCCACTTCGTATCAATTGCTGCATTAGATGCATACAACCTCTGCAGTCGAGGAACCAAAGGAAAGTAATACATTTTTTGTATGGTACATTAGTTTTCAGTCTCATCTAACACACAGCATGCCTCTTGTATAGAAAGAGACATCATGCTAGAAAAAGAAAAACTTGTATTGTTATGTTTCTAAATCACTGTAACCAGTAGCAAGTTGTACTGGTTTTAGTACAAGAAATTGTCCTAGTCAAGAAGAAGGTTTATTCTTTTTATGTGAGAGAAATATGGCTAGGTGTTGGGAATAAGTCAATGAGAAGAAACAACAGTAATGGTAATGTAAAACACAACTCCATACAAAATATGTGAAGCAGAGTCGTAGATGGAGGCAAATAAACTCTAAAGCACTTGGCTAAGCAGACTCGTAGATGAAACAAATAAATGCACAGTTCCAAACGAAACAAATTAACACAATGGTCTAAAAGAAAAAATTCAAGACAAACATAATTTATGCGATGAAAACAGCGCCATATGTAAGTAAGCGTCAACGGCTCGTGGCTAATGTAAAACACAGCAGATTTACAAACAGAAAACCGACAATAAAGTATAAACGTACCGGAGTAGGCGGCAGGGAAAGCGACTACCTCCGGAGAAGTGCAGCGGGTGAGTGGCAGGGGAAGCGACGCCGTCGGCGAGAGGTGCAATGGCTCGTGGGCGGCAGGGGAAGCGACGCCGTCGGCAGAGAAGTACAGCGGCTCGTCGGCAGGGGAAGCGACGCCGTCGCGTGGGCAATTAGAGGAATATCGCAGCGAGCAGTGGGCATGAGAGACGCGTTAGGGGAGACAATAGCTGATTCCAAAACCCTTAGAGCTAGTAACTTGATTAGTCAAATCCAGAGACGGTATTAACATCCGTCTCTATCTAGCGACGGATTAAAACTTTTGTCGCTAGATTATATAAAAAAATAGGTTTAGGGTTTAACATCCGTCTCGATCTAGCGACGGATTAAAACTTCCGTCGCTAGATTCTATAAAAAAAAATAGGTTTGGTATTTAACATTCTCCCGCTCGTAGCCTTTGTGACGGATTAGTATATCCGTGGCTATTAAAATTAATAAATAAGCCCACGAAAAGACTGTCGCTAATCTCACTCTAGTTTTTGCGCAAAAAATTCTCGATAATATTAGCTACGCATTTGACATCAATGTTCCGTCGCAATACCCGTCGCTAGTCTGGCGCTAAACCGTCACTAGAAGTCTATTTAACAAAAAAGATTAAATCTGTCACTACGTTGTTGCTATTCCGTCACTATATTAGCAACGAAATTCGTCCGTCGCTAAAGCCATCGCTATATTCGCCTTTTTTTTGTAGTAGTTTAATTACCATTATAATTTTATGGGAGAAGTGTCAAATAGGCCATGTACTATTGGCAAAATGCTCAATTCCCACCATGAACTAAATTAAACGCTATTTAACCACACTTACCTACTAAATTTGTTCAATTCGCATTTTTAGCAGGTAATTGACATTTTTTTTATAGGTTACCAATTCAATTATTAAAAAAATAATTTCAAAATAATTTTTTTAAAAAAAGAAAGAATACAACGATTCGTCTTAACGCCACTCGAAGGAACTATTCTTCTTTAAGAGGCATTATAACAAACATCTTGCGTACATCCCTTTCCGGACCTTATCCACTCGTATCTGAGGGCGGAAATGCATGTGGTAAGGCTAGAGTACATCACAATCTCTTGCCAATGCACTCATCCTAGATCTAATGGGCGAGTTGCGCACCTCACACACTAGTCCACACAAAACTCACTTCCAACAAGACAAGTAAGCCAACAACAATCAAGAATCACAAATGACATTACGAATCCATCAAACGCAATATAAACAACAATCCTTGCCCCTAGGACTTTAGCCAAACATGATAATGAGCAAGATCTAGCAAATATGAAATGGATGAACAAGATTTAAACAATGAAGATCAAAGGTTAGATTTCACCCAAGATGAAGCTATCCCTTCCAATGTTTGTAGAAGACGAAAACCCAATCCACAAGCTTTCCAAATCTTCAAGCTTCCTTGCAAAACATCTAGATTTGAGGCTAAAACCTAGAAAAGAAAATGTAATCGAGCCTAAACCTAAAGCTACCTCTAAGAACTTCTCTCTAGAATTGTTGAATGATTAATTGAACTCCTCACAAATGCTGAATTTTTGCCCTCTTATTCGCACTCCTATTCACGCACGGCCTCACGCAAATGGATAAGCAAGTCTCAAATGATTTTCTTATATCTATACTATATTATACTCAATGCGTAGTGGTGGGTTACTATAACACCCCCAATTTCCAGCATAATTTAAAATCATTAAAGATTACGAAATAAGGATAATCCTATCATTAATACCCAAAACAGAATGGAAGCTAAACATAAGTGTTGGGGTGCTATGCCACATCTAAGCTTGAGAACGTAGATGCACAGGCCAAAACTAACTAAACAAAGCATAAACCATAATCATTATCCAAATTCAAGCATGGCTCACAGGCCGTCTAACTAAGCTAGGAACCGCAGCTCCTTCTAGCGCGCTCTCGGCCAACTAATCAGTACCTGAAAAACATGCGGTATCACAACCGTTATAGAATAATTCTAAGCAACCCACTCCCACCTGTTGAGTACCATAAGCATATAAATATAGGAAAACCATTTTGAGACATGGGAATACATAAATATAGTCCTGAACAACTCTAGTTTAAAACTAGGAATAAGACTCAAGACACATCAACAGACTTGACACGACAAGGCACATAAACACACAAGCATGCAAGCTATGACCACAAGACAAGACGTCAATAAGACTCAACAATAACAAACACGTCCATGTTCCAACCTTATACCAAGTCCAACCTTTACGCCTCGCCAACTATATATTAGTTCCAACATGTACCTCCAGACCACCCTGTACTCCTGTAACACCCCGTGTTACGACACTTAAACCTGAATTAATTATTCAATTAACTCCGTTAAAGAATTGTTAAAAAGAATTTAATTTGGTCAGGATCCCTTAATTAATTAATATGGTCCATGATGGATGTGGACCCTTGTCTAAAATAAATCCCGTTAGCCTTTTAGATAAAATAAGGAGGACCCTCTTGCCTTTTCAGATTCGTATTAGGAGTCCTAAACCTCTTACCTGTTCAGATTCAAACTGGGAATCCTAAATCTATTTAAAGGGGATTAGAAGGCATTTAGAACCCCTTCCACCCATCCCTATCCCCTCACTCGAGAATCCCTCCCCAAAGATAATCAAAGAATTCCCCATTACAAGCCTAGGGAAGATCGACTAGGGAAAGGACCTTGAGGAAAGATCCTAGGAAGTTGTGAGAAGTTTAATTAAAAGGTAACCCATGTCTTACAAAACCTATTTCCTTGCTATATCTTATTTATTGCTCCTTTTGATAATCATATGTATGATCTTATGATTGTGTCTGATAGAGCTTATCTTAGGGTATATGTTTGATTGATTGTAATCTTGTTGATCCTGATATTCGTGTGTGGTTTTATTCATGATCTTTGTTTAGGCATGTCTAGACTTGTTATTAAGGTTTTATGTGATAGTGTCTTGTTGTTCTTAAGGTCTTGATGTTCTTGATTTACTATGTGTTCTGGTCTTGAATCTTGGCATGTCTAGGTTTGCATCTAGAGTGTAATTGTGTTGTTTCTTGGCTTAAATTCTTGTGGTTCAAGTCCATATTGTTGTTAATATCTGTTGGATGTGTTTGGACTTGATTTTGGGTAAAAGTGATGAACTCCCGGTTGGGAAAGTGCCAAGGAATGTGTGTACCAGCGGTAGCCGGTGGGGGACGAACCCCCACCTGACCACCCGCCGGTACGTCACCTGTACTAGCGGTGGCCGGCAGGTAGAGGTGTACCCGCTGGTACAAGCCGTCCGCCATCGAGCAGACGTAGGTGGTTGTCCACCCATCGTACCGCCCGTTGGTACGGCGGGACGTTGTGTGTTGTTTTCCCCCGATGTTGTTTCCTCGTTCCCCGTTGTGCCCCGTTTGATGTTTGGGGTCTAGTTTGATGTTTTGGTACCGTGTTAGGAGTTGACGAGTTGTGAGTCTTGATTATTGCATGTGGTTTAAGTTGGTATTCCGTTGGCCTATGATGAGATTGTATGTTCCTTGAGAACCTTGTGCCTTTCCCTTGTGTTTGGCATTGTGAATATTGAGTATTGGTATTGATATTGATCTACCTGATTGTTGTTGTTGAATGATGATTGTTATGTTGCTGTCCATGATAAGAAAAGAGATGTGATTGGTAGAAAAGATATGTTGGCAGTTTAGGACTACAAGTGCTCGTTATTGTGCTATAGGCACAGACCATTTGATTATTGTGCTATATATAGGCACAGATCATGTTATGTATTGGCGCCGCGGTGGTGGTCTTGTTGCGTCTGTTGATGGGGAGCATGAGTGCTCCAGAGGGATAAGGAAGAAAATATAAGGGTGGCCTGGAGGTATATGTTGGAATTGAAATAATGTTGGAGAGGCGTACAAGTTGGAACTTGGTATAAGGTTGGACCGTGGACGTGTGTGTTGTTGCTCTTGCTTGTTATTGTTGAGTCTTGCTATTGTCTTACTTTATGGTTTTAGGTTGCATGCTAGTATCTTTATATTATCTTATGGTGATGAGTCTATTAATGTGTCTTGAGTCTTGAGCTTGGTTTTAAAGCTAGAGTTGTTTAGGGCTATATATGTATTCCTCAGTCTCAAAATGGTTTTCTTATATCTACCTATATTGTACTCAACGCGTGGGAGTGGGTTACTCAGCATTATTCGCTGACGGTTGTTACATTATATGTTTTTCAGGTACTGACCAGTAGCTTTGGAGTGCGCTAGATGGACTCGCAGAGTTAGCAATAGTTAGATCTAATCATAGTTGCTAAGGCCTGTGTGCCTCAAATTGTATTTGAATATTAATTATGGATTATGCTTAGATTAGTTAGTTGTAGCCTGTGCATCTAGGTTCTCCAGCCTAGATGTGGCATAGCACCCCGATACTTATGATGTTAGTTTCCGCTCTGCTGGGTATTAATGACAGATTCTCCTTTATTTCATAAGCATTAAATGTTTTAAAAATTAGGGGTGTTATAACTCCACACCCTTATCCCTCCGGAGCACCGGATGCTCCCCTCCAACATGACCTCCAACATTCCACCGATCACTCAGCACTCGCAGTGCCATTACATTACATGATCTGTGCCTATAACACAATAATCAAGTGATCTGTGCCTATAGCACAATGATCAAGAACATGTAGTGCCATTACATAACATGATATGTGCCTATAGCACAATAATCAAGTGATATGTGCCTATAGCACAACGATCAAGCACACACAGTGCACATAACACAAGCACTCGCAGTGCGCCATACCTCTAACATATCTTTTCCACCAATCTCGCATCTTTTCGTCACCATGGACAATAACACGACAATCAAGACTTAACAACAATCACATCAAGACTCAACACGACAATACAAGTTTAGACCACATGCTTAGACACGAACCACAAATCACGTTACGGCATTTAAGACATCATGCTAGACTCGCGCACGTCAAACGAGAAACAACAGGGCACGGGGAAACGATCAACGGCGGAAAACAACACACTGCACCGCCCATACCAGCGGGCGGTACGGCGAGAGGACAAACTCCCGCCGGACTGCCCACCGGCGGGCTGGCTATGTTCCAACGGGACTTCCGGCGGGTGCTCAACCTCTCACCGGCCACCCGCTGGAACAAGGGCCCCTTCCCGACGGGTGGTCGAGTGGGGGTTCGTCCTCCCACCAACTACCCGCTAGAGCATGCTTCTTGGCTAAACTTCCCATCCCGGGAATTCATCAATTATGCCCAAATTCAAGTCCAAACACTTCCCAATCCTCAACAACAACAATAGGGGCTTGGACATCAAGAATAAGCCAAGAAATAATACAATTAAATCCTAAACATAAGCTCTAATCATGCCAAGCCTCAAGAATAAGCACATAGTTGTTCAAGAACATCAAGAACCACAAGAACATCAAGACACCATCTTGTAAACCCTAAAGCCAAGCTCTAAACATGCTTAAACACAAGATCATGCAAACAACCACACAAGATCATCAAGAACAACAAGAATAACAATAATCCACATCATAAATCCTAAAGACAAGCTCTATCAAGGCTTAGTCATGAAATCACACATACAATCATTCAAAGGAGCCAATCAATAAAAGATAGCAAGGAAAATAGGTTTTGTAAGACATGGGTTACCGTTTTAGCTTAATTAAACTTCTCACAAGTTCCTAAGATCTTTCCTCAATCGATCCTCCCTAAGCCCGGTGATGGGGAATCCTTTGACTATGTTTTGGGGAGGGATTTTCGAGTGTGGGAATAGGGATGGGTGAAATGGATTAAAAATGCTTTCTAATCCCCTTTAAATAGATTTATGATTCCCAGTTAGAATCTGAATAGGTAAGGGTATAGGCTCCCTAATACGAATCTGAAAAGGTAAAAGGTTTAGGATTCCTAATACGAATCTGAAAAGGTAAGAGGACCCTCCTTACTTTATCCAAAATGGCTAACGGGCTTTATTTTAGACAAAGGTCGACGGTCCACCATGGACCATATCAATAAATTAATGGATTTAGGTATATGTATATATTTTTAGCAAACTATTTAATTATAAGTAAATAGTTCTATTTGGATAATATTTATATTTAATATAAATATTTTAGGAAAAAAACAAGAGGTGTTATAGTTACTTAGCATTATTCGCTAACGGGTGCTACCCCTTATGTTTTATAGGTACAGAGTAGACCATTGTGACCGCGCTAGAAGAAGACGTAGTTTAGCGTAGCTCTCCTTTACCTCTTAGTCTAGTTATTGTGGCCTGTATGTCTTTAACTCTAGAATTGTTTGACTTTATGTTGGATTTTGGTATTTAGTGCTTGATTTCTAGCCTGTGCATCTATAGATTAGATATATGTGGTATCACATTTCCCGATTGACTGTTAGCTTCCGTGACTTTTAATGCTTAATGTTTAGTTTAATCTCTATATCTAAGCTTTAATTGCCTTTGTTTAGTACGTAAAATCGGGAGTGTCACATCTGCATTTTTGTTCTCAATAATTTGGGGTTGTGGTTTTCAACTCTGACAAGCATGTCTTGGCCTTGGAGAAAAGGGATTTGGATGAGGCTTGACCCTCCTTTTGCATAGCTTTGATTTTCCTTTTAACCCACATGGGACACACATATAATGACTACAATAAGTATGAAGCAAACCCACGATATGTGTACATTACGAGAAGAGCCACGAGCACCTAAATCTTCTCATTGCTCCCAGTTCATAATTAGCCTACTAGAAAACAGATCGAGATACTTTCCTGAGACATTGACTTCATGAAATCTCAAGAAAGTGGGGGACTGGATGATGGATAATGGGTCGTTATATCATAGACCGCGGTCAAAACGACGTTGTTACTTTAAGTAAAGAAACGACGCGCCGTTAGTTTTAACGGAGAGTGCATTTTTTGTATGTTAATTACCAACTGACACTACAGTATATCTAAACAGACACTGCCTCACTTATTATTTTTATATTATCAAATGAAACTGCAGTTATATCAAAATGATACTGTAGATGTGGTGAAATGAAACTGAAGTGTATATAAAATGAAACTGAATAACATTTCACATATTTGAGTGTATATTGTACAATAAAGCTGTAATTAAATTAAAATGATCATGTAGTTCTGTTTTAATAAAACTATAGTGTATATAAAATAAAATTAAATAACATTTTCACATATTTGAGTCTATAAATATTGAATGAAACTGTAGTTATATCGAAATGAAACTGTACTTGTGTTGAACTGAAAATGCAGTGTATACAAAATGAAACTGAATAACATAGTTACTTTTTGCGGAAAGGTACGGAACGGTGGAAATGGATGTCGGTTCGTTTCATTAAACAAAACGATGTCATTTTGATGCGCGATGCATAATCGATTATGCACAGCGGTGCACGATATAATTTGCCATTTTCCATGGATAATATACTAGGAGCGTTATGCTGTGCAACCGTGTGCACCATTTCAAAAACGACGCCGTTTTGACATCCAACTTTAAAAAAAAAAAATTTTAAAAATCAGAATTACATAACTACACCTCCATAACTTCATAAATATACATCCAGAATTGCATAACTACACATCCATAACTTCATAACTATAAACCCAGAATTGCATAACTACACATCCATAACTATACATTCAGAATTGCATAACTACACATCCATAACTTTATAACTATACATTCAGAATTGCATGCATAACTACACATCCATAACTTCATAACTATACATTCAGAATTGCATAACTACACATCCATAACTTCATAACTATAAATCCAGAATTGCATAACTACACATCCATAACTTCATAACTATACATTCAGAATTGCATAACTACACATCCATAGCTTCATAACTATAAATCCAGAATTGCATAACTACACATCCATAACTTTATAACTATACATTCAGAATTGCATGCATAACTACACATCCATAACTTCATAACTATACATTCAGAATTGCATGCATAACTACACATCCATAACTTCATAACTATACATTCAGAATTGCATGCATAACTACACATCCATAACTTCATAACTATACATTCAGAATGTGAAATTATAACTTCATAACTATACATTCAGAACTGCATGCATAATTACACATCTGTAACTTCATAACTATAAATCCAGAATTGCATAACTACACATCCATAATTTCATAACTATAAATCTAGAATGTGAAATTATAAAATTATGCACATATGTTTACGTAACTAACGGCAATCGAAAATAATTTTATTTTATTTAAGTAAAACGACGCCGTTTTTACATTCGTGTGCACCTTGCATGGTGCACACAAATGCACAACATAATTATAGTTGGCCTGAGCCACATGGACCGACCCATGAAAGCAACTGGATCAAGGAAGCCCAAGAAAGATATAGATACGAAGCAATCCAAGAGTTTGTCGATTGAGCCTCTTATTCCCAATATAATTAGAATTTGGCTCATTATTTCTAGTATAATAAAATTATGTTTTATTATATAACTAGGACTCCCAATATGAGGTAGTTTAGAATTCTTATTCCTTGCAGGGCTCTAAGTCCAAAATATGTATAAATAAACCTCTCACATAGACGAATGGGGAGAACTCTGGGTATTCACAAGAAATATTCATTAATACAAAGTTCATATATTCTCTCCATATATTTTTTCTTATATTTCTCCTATATTATCGTTATCCTCTCCGATATTCTCGTTATTCTAACGATAATGTTGGCCTGCCGTTAACTGCCGAAAAGTCATAAAACCAACATCCTCTTCTACCACTAGAATTGCCTCTCCAATTCACCTAAGATTTGCAAGCTTTACTCTAGGGCTACATCTTCTAATTATTGATATGGTCGACACAAATCTTTGAACAAATATGGATCATCACAAATGGTGCGATCTATCTTTTATAGAGAATCAACCATTAATCAATAACCAAACATGGATGTTAAGTATATGGATGCTAAGTAATCTATATAATTATTATAATGCCTTCATTTATTTTAAAATTACAAGTAATACAGTATCTAATATGAGAATTTGCAATTAAAGGAATTAGTCATCATGCACTTAACATGTATGTTCCTAGGCCAGATCTAAAACCAAAATAGAATTGAATTGATATGTCGTCATCAAATTACATTAAAGTAAGACATTTTTGATTCATTATATTCTTCCTCATTTGCATGGCATCGTCCTCTCTGACAATTGTAACCTGCAACACCATATTATTCTCCATTTGAAGTGGTAGGAACTCACAAATACACCTATCTTCTTTTCCAACAAGGTTCAAATTGCATAGGTTTCTCCACCCTCCAGACAGCCATGTTCGACCATCACCCCAGACAATTACATTTGCTATCCACTCCCTGCCTATCATGTCACGTAGAGTGACGGTTGGAGGTAATTCAAGATTGAAGTCCTTAATGATTTCTCTTGGTATATACTGCAAATCCGATTCAATCCATTAAAACTCATGTACATACCTAAGTAATTAAGAAACAAGCTAAGCTAGACACACATAATGAACAATATATATATATATATATATATATATATATATATGTATATATATATGTATATATATATCATCTTTCAATTCATTCCTCCCGCATCAAGAATATAATAGATTGATATCTAGAATAATTACCAGACTGGCAACCCTTGTTCGTCTAATTTTGGTCACAAAATAAGGATTTTCAGGTTGAATGTAACGTCCCGATAGAAAAAGATCTGCTCCGAAATAATCAGGAATATTGCTTTTTTTCACACTAGCATCTCTCTTGGATCCACCTAATTAAAATTAAAAAATTAATAATAATAATAATAATAATAATAATAATAATAATAATAATAACTCACTCATAGAATAGACAATGAGAATTATTAAAACTAACTCGTTTGTGCCATTTCCAGTAATGGATCAGTTCAAAACTTCAACGCTTCAACCTCAACCTATCAAGAAAGAAAACATTGTGAATGGAAGTACCAAAAGTTACCTAAACACTACATAAATATCGAATTGTTCAACGTAATCTGAATCATGTTATCAAATTCAAGTAATCAGTACCCAAACAATACATTTATATTGAATTGCTAGCTGTAATCCTACTTATCTCATCAGATTCAAGTAATCTTCCTAATCCGTTTAGAGTTTACAAAAAAAAAAAAAAAAAGAAAAAAAAAAACTAATTGACAACTCATGCTGACAAATGTAGAGGAATAAACATTATAAATTAAAATGTGAACAAAAAGTAAATAATTGTCTATGAGAGAATGGGTATGGTTATAACACACTACAAACTATAGCAACGAACACCATTGCCAACTGTAATTTAATTCAGTATTAGACAAACTCATTCGACTACTCTAAACTTTCTCATATATGTATGAGTTGTACTTTAAAAAATATTGTAATACACATTAATTAAAATTACCATAAATATTTTATCGTATATAGTATAATGCAATGTTTATTATTATTATTATTATTATTATTATTATTATTATTATTATTATTATTATTATTATTATTATTATTATTATTATTATTATTATTATTATTATTATATAGAGTTTAGCTCAAATACGGTCGCAACATAACTTGTGGTCGGTGCGGCCGCATAGGCACCAATATAAGTAATAAACATTTTATTCCTTATTCGTACGTATTACATTTTTATCATGACCCGATCCGTCTCACGAAAATGGATTTGTGAGTCGATCTCACACAAGATTTATCCTCAATCGAAATATAATTTAATATAATTCCTAAAATTCAAGTTCATCATAATTTCCAATACATAATTATTGCATAAAAAATACAAAAATTACCACCAATTATGAACAAATAATTCAAAACAATTTAAAAATATTTAAAACAATTCAAAAAATTAAAATAATACCAAATTTTTTTAAAAAATAAAAATAAAAATAAAAACTCACAATGAAGAAGGAAGGTTGTGGTGGCGGCGGCGTTGGTAGAGTGGCGATAGTGGTGGACGGCGACGGTGGTACTAAGGAGGAGTTGAAGTAGAATTAAAAGAAGGTGATGGTGGTAGTAAGGAGGAGTGGTGGACGGTGACGGTGGCCGTGAGGATGAGAAGAAGAAGACAGAAGTGGTGGTGAGGAGGAGAATAAGAGAGAAGAACAAAAATGATTTTTTTTAAAAAAAATAATAATAATAAACTAATGGCGTTGGTAGTTGGCGTGTGCGAAACGCGTGGCAGTAGTTGTGCGCGAAACGCACACAGCAAGTGTTGTCTTAACATTTAAATCTCTTCATTGGCGTGGTAGTTGCTATGCGCGAAACGCACACAACAAGTGCTGTCTTCACATTTATTTCTCTTCCTTAGGAAGAGAAATAACTCACCATTTGCCGAAAAAAAAAAACACTCTCTCTCTTCACCTCACTCCTCCAACATGGCATTTCACATCAAAAGTTGTAAAATAACTCCTCATTCTTCTATTAAAGAGTTTGCTTTGGCAAATGAGCCAAGCTTGGTCCCAGTTACTTTTAAATTTACACAATCACAAAATTATTTAATGGTTTTAAAGAATAAATACAAATTTTCAATTACTCTTCAAGAATATATGCATTTGATTGGCAATATAAACTTTCTCATATATGTATGAGTTGTACTTTAAAAAATATAGTAATACATATTAATTAGATGACCATAAAAACTTTCTCGTATATAGTATATTGCAATTATTATTATTATTATTATTATTATTATTATTATTACTTTTACTTTTACTACTACTACTACTACTACTACTACTACTACTACTACTACTACTACTACTACTACTACTACTACTACTACTACTATATAGACACAGACACATTTAGAATATTTCTATATAGATTTCTGCAACAACTATGCACAAATAATAATACTACAATCTTGATTAAATATTTGTAGATTTATTTACATAAAATCAACACAAAAGAACGCACATAAACAAAATCTAAAAAAAAAAATGAGATAGAAAAACTTAAATTTCGGTACACAAACCAATTTACATGAGTAAGTCTTGGTTCAATATATCTAATAAAAAGTTAATAATTCTCTTTTGTGTCATTTTCACGTTGCAAACCCTTTTAACGTTACTTCTTTTGCGTAGTAGTTCTAGATTACGTAGTAAATTAATGACACAACATCAATTTTAGAAATCTGATGTTGTATGTCATTTAAGAAATAATGAAATGGCGTTAAATTTTTGAAAAAAAAAACTGACATCTTTTATTTATTGTATCAGTTTTTTTACATTTCTCTTTTCAAACAAATAAATAAGAAATAGCGATAATTTTTTTTAAAAATCCACGTCATGTCGCTTTATTATTATTTTTTTAAAGATACAATGTTGATTTTAAAAAAAAAAAAAAAAAACAATATCGTATATATTTATTAAATTTTTTTTAAAGTAGATACGCTGTTGGTTTTTAAGAGAAAGGGACATCGTATCTGTTATTTAAATTTTATAAAAAATATAAATTTAAGGGTCAAACTTGTCTTGAGACCATCTCGGATCCTTATAACTTATAAGTATTGGAATTTTCCTTATATGTAATGTTGACAAGTACTTGTTTCTTATTACGAAAAATATAATAATACTTTGAAATCAAAATGTATAAGTGTTACATTACACAATCACAAAATTATTTAACGGTTTTAAAGAATATGTACAAATTTTCAATTACTCTTCAAGAATATATGTATTTGATTGGCACTGTAAACTTTCTCATATATGTATGAGTTGTACTTTAAAAAATATAGTAATACACATTAATTAGATGACCATAAAAATTTTCTCGTATATAGTTTATTATTATTATTATTATTATTATTATTATTATTGTTATTATTATTATTATTATTATTGTTATTATTATTATTAATATTATTATAATTATTATATAGACACAGACACATTTAGAATATTTCTATATAGATTCCTGCAACAACTATGCACAAATAATAATACTACTATCTTGATAAAATATTTGTAGATTTATTTACATAAAATCAACACAAAAGAAAGCACATAAACAAAATCTAGAAAAAAAAAAAGAGAGAAAAACTTAAATTTCGGTATACAAACCAATTTACATGAGTAAGTCTTGGTGCAATAAATCTAATAAAAAGTTAATACTTCTCTTTTATGTCATTTTCACGTTGCAACCCCTTTTAACGTTACTTCTTTTGCATAGTAGTTCTAGATTACGTAGTAAATTAATGACACAACATCAATTTTAGAAATCTGATGTTGTATGTCATTTAAGAAATAATGAAATGGCGTCAAATTTTTGAAAAAAAACTGACATCATTTATTTATTGTATCAGTTTTTTCACATTTCTTTTTTTAAACAAATAAATAAGAAATTGCGATAATTTTTTTTTTTAAAAAATCCACGTCATGTCTCTTTATTAATTTTTTTTTAAACATACAACGTTCATTTTTTAAAAAAAAAAAAAACAATATCGTATCTGTTTATTAATTTTTTTTTAACTAGATACGCTGTTGGTTTTTAAGAGAAAGGGACATCATATCTGTTATTTAAATTTTATAAAACATATAAATTTAAGGGTCAAACTTGTCATGAGACCATCTCGGATCCTTATAACTTATAAGTATCGGAATTTTCCTTATATGTAATGTTGACAAGTATTTGTTTCTTATTAAGAAAAATATAATAATACTTTGAAATCAAAATGTATAAGTGTTACATTACACAATCAAAAAATTATTTAATGGTTTTAAAGAATATATACAAATTTTCAATTATTCTTCAAGAATATATGCATTTGATTGGCACTATACACTTTCTCATATATGTATGAGTTGTACTTTAAAAAATATAGTAATACACATTAATTAGATGACCATAAATATTTTCTCATATATAGTATATTGCAATTATTATTATTATTATTATTATTATTATTATTATTATTATTATTATTATTATTATTATTATTATTATTATATACACATTTAAAATATTTCTATATAGATTCCTGCAACAACTATGCACAAATAATAATACCACTATCTTGATAAAATATTTGTAGATTTATTTACATAAAATCAACACAAAAGAAAGCACATAAACAAAATCTAGAAAAAAAAAAAGAGAGAAAAACTTAAATTTCGGTATACAAACCAATTTACATGAGTAAGTCTTGGTGCAATAAATCTAATAAAAAGTTAATACTTCTCTTTTATGTCATTTTCACGTTGCAACCCCTTTTAACGTTACTTCTTTTGCGTAGTAGTTCTAGATTACGTAGTAAATTAATGACACAACATCAATTTTAGAAATCTGATGTTGTATGTCATTTAAGAAATAATGAAATGGCGTCAAATTTTTGAAAAAAAACTGACATCATTTATTTATTGTATCCGTTTTTTCACATTTCTTTTTTTAAACAAATAAAGAAGAAATTGCGATAATTTTTTTTTAAAAAAATCCACGTCATGTCACTGTATTAATTTTTTTTTAAAGATACAATGTTCATTTTAAAAAAAAAAAAAACAATATCGTATCTGTTTATTAATTTTTTTTTTTAACTAGATACGCTGTTGGTTTTTAAGAGAAAGGGACATCATATCTGTTATTTAAATTTTATAAAACATATAAATTTAAGGGTCAAACTTGTCATGAGACCATCTCGGATCCTTATAACTTATAAGTATTGGAATTTTCCTTATATGTAATGTTGACAAGTATTTGTTTCTTATTAAGAAAAATATAATAATACTTTGAAATCAAAATGTATAAGTGTCACATTACACAATCAAAAAATTATTTAATGGTTTTAAAGAATATATACAAATTTTCAATTATTCTTCAAGAATATATGCATTTGATTGGCACTATACACTTTCTCATATATGTTTGAGTTGTACTTTAAAAAATATAGTAATACACATTAATTAGATGACCATAAATATTTTCTCATATATAGTATATTGCAATTATTATTATTATTATTATTATTATTATTATTATTATTATTATTATATAGACTCAGACACATTTAGAATATTTCTATATAGATTTCGGCAACAACTATGCACAAATAATAATAGTACAATCTTGATTAAATATTTGTAGATTTATTTACATAAAATCAACACAAAAGAATGCACATAAACAAAATCTAGAAAAAAAAACAAAAAAAAAAAAAAAGAGAAAAACATAAATTTCGGTATACAAACCAATTTACATGAGTAAGTCTTGGTGCAATAAATCTAATAAAAAGTTAATACTTCTCTTTTGTGTCATTTTCACGTTGCAAACCCTTTTAACGTTACTTCTTTTGCGTAGTAGTTCTAGATTACGTAGTAAATTAATGACACAACATCAATTTTAGAAATCTGATGTTGTATGTCATTTAAGAAATAATGAAATGGCGTTAAATTTTTTAAAAAAACTGACATCATTTATTTATTCAATTTTTTTTTAACAAAAAATTGTGAAACGATATAAGTTTTTGGAATAAGGGTCAAATAGGCCATCGAACTGCACACAATACAACAATTAGGCCACTGAACCTAAAAAACCAACAATTAGGTCCCTAAACTAATCAATTTCAAACAATTCTTTCCATTGGAAGGTTTCCAACAGGTCATCTCCCAAATTAATAATTTTTTTAAAAAAATTAAAAATTAATTATTTTTAAATTTAAAAAAAAAAAAAAAAAAAACTGGAATCGAACTAGTTTTTTTTTTTTTTTTTTTTTTTTTTTAAATAATTAATTTTTAAAATTTAAAATTTAAAAAATAATTAATTTGAAAGGATGACCTGTTGACCTGTTGGAAACCTTCAAATTGGAAGAATTGTTTGAATTTGATTAGTTCAGGGACCTAATTGTTGGTTTTTAAAGTTCAGTGGCCTAATTGTTTTATTGTGTGCAGTTCGATGGCCTATTTGACCCTTATTCCTAAGTTTTTTCACATTTCTCTTTTTAAAAGAAATAAATAAGAAATAGCGTCAAATTTTTTTTTTTAAATCCACGTCATGTCTCTTTATTATTTAAAAAAAAAAGATACGATGTTGTTTTTTAATTTTTTTTTTTTTAAAGTTGATACGCTGTTGGTTTTTAAGAGAAAGGGACATCATATCTGTTATTTAAATTTTATAAAACATATAAATTTAAGGGTCAAACTTGTCTTCAGACCATCTCGGATCCTTATAACTTATAAGTATTGGAATTTTCCTTATATGTAATGTTGACAAGTATTTGTTTCTTATTAAGAAAAATATAATAATACTTTGAAATCAAAATGTATAAGTGTTACATTACACAATCAAAAAATTATTTAATGGTTTTAAAGAATATATACAAATTTTCAATTATTCTTCAAGAATATATGCATTTGATTGGCACTATACACTTTCTCATATATGTATGAGTTGTACTTTAAAAAATATAGTAATACACATTAATTAGATGACCATAAAAATTTTCTCGTATATAGTATATTGCAATTATTATTATTATTATTATTATTATTATTATTATTATTATTATTATTATTATTATTATTATATAGACTCAGACACATTTAGAATATTTCTATATAGATTTCGGCAACAACTATGCACAAATAATAATAGTACAATCTTGATTAAATATTTGTAGATTTATTTACATAAAATCAACACAAAAGAATGCACATAAACAAAATCTAGAAAAAAAACAAAAAAAAAAGAGAAAAACATAAATTTCGGTATACAAACCAATTTACATGAGTAAGTCTTGGTGCAATAAATCTAATAAAAAGTTAATACTTCTCTTTCGTGTCATTTTCATGTTGCAAACCCTTTTAACGTTACTTCTTTTGCGTAGTAGTTCTAGATTACGTAGTAAATTAATGACACAACATCAATTTTAGAAATCTGATGTTGTATGTCATTTAAGAAATAATGAAATGGCGTCAAATTTTTTAAAAAAACTGACATCTTTTATTTATTCAATTTTTGTTAACAAAAAATTGTGAAACGATATATGTTTTTTCACATTTCTCTTTTTAAAAGAAATAAATAAGAAATAGCGTCAATTTTTTTTTTTAAATCCACGTCATGTCTCTTTATTATTTTAAAAAAAAAAAGATACGATGTTGATTTTTTTTTTTAAACAATATCGTATCTCTTTATTAATTTTTTTTAAAGTTAATACGCTGTTGGTTTTTAAGAGAAAGGGACATCGTATCTGTTATTTAAATTTTAAAAAAATATAAATTTAAGGGTCAAACTTGTCTTTAGACCATCTCGATCCTTATAACTTATAAGTATTGGAATTTCCCTTATATGTAATGTTGACAAGTATTTGTTTCTTATTAAGAAAAATATAATAATACTTTGAAATCAAAATGAAAAAGTGCTACATTTTTCTCCAAAACAATTACACTTTCCAATATAAGTAATAAACATTTTAATAAATGTTTATTACTTATTAGTATTACATTTTCATCATGACCCGACCCGTATCACGGACAAGGATTTGTGAATTGGTCCTCACATACACAAGTTTTATCCTAATTCAGAACATAATCGAATACATAATTATTGCATGAAAATACAAAAATTACCACCAATTATAAACAAATAATTCAAAACAATTTAAAAATATTTATAAAA
Organism: Ipomoea nil; assembly: GCF_001879475.1. Taxonomy (NCBI): domain Eukaryota; kingdom Viridiplantae; phylum Streptophyta; class Magnoliopsida; order Solanales; family Convolvulaceae; genus Ipomoea; species Ipomoea nil. Next base: position 8,582 of record NW_017618417.1, on the reverse strand, counting down.
ATTCACAAAAATTTTAAAAATAATTTGAAATAAGTTCAAAATATTAAAATAATACTTAAAAAAAATTTAGAATTAAAACTCACAATGAAGAAGGAAGGTGGTGGTGGCGGCGGCGTTAGCAGAGTGACGACAGTGGTGTACGGCGACGATGGTGGTAAGGAGGAGGAGTAGAACAAGAACAAGAAGAATTAAAAAGAAGGTGGGGGTGGCAAAAGCGGTGGACGTGATCTGATATGATCTAAATTTGGCTGGCAGATCTGATATGAGTAGAAGAAAAAAAGAGGAACAAGTAGAAGAAATTAAAATGAAAATTTGATCGGTAAATCTGATATGATCTAAATTAAATACGGATACGACTACGGGCGGATACGGCAAATCTGATATGATCGGCAAATCTGATATTTAATATTTAGATTAAATTATGATTTAGAATGAATTATAGTATTTTATTGTAATTATTATATTGAATTTGTAGTTAATTTCCGTTTAAAATTTGGTCAATTGTAAATCCACTCTGTTTCTTCACGTATTATTTTAATAAATTGAAGTTTTTAATTTTCAAAATTTTCAGTTTTTGTTTAAGGATATTATTAATTAGTACATATAAACTTTATTTTATTTACTAATACTATATTGAATATCGCCACAAAAAAGTTATAATTAATTGAAGAGTTAATACCACAAATAGTCCTGTGACTATTGGGTAGTACTCATTTTAGTCCTCAACTTTCAATTCGACCAAAAAATATTGATTGACTTTCATTTTTGACACAAATAGTCCTCCGTTAAGATTTCTGTTAAATGGGAGTTAAATCTAAGGGTATATTATCGTCAAATCAAAATTTATAACTCCAAGAGAACAATTTATACCCTAATTACTTGACAATTTTGATTTGGGCGGAAAATGATTGAGAAAATATAAAACAAATATTACATTGTAAAAAACATGAGTTTTTGTAAATAAATTAAGAAACAGAATTTAAAAAGAAAAAAAAACATTATTCAACAGGTTCGTATATTTGGAACAAAATGAAATTCTGTTCATCACTATTTTTTAAAATAAAAATAAAAATATTCCCAAAATACTATATAAAAAAAATTATTCAATAGGTTTGCTGCTTTTGAACAAAAAAGAAATTTTGTTCATCACTTTTTATTAAAATAAAAAAAATGTTCTCAAAATACTATAGAAAAAAAAAATTTGTAAAGACAAACAAAACCCCGCATTCTTCACCTGACTTATCATTCAATTCAGTTCACTCCCCTGTAACGTTAGTGTAGCTTTGAGAGCACAAATTGTTCTCTCAAAATCTATAACTCCAAGAAATCAATTTATACCCTAATTACTTAAGGATTTTGATTTGACGATAACACCCTTAGATTTAACACTCATTTAACAGAAATCTTAACGGATTGCAGGACTATTTGTGGTAAAAAATGAAAGTCAATGTATGTGTTTTGGTTGAATTGAAAGTTGAGGACTAAAAAAAGTAGTACCCCAATAGTCAAAGGAGTATTTGTGGTATTAACTCTTAATTGAATCATCCCTTTTTATTTGTATAAGACATAAAATGGGATGAAAAAACATATTAACAACGATAATGATAATGATGATGTATGACATAACAAGGGATTAAAATTGAAAATTCAAGACTGAGAATAAATCATAACCGAAGATGATATAGACTATTATTATCCGGTAGGTAATAGAAGTGGATAAGGGAGAAGTATGTGGATCTGACCGAAAGAATGTCAACATGAGATCACCTCACCTCCAGCGAAGATCCTAAGATGAGTTCGCGTGGGCATAGTGTGGTCCCTACTTATTTTCAAACTCTATTATATATGTATGTATTACAATTGTCAAATGGTTTAGAGATAAATATACAAAATTCAATTTTTACTTTTGAGGACAAATAATTTTTGACATCAAGTACCTTATGGCATATCATGTTGGGCAGTCAAAAAAATTATGAGTCTGACTCGGCTTTAACGTGTTAAGTTTATACGTTTTTCTTAACATTTATAAATCTGAGTCAGCTTAACGTGTTATGTTTATACGTGAGGACAAATAATTTTTGACATCAAGTACCTTATGGCATATCATGTTGAGCAGTCAAAAAAATTATGAGTCTGACTCGGCTTTAATGTGTTAAGTTTATACATGTCGTTTTTCTTAACATTTATAAATCTGAGTAAGCTTAACGTGTTATGTTTATACGTGTCGCTTTTCACAACATCTTTGAATCTGGCTCAACTTAACGAGTTAAGTTATATACGTGTCATTTTCCATAACATTTATAAATTTGAGTCAGCTTAACATATTGTTGGTTTTAGGGTTTTTGGACCCAGTGAGGTCCAACACAACCGTGGTTGGTGGATTCACCTTTCAAACAAAGTAGGGATGATTTTCCCTTATTTTGGGTGATCTCTCTGTGTTTTCTGTCCTCTTGGGGAAAAAAAGCTCTGCCTTACATTCTTACGGGCCGGGCCACCCCTTTTATAGTGGGTTGCCCCTCTATCGTTTTAAATACATTTAAAAGCCATAAAATAGCCCATTTACTCCTAGAGGCCATTGGGCGGCCGTTACCGAGCCTCCCAACAGCCTGTTTACCTGTGCTTTAAAAAGACCCTCTTAAATGCTAACGGCTATCTCAGCCGGGCTGACCTCCTGCTTGCACCGACTGCTCACTCGCACTCCGGGACTCATGCCTTCCAATTCATGGATCCGGGGATGGGCCCTTATCTTCAATAGGCCCAAGCTCTCTCTTCGTCTTCTTTCTTCTTTGAGCCCCGGGCCCCTTGGGTCCATACCCCATCACATATTATGTTTATTTGTGCCATTTTTCATAACTGATTTTGTAATTAATTGGACAGTGAAAGACTCGGACCTTCTCATTGTTTACACACAAAATAAAATGTTTAATCTCATGTCAATGCGGAATGCTATGTAAAATAGATAATTTAGTGGGCCAATTAAGCTCGTAAAATGGTTGGATTTAAAAAAATATATGTAGTTTTATTACAACTAGTATTTCCACGCGTGCTTTGCACAGAATAGTTTTGTAATAATATTTAAAGAGTATTTGGATCGATATACAATTATATAAATTATAACAACGAATATTATATAGTGTAATTGATGAATTGGGTTGGATTGATTATGTTTTCTAATGTTATACTTTTTTGAATTCGAGCAAATAATCGTCCAATTACCTGTGCGATGCACAAATAATTTTTTATTACTATTACGATACGACGACGAGATTTGCAACGGCTTAGCTATGGATTTTTCCGTCCATCGTTAATATAATGACGAAAATTACCATCTCTATTCTTTTATTATTATTTTAATTGAATGTGATTTAGCTACAGCTTAGTGACAGATATCCGTCGCTAAATTTAACTACGAATTTGTCCGTCACTATTTCGTTGCCTTACTACCATATTTGTTCGTCGCTAAATTCTAAAAATTAATAAAACAATTATACCCGCTAATTAATATCAGAAACCAGCATTAAACATATAATATAGTAATTGAATTATATAATTATAAAATATATTATATTAAAGCATTCAAAATGAATAACAATAACAAAAGTATAGTAGTATCATGTTACATAATTAGAACCAGTACAACATAAATAAACATAATCTAATCATCTCCTAAGTTTTTATCATTTGAATTAGCTAAATGTTCAGCTTGAGTATTTGAAGTGGATAGCATGCCGTTGCGACGCAACTCATCCATCAAACTTGCAATCTGAACTTGCATTTAAGTCTGAATCTTAGCTTGCATTTGAGCATGAATTTTAGTTCTTACAGCTTGTAATTTAACTTCCATCTGAGCCTCCATCTCAACTCGCATGGTCTCTTAACTGTTGGTTCACCATCTCCTTCATTGCCTCTTGTTGAAGTTGTGAAGTAGCAGATGAACTACAGCTATTCCCGCTGATAAATGCAGATGACTTAGTCCCTAAGCCATAAATACACTATTTTTTTACCCCACCAACAACATCCACATACATCTGTGACATGTCTATAACTAGTGGCTCAGTTGACCCTTCTGCCTCTTGCATTGCAGCATCACGTCGTGCTTGTATTTCGTCGTACAATTAAACACATATACAAAATAAGACAAGTATATAATGACATGTAAGATTTTATCTATTTAACAATATACGGTTGTTAGGTTATACTTATAGCGATTTTCTTTGACCTCTCATCAACGAATGTATCATCCTTCTTTTTGTGTGTATGCGCAAAACACTCAAACAGATCAGACTCCTTTTGAAGTTTATCCCGCTATTAAACATGCACAAACAATAAAATGATACTTAAATCCAGAAAATATATACAAATAAGAAATTTTTACGTTAAATGTATTACCAATGTGTGATATTGCTCAATAGTTGATCTAGATCCCCCGGTATGTCGAGAATATCCCATACCAAGTCCTGCTACCGCACTCATCCTATTTTTGTGTTGTTGTTCAGATTTAGCTTTCACTTCAGGCCTATCCTAATAAGCCTCCCAAATGCGCCATGTATCTTCATATACATAATCTGGTTTCCCAGATGAAATCCGATTCTTCTTCATTTTGGAGACCATATCTGTATAGCGTGTGTGTGCTTGTGTTAAAAACGCTTTATGTACTTGACTGTCAATGGACTCGTCCCACTTGAAAAATTTCTGTAACATTACAAATTTATCAAATATATGCAGTATCATCCATAAGATGAATTGGACAAAGTTACTAACATAAATTAAATAACATTCTAGCTTTAAGAATGAACCACACTATTTTCAAAAACATATCGTGAATTTACCTTAAATTCTTCAAAGTATGATTCCTTGTACTCATTAGACACAGTCTTCTAAGTACACCCATCAGGGTAGATCCTTTGCTTCAATATTTTTGTAATTGTATTTGAACATGCGTGAGAAGGCATTAACCTATACATATATAAAAGATTAATAAAGATAAAAATAATATACACAGAAATGTAAACATAATAACACATTTTTACCTCCCATGATCTACATGAACAATAGGAAAATCACAAGCACTAGATGTGGGTGGAGCAGTAGAGTCTGATGGTGATGGAATCGGAAAGTCAGGTGGTGAACCAATAGAAGCTGGTGACACAATAGCTGGAGATACCATAGTAGGAGGAGGTTCCACAATAGGTGCCACAGGAGAAGGAAGTGCAGACGAGGATGGGCAAGAACTCGGAAGTGTAACCGATGCACCGCGTCGACGTCCTCTTATGCGTCCAACTCCACTACCACCTCGTGTCATCTAAAATAAAATATAATAAAATATAATAATGTTAAATAACATATAAATATAACATGTCCATTTACTATGTAAACTATGTAGTAACTATCAATACCATTATCACTATCTCTTATTACTGAACCTCCACTTGAGTCTTCTATTTCTTCATCTAACTCAAGTTCATCTTCGATGTCACCAAGTTCGTCATGAAATTCTATCACCCCACCATTTGGGTCATTTAAATGCAAAGGGTCTCCATCTATTTGCATGAGATCATGATTATCGGTAGGTTCCTCTTGAAATGGTGCAAGTATTTGTGATTCTACAGTAGATATAGATGATTCAGGAACTACTATTTTAGATCTCGCTTTAATTTAGCAACAACCCACCAGTCAAGCTTGTCGCGATGCAAACTTCGGTATGTACAATAATAAACTTGAGCGGCTTGCATTGCTAGAATGAATGGTTCATGCCCACACTTGTCAGGCCAAACCACTCACACTTGAATAATATTGTCCTCTTGATTGGTAAGCTAGGGTACTCTACTTGTAGAACTTCCACCAGTCGTCCATAATAATCACTTTCATCTATACTATAGTTTGTACCATTTATGCAAACTCCACAATTCATTGTTTGTTTAGCTCCACCATAGCCAATGGTGTGAAATTTAAAGCCATTCACATAATACCCTGAATAGGTATTAACGCATCTTAGTGGCCCTTTTGCAAGATCCTTTATAAATTTGTTTGAAATGTTATTTGAAGGATCATGTGCCTGTATAATACATAATATAAGTGTTAAAAGTTTAATAAATAATTTGAAGTTTAATATACATAATATATATACAAGTCTTACATAGCCATTGAACCAATTTGCAAATTCATTTTCCAATTTACCGTCAATTGTAGTACTGGAAATGTTTGGTTAACTCCTCAATATAAACCCTTTAAAAAAATAAGTGGGTTAACATTTATAACACATTGCATAAGAAAATTGAACAGAAGTGAATTCGTACTCCATAAATGACACCACTTCTGAATAATTTAATAACACATAGGTTTGAGTAGTTTTACTCTTCATCTGTCATATATGTCGCTTTTGCTTTACCAAATACTCGACCCAGATACTTGAATATAGAAAGAGTTTCTTATGTTCATCAATAACATATTCACTACTATCCGCATTTCGAGGCACATTTCTGTGCTTTGTGCTAACATGGTCCTCCAAATAGTATGAACAGAACACTGATGCTTCTTCCACCAAATATGCATTGGATATAGAGCCCTCGACTTTAGCTTTATATTTGACATTATTTTTCAATTTTCGAAAGTATCTAAACACAATTGACATATATAAATGACAATGTTATTATATGTTTGGAAACATATAAAACAACCAATAGATATTATACATCTCAAATGGATACATCCACCTATATTGAACTGGACAAGCAATCTTTGCTTCATAAGCTAAGTGGATTGGTAGATGCTCTATAGAGTCAAAGAGACTAGGAGGAAATATACGTTCAAGTTTACATAGAATGAGAGGTATGTCATTCTCAAGCTTCGTCATTTCTTCAACTGCAATTGTAGTGGAAGTAAAGTTCTTAAATAATAAACTCAACTCTGTAAGAACTTTCCAAACATTTAGCGGGAGAAACTCACTAAATGCAATTGGTATTAACCTCTACATAAACACATGACAGTCGTGATTTTTCATACCAAACAACTTCAACTTCTTCATATCTACACATCGACTCATATTAGATGCATAGCCATCAGGAAATTTGAGATTACTAACCCATTCACACAATACTTCCCTTGTTGATTTGTCAAGTGTGTAAGAAGCTTTTGGGAACTTTCCGGTCACAAGGTCTTGCTTCAGCTCAGGCCGCCGCCAATAATCATTCAGCTCTTCTCTAGATTTATATGTGTCCTTCGTTTTCCAGTAACATCCATTACTGTGTTGAACACATTATCAAACACATTTTTTTCTATATGCATGACATCCAAATTATGTCGTACCAAGTGTGAACTCCAATACGGAAAATCCCAAAAGATACTTCGCTTCTTCCAACCGCAAGTTTTGGAAATGAATCCATTAACTTCAGCTGCATCCAATTCAGTGACCTTCTTAAGGCCTAAAGTTTCAATCTTTGCAAGGATATCATATCCTGACCGAACAAGCGATGCCTTAGTTGTAACCGCTCTGTTCTTAAAGAATGTTGTCTTATTCCTGCGAAATGGATGATTGGTGGCAAAAATTTTCGATGATTGTCAAACCACGATTGGTTACCACTAGGTTTTAGGGTGACGGCATTTGACTTGTCCATGCAATATGGACAAGCTAACCTCCTGTCAGTGCTCCACCCGGATAACATCGAATATGCAGGAAAATCACTAACTGTCCACATAAGGGCAACTCGCATCTGAAAATTCTACTTCTTTGAAATATCGTATGTTTGAACACTGACTTTCCATAATTGGTTTAACTCCGGCAATAAGCGGTTGTAAAAAAACATCTATCTTCTCTTTTGGATTGTTTGGACCTAGAACTAATACGGTCAAGAACATATACTCCTCCTTCATACACATCCAAGGAGGCAAGTTGTACGTTGTTAGTTTCACAAGCCATGAGGAATATTGCTGTCCTGATTGTCCAAATGGTTGAAAACCATTGGTGCACAGACCTAACCTGACATTTCGAAATTTCAGATGCAAAGTCAGGATAAATGTCGTTAAAATGCTTCCAAGCAAGCGAGTCTGAGGGATGACGCATGATTCCATCTTCAACTGAATTTGCATGCCACTTCATATCATTTGATGTAGCATTAGATGCATACAACCTCTGCAGTCGAGGAACCAAAGGAAAGTAATACACTTTTTGTATGCTACATTAGTTTTCAGTCTCATCTAACCCACACTATGCCTCTTGTATAGAAAGAGACATCATGCCAGAAAAAGAAAAACTTTATTGTTATGTTTCTAAATCACTGTGACCAGTAGAGAGTTGTACTGGTTTTAGTACAAGAAATTGTCCTAGTCAAGAAGAATGTTTATTCTTTTATTGTACTGTAAGAGAAATATGGCTAGGTGTTGGGAATAAGTCAATTAGAAGAAACAACAGTAATGGGTAATGTAAAACACAGTTCCATACAAAATATGTGAAGTAGACTCGTAGATGGAGGCAAATAAACTCTAAAGCACTTGGCTAAGTAGACTCGTAGATGAAACAAATAAGAATGCACAGTTCCATACGAAAAAATTAACACAATGGTCTAAAAGTAAAAATTCAGGACAAA
>NW_017618416.1:0-30532 GCF_001879475.1 Ipomoea nil | reverse complement strand
GGCTGTCGAGCACCGGAAAATTGATAAGCACCGGAGGCTACGACAAAGGTTTTCGAGGAATTAGAATCCTGGAACCCTGCGATTTATGCGATTTCAAGGAAGATGTTGGACTTTCTGCAAACAGATGGTAAGCATTATTATTTTCAAATTCTGATCTTATATAATTAATTTAATTTAATTTAATTTAATTTACTACGTTGAACTGAACTGGCAGGTATGCTTCTCAACAAGTCTTGGAAAATGGTGATTTTATCGTGGTGGGAGGAAGAAAATCTCATAACTATGAAATTGTCCCGCCAGATCAGCTTAAATTCCCGAACAAACAATTTCCGCTTCGGCTGCTCGAGGAAACCACCGACGGCTTTCTGGAGAATAATTTGTATCCATTTGTGTACCTCCTCCCCGACGGCAATGTCTTCCTCTTCGCCAACGATCGCTCCATTATTTTCAACCCTAGAACCGGAAAGACGATTCGGGAGCTTCCTAAGCTGCCAGGGGGGTCCCGGAACTACCCGGCCTCGGGGCAATCCGCGCTTCTTCCTCTCAAACTCACCAAAGCGAATGATTTTGTGAAGGCGGAGGTTTTGGTTTGCGGCGGCAATACACACGAAGCCTTCAAGGTCACGGAGCATCCGCCGAGGCAATTTCCGCCGGCGTTAAAGGATTGCGGCAGGATTGTTGCGAATCAGGAAGGGGCCAAGTGGGAAATTGAGGAGATGCCGTCGGGGAGGGTTATGGGAGATATGTTGATTCTCCCCGATGGGAATGTCCTCATAATTAATGGCGCGAAAACCGGACCTCTGGTTGGGACGGGGCGGAGGAACCAAATTTCACTCCGGTGCTTTACAGCCCGGATAAACCGAAAGGGGAAAGGTTTACTGAGTTGACACCAACAAAAATTGCCAGAATGTACCATTCCACTTCTGCGGTTTTGCCCGACGCTAAGATCTTAGTAGCGGGAAGTAACACCCACGATTCCTACGATATGAAAGCCAAATACCCAACCGACATGCGCGTCGAGAAATTCTCGCCGCCGTACTTAGCCCCCGCACTGCAAAAGTTTCGGCCGCAGATCGTGGAGAAGCTTTCCCAAACGGAATTGGTTTATGGAAAGAATTTCAATATCCATTTCAAGCTAGATGATGCGGCGGACATGTCTAGTATTAAGGTTACCATGTATCCGCCGCCTTTCACCACTCACGGGTACTCTGAGGGCCAAAGGATGCTGATTTTGGGACTCACCTCTGTGGCCAAAGGATACCATCTCCGCCGTGGCGCCGTCCTCTGGCAAGCTTGCACCACCAGGCTATTACTTGATCTTTGTTGTGCACCGTGGCGTACCCAGCAAGGGATTGTGGGTGCATATTAAATAGAGCAGAATAGAAGATACGGGCTCGCTTGTTCAGTGTTGACAGTATTTGGGTGCAATTAGCCTTACATGCTGATTGAGTCATTGAATTATCGTGATTTGTATCTTTTTATAGTGCAGACGAACTACGGTGTGAGGGGTGGGGGTCCCTTAGAGTGGGGAATCCAACCTATAGAATAGAAGACGATGGGCCATTGAATTTTTTTTTATTTTTGTAATCTTGCTACAGAGTACCATATAATAATATATACAGTACAACATTTTCTATAAGAACTTATGAGCACAGTTCTTAAATTCTTTACATAAATTAATAAATTAAAGAAATTGAAGAGTGGGAGGAAGGTAGAGGTTTGCAGGTTTGAAACATCTCAAAATTATACGTACAATTGTTAAATTTTGTTTCTTATGAAATGGTAATTGTTGATTTCTTTCCTCCTATGATAGATTATTAATGCAATCATGAGTGGGTGGAATACTGGAAAATATAGATGTTATACTCATGATTATTGTTGTTGGGAGAAGGAGTTTGTGTCACCAACTCTAGTTCTCCAAATGGAGTCCCAGCCCTTTGCTTTCTCTATCTTCCTCTCTTCTTTCAAACCTTTAATTTCCGCGGCCTTTTCACCTTAGTGCATGTGAAAAATGATACTAATAAACAAAGTTATAAGTGTAATAACATATATTATCAAATGATAATGTAATTAAAATTTAAATGATCTTGGAGTGTAATTAAAATGATACTTGAACGTGCAAAAAATGAAACTAAACAATAGAACTCATACTATAACGTATATGCAAATGAAATGATACGACGTAGTTTTACTTCATGATGCACATTGCAATGTGGATTATGTGGACCATAGATAAACGTTCATTTTAGTATAATGTTTGTTTTTAATATGCAAGTTCATTTTTAAATATTATACCAAATAGTGAACGACCTTCAACACAATAAATTAACATTCAATGTATTAAAAATGAACTTTTAGTATATTAAAAATGATCATTATGTAAGTGGATTTGAGTGGGTGATTGTAACACCCGATTTTACCACAACTCCGCTATTATCAAAAGAAATAGGAACCGGATTAAAGTGAATGGAGTTTGGACAGATGATGCTCCTATATGTGAGTATGTGACTGACTTTTTTTCTTCTTTGTTTGGCAGGGTTCTAAGGGATAACGAGTTGGAGCTTTTGGAGATGGCAGACACTCGTAGAATCTCCCCCAATCAAGGTAGTAGACAAAAATTCAATGACCCATGTGGGCAAGATCGCAAAAACTCATAGAATCTCCCCCAATCAAGCTAGTAGAAAAAAATTCAATGACCCGTGTCGGCCAATAATATTGATGTCACATAACACAATTAAGATCCATATCGTAACATATCTATCTATGTTTTTTTTTTTTTTTCATATATATGCGATGGTGAACGACGGGAATTGAACCCGCGCATAGTGGATTCACAATCCACCGCCTTAATCCACTTGGCTACATCCGCCCCCAGACTATGTTCTTATTTTTTCATTTTTTTTTCTAATTACTAATTAGAAATTATTGATGCAATTGGATTATCCATTATTGAAAACTTCTTTCTATACGACATTTTTAATCGTACTTACAGATGGTACAATATCCCCACATATCAAAATTTTTAATCTCCTAAATTTACTTACTCTTGACTTCTACGTAAATTTGACCATGATTAAAGACCGGCCTTCTAAAAAATATTCCCACGTGTGATAGTGTTTGCCATTGACTTTTATTTATTATCATGACATATGATAGCATAAAAGAAAATTGTTTTCTTTGGAACTTGAAAGGCAATCTTGAATCAGAAGGTGTTAACGACATTAGAGGAATTAAAACCTTTGTTCCTGCATTCGTTTCACACATAATCTGAGCTTCCAAAACATGATCAACCAACCTTGTAACCATTACACTGTCCTAATGAGTGATCTATATTTCTCAATAGCATCACAGGTGGTAGATTTCAGCAATCCATTGTGCACCTTGTAACCATAATCTATATTTCTCTTATTAATTGTGTTGCATATTCACATTTTGTAGTGTTAAATGTTGAAAAAAAATACATGTAGATTATGGTTTTAAGTTTCTATCATTTTGTATCTATTTTTTTAATACATGGTAGCTTATAGTTTAAAGTCCAACATATTATTTTATGATTATTAATTGTGTTGCATATTCATATTTAATTGTGTTGCGTATTCATATTTTGCTTTCTTTTCCTCTGGCTACTAAGATGTTTCAGTTCGCCAGGTTGTCTCTTGACTGCCCATGGATTCAGCAGCAGTTCGAAAGGTTGCCCTATTTGGGAATCTCCAGATCTATGCTTATTTTCAACTCCCCGAAGCATTTCGTCGATTACTATGCCCTTCTTCATCTCTGGGTGCCTAGGTATCCACCGTAAGCCTTTCCTCATTTGAACCTCGCCCTTCACTTTTAAGGCTATGCCATCCTAAGGTGCTGCTAAATGGATGGATCTTATCAACGTCCATGAATGAGAAACCATAGATCGAAACGCCGAATCGGAAAAATTGGGTCCTATCATAAAGCTTTGGATCGCCTCAGTTCAGGAGTTGGAGATAAGCGGACTCGAACCGCTGACATCCGCCGCAGGGTAAACCACAACCTCTCAGGTCCCCGACTGATTCTACCATAGAGGCCACCGATGGACAATAATTCCCCCCCCCCCCCCCCCCCCCCCCCAAACACAGTTTACAACTTTCATCGTACTGTGCTCTCCAAAGAGCAACTCTTCTCAAAATCTCACTCAAAAGGTGCTGAGTTGAAATCCCACTCTAACTATGGATTCTTGTGGTAGATATTGCAATGCTAAGTACTGTACGAATGGTTGTCGATTTCACCACCAGACTAAAAGTTTCACCACAGTCTATGCCAGTCTGTTGTCCTGCACCATCTCCTACAAGGCGGGCTTTGTGCCGCTCAGATTAACCATCAAATTTCTTTTTATGCCTGAAAATCCACAAACTTCGAATAATATTAGCATTGGATGGACGGGGCACTAAGTCCCACGTCTTATTTTTAATTAAAGCATCGTATTCATCCTTCATAGAAATGTTCCAATTATGTCTTTTAAAGCATGTATTGGGTTCATAGGTAGGGGAGATATGGAGGTCGTAGTAGTGGTGTGAAGATTGAAGAGTTTTCTAGGTTTAAAAATTCCATGTTGCGCTCTTGTGGTCATTTGAGGAGAATGAGTGTGATTTATTTGTGGACTTATTTGGGTAGATTGATTGGTGGTTAGTGGAGTTGGTGGTGTGGGTTGAGAGTTTGGAGATGATGAAGGTGTGGGTTGAGGCGAGGCATGCAGTGGGCCGAGATGAAAGATTGGACTGTGATGATCTATTTCCTAATGGTGTTGCGGGTGTAGGAGAAGTGTATTGTTGTGGGGTTATCTCATGAGAGGGAAAATGCGCTGAACTTTGCTGAGATTGTATGGGAGAATGAAGAGGTGATATATTTTGGTCCTCGACTCCAAGAGTTGGAGTTAGGCCGTGAGATAAGTACGGGTTAAGATATAGGTCTGCATCCAAAAACTCATAAGTGGAGACATTAGTAGCATGTAATTTGGAAAAGGGAAAGGTTTTTTCATCAAAAGTTACATGCCTTGAAATGATTATTTTTCGACTTTATAAGTCGTAACATTTATAACCTCTGTGATTTGTCAGATATCCCAAAGAAACACAAGGTGATGATCTGGCTTGCAATTTTTTAAGTGAGGTGGATGGAATTAATGGATAGCATAAACATCCAAAAATCCGAAGATGAGAATAAGAGAGATCCTTTTGATAAAGATTTTTTGTGGGTGTTTGATAAGCAAGCTTTTTATTGGGAAGAATGTTAAGTAAATACGTGGCCATTTGTAGTGCATGGTGCCAGAATGAAGGAGGTAGAGAGGCATGGGCAAGAAGAGTTCGAGTAATATTATTAATTGTTTGAATTTTCCTTTCAGCCTTTCCATTTTGAGAAGATGTATGAGGCAAGAAAAGCGAAAACTCATACTATACCATTTAATTCACAATGCTTGTGAAAGGGCCTATTATCATATTCCCTTCCATTATCACATTGAAAACATTTTATTTCTTTTTCAAATTGGGTTTTGATATAAGTACGAAAAGATAGAAAGATTGAATATACCTGAGATTTGTTAGCAATTAGAGACGTCCATAGAAAGTTTGTAAAATCATCAAGAAATAAAACATAATAACGATGCCCACCCGAACTTAGGGTAGGTGACGACCATAGGTCACTGTGCACAATATCAAAAGGAAATGAAATAAAGGATAATGAGTCATAAAAAGGTAATTTAACTTGTTTCCCAAGTGAGCAATAATCACAAAAAAAAAAAAAAATTTCCCGAAATTTATTGCAAATAATAGTATTATTTCGGCGTAAAGAATTTAAAATAAGAGCTCCTGGATGCCCTAGTCGGTTATGCCATAGTTGGGGAGATAACACGGCAAAATTAGAGGGTGTTGATGTGTGAAAATAAGGCCTTGTAGTAATTGGATATAAGTCTCATGTGCTGTCACATCTCATTAAGTGCATCCCTGTCTGAAAATCCTTCACAGAAAATCCGTTAGGATCAAATTCAACTGTGACATCATTATCGGTAGTGAATTTTCTTACGGAGACTAGATTTTTAATCAATTTTGGAACATGCAAGACATTTTTTAAATTTAAGGGAGGATGAGGAATTGGTAAAAAGTATTGCCACAACCACTAATTGGAATTGTATCACCACTACCTATAATAATATTTTTATTTTTATTCATATTAGAATAAGATGTAAGGTTACCTCCATTTGAAGTCATGTGAGATGTAGCTCCTGTATCCATGTACCATTGATCATCACCAGGGGCAATTGAGAAAGTATGCATAGCCTGTTGAATATCAGTTGGTGTATACGAAGATTGGCCCAAATTTGTTGATGCCAAGTGAGCTTGGGATGGTCTTGGTCCAAGTATTGATTGTGAGGCTAGTGGTGGTTGATTTCTTTGCCACTGGGCTGGTGTGGTAGGATATGGACAAGGTGGAGTAGCCCAAGGTTGCCATGGCCCATTCCACATGGGTGTGTAAGCCCAATTTTGCTGATTAGCGTTCTGCCAGAATGTGTTGTGCGGCTGGTATTGTGTTTGTCGGCCACCACGATTTCCTCTGCCCCTACCGTGAGATTGGCGACCGCCTCTTCCGCCGGCGCGATTTGTGGAGTGGCCGCCTCGAGAACCGGAGCTACCACCATGGTTAGAGTTGCCACCGCGTGAAACAAAGCCGTTGTTTCTGCCATCGCGACCTCCTCAATTTTCCCCATAATTTCCGACAGATTGATCATCGGCAGACGCGTGAAGAGCAGTGGAATCGTAGGGGTTAGCAACCTTTTTCGCCATTGCTGTTTCCTCCAAGATAATCATGGATCGGGCTTTGTAAAAAAAGGAGAATGGGGTCGTTGTGACGAATCTGTGTTCCAACGGTAGCACATGCATCAGTTAAACTGGAGACAAGTTGAAGTACTAACCTGTTTTTTGATACAGGAGCGCCAACATTTGATAATTGATATGCTAGTGTTTTTAGATGCTGGCAGTAGGAAGAGGCATCTGGAAATTTCTCGATCCGAACCGCAGAAAACACTTGTTCCAGGTAGAGTGCCCTTGAATTTTTATTGTATGAAAAAATGTCCTCTAGCCTGTTCCACGCGAGTTCAGCGGTAGAATTTTGTTCAATAATGGTATGCCGAAGATCTTGAAATCAATTTAACACTAAGGATTCTACTTGATTTTATGTTACGAGACAATTTCGCTGTTTAATTAAATCAATTTAATCAACATATAAATAACGAAATTGAAACCATAAATAAAGTAAAGACACAGTAGAATTGTTACGCAGTTCGGAGCTCCTTCTCCTACGTCTGCGGGGCAACCCATGTCTGCCCAATCCACTAGATGTTCACCACAGAGTATTACAAGAGGTAACTACAAACGGCTCACAGCCTTTACCACTACAACTCTTCTAAAACACCTACTCAGGACTGAACCGTGCATGCCATATCCATATTTGGTGTAGCACTTCAGCTGTCACAGGTACTAATTTGAAGTACAGATTTAAAACACAAATAATATAATCAATATTAAAGCAGTAATGTAGGAAGCTTGCATATGAGATCAGAATTTCAGAATTGGCAACTTCCTCTTTCATTTTCCCTTCCTTATATACTGTATGCAATTCCCATTCCACCAAGCCTTGATTGTAGCTTCATATGTGGCTTGAATTCTTCTCAACCACTCATTCTTTAATTTGAGATCTTCAGACTTGCTCTTTGTCCAATTTATTAACAATAAATCTCCACCACATATTTTAGCTTGGTCCAAAATACTAATTACAACTCATGCTAATTAACATTACATATTAATAAAATAAACTAATAAATTAGCCAATCTAATGTGTACTATTTTGTACACTTACAATCTCCCCTTTGGCAATTTATTTGGTAAAACAATAGTATCATTATACTTTGGGAAAAAGTAACGAATATTTTATTAACATCCCATAGTATACGTACTGAACATATAAAGAAAATTAAATATGCAATTTTAAATCTTTTTGGACCTGACCAAGGCTTATTTGTGTGTGAGATTTTATTTTGGACCTTAGTTGATGTTGACTCTCATGCTTCATTCAATTAATAAATACTGAATCATGCACAAATTAGTGTTGTATCAAACATACCATATATGTCACGCTTTCCATACTGTAATTTGAATTACTCCCCCTAACTTGAAGCTTTCTTTCCTTCATATGCATTCCAATTGAAACCAATTCATACCATGCAGTCAACATACCAAAAATACCATAGATATTCATACTTAAGTCATTCATACCAAAATTATTGACATCCATACCAAAAACCAACCAAAAACTTACCAAACATTACGAAACATCCAAAATACTCCCCCTTTCTTCAATACTCCCCCTTTATTTTTGCCAAATAAATGACAAACAGATCGGTGAACATCATACTAGTGGATTGGGTTAATTCGCAGACGGGGCCGGTGCCCGACTCAGATTCATCGCTCTCAGAGATAGAACCAGTGCCAGCGCCAGTATTAGATCGAATCCGAGCATAGATAGCCTCCATTCTGGCTATTTCTTCCAACTGAGCACTCAACAACTTTTCTAAGCCATCAATGGTTATTTGTTGAGAAGCAACCGATGTGCGAACTTGAGCAATTGACGCTTGAAGAGTGAGAACAATTTGACGTCGATCCATGAGCGTCGGAGGTTCCTTGATCTCTGTCGTAGGACGGGGATTCGGTGCAAAGGCAGTGTCAGCGGATAATGCAGGGGCAGACACAGAGGGCGTGGCAGTTGGTGCACCGGGAGTGATCAAAAGTGTAGCTCTATCATCATAGTGATCCTTATTCGTCAAACGATCATCATATTTATAGACTGAGGCATTAGCAATCACCACCTCATCTGTGTAGGGCTTGAACCCATGTTCCTGTAGAAGTCCGAAAATGAGACTAGAAAACGGTAGATGTACCTTAGGTTCCCTATGTCGCACGAATTGAGCAAGATGACCAAAAACGATTTCTCCGAGATTAAAGTGAAGTCGGTTCCTGATCTTGTAAAGGAGGGCAGCAAGCTGGTCAGACACAAGATGATGATGCACAGCCGGCATCCAATTTGTTGACGCAAGCCGTAACAGAATAGAGTAGACCGTGGCGAGCTTCAGGCTTTCGAGTCCGGTATTTGGCCAAGTGACGACCTGTTTGTGAGTTAAAGCAGCGGCTAGGAGATTAGGACTCGGGTCAGGAGCAGCTCGATGATTTGGGGTACCCAAATATGAATTAATCACGACCGGACTTAAGGGATACCATTTATCCCGAATAAAAACTTGTTGAAACCGAGGTGATCCCTCCGAAAAAGTATCCAATGTTAAATTTGTGTAGAACTCGGCAGTGAGCCATCTGGAATACGGGCCAACATGAACAAGTGAGGCAAGCAGGTATTGATCTCGCAAAATAGGCACAATGTTGCACTTTTCTGTCAACTCTTCCACATTGATGGATTTCTCCAGAATAAAATCCCTAGTAGCATGAACACTCCAGTCAGACATCAAATCTGGAGACAGTAAAATAGGATGATATTTCTTCTTGGGTTGTTTCATCTTTGAGCCAGAGGGGACAGTAGCAGCTGCTGGTGCAGGGGCCGGACTTGGTACTGGGCCTGAAACTGATCTAGACCTTGTCATTCTGGGTGGCAATGTGGGACCTCGTTTTGATTGCTTGGAATCAGACAATCAAACAACATCCTCCAATGCTCCAATTTTTCTTTTCCCGGCAGTACCTGAAACAGTAAGTTTTTCTTTCCCTTTTCGGGAAGATTTGCTCACGGGCACAGAGACGATAGGGACAGTGTTATGAGAGGTGGACACCGGTATGGGAGCCTCTACTGTGGAAGATGGGACAGGAATAGTTATGGGAATAGAAAAAGCAGCACAAGTCATGGGAGACACAAATTGGTGGATATTTCTAATGGAGAATGGTGTGGTCACAGTATGCACAAAATCAGATAAGGGCACAAGATTTTCAGGCAATTTATGTGAGGAATCATACAGATCACCTTGTAAAGGAAAGGAAGGGGCACTCATATCACTGGAGACAGACACAAACTGATTTGGCAAAGAAATGTTGAAATCTAACTTTCTAGAAGCTGAAACATAGTCATCTAAAGGTGAGGACACTACCGTATTTTCCGGAGATGGGGCATGCACCTTCTCCTGTTGGGATGGAGGCGGTTTGGGTGGATCCTCCGGAATAGTCCACGGCTCGGCTGAGATGAAACGAGAGAGAGCTTTGATTTGCTTAGTTTCTTTGTCCGAAAGGCCTTCTAGGAGACTCTCATGTGTCTTAACCGTGGCAAGCACTCGATCGGTGTCATCAGATGTGAGGGGAGAATCAGCATCAATAATGTGTCGAAGAAGTTCTAATCTTTCCGATTTCGTGGTGAAGATTGCAAAAGGGTTATCTTCTTCCATTGTTGAAGAATTTTTCGAAGGAAGTTCTAAGGATGAAGATGAAAGAGACGGTGGTGATGGGTAAGAGAGCCAAAGAGACAATGAATTAATTTGTTGATGTATGATCGTGAAGAGATGGTTCTCAAAAGGCGTGAAAGTAGGTAATGATTTGACTAGGTGGGAAGGCTAGATAGTAGAGTTATAATAGGAGAGTATTGTGGATGATAAAATCAATATTTGAGTTTAAGATTTAATTTTGAGAATAGATTGAATATAAGAGGTCAATGAGCCGTATAAGGTAACAAGAGAGCGAGAGGCGTTAATTTTTTTTGGACATCGGTTTGGAAAAATTGAACGATATGGTTTTGGTTTTAGCTGGTATTAAATATAGAGAAAGATTATATTATGGATTAAAGAGTCGAATGAGCCCTTCTGCAACAATGTTAAACAAACAGCCATGTTAACGTAAAAAGATTAATTGGAATTTATTTGTAATACCTGGTGTGGTAGATTAAGCCGTGAGATTGCAGACTCCAAGTGCAGCTCTAAGTAGTTCAAATCTCGATTTGTCTAACGGCTTGGTGAATAAGTCTGTTAGAGCTTCTTTGATATTCTTCGGTTCGATCTGCGAAGTATAACAAGAATATCCTGCTAATTGAAGGTAATCACGTTTCGGTTTACCTCTAGTTTTTATGCCGGAACTGGGGTCTCCAATTACGTTTTGTATTGGATGAGCTTTTTGGATGCGAGTAGGGATATCAATGTTACCGTGATCAGTGACAGATTCTGACTCAGACTCGATTTCTTGCTCAGGTTGAGTTGATGTGGAAGATGGCATAGGAGACTCTGGATTAGGTTCAGGGGTTCTGGAATCAGAAGTTTCAGAACAACTTGTGTCAGGTTCTGTCACTGGTCCAGGCTGAGACGTTGTGATAATATCACTCGGTTGATCATCGATTACAACATTTGTGGACTCCATGATGGTTTTGGTAACTTTGTTGTATACACGATATGCCCTGCTGTTTGTTGAATAGCCAAGGAAGATGCCTTCATCGCTTTTTGATTCAAACTTTCCATAATGTATACGGAGTCTGATTTGTGCCTGGACGTAGATAGACCCGATTGATGATGTGACATGCAGTGTTCACAGCTTCTGCCCAAAATTTTTGAGGTAGTCCTTTGGCATTGAGCAGAACTCGTCCCATTTCTTGAATTGTGTGGTTCTTCCATTCAACAACTCCGTTTTGTTGAGGTGTTTTTGGTGCTGAGTATTCATGTGTGATTCCTGTTTGGTTGCAGAAGATATCGAACAGATTGTTGTCGAATTCTCGTCCGTGATCACTTCGGATTCGAATGATGGGTTCATTTCTTTCTTTTTGAAGTTTCAATGCCAGAGTTTTGAAGGCTTCGAGGGTCTCAGACTTGTCCCTGAGAAAGGTAACCCAAGAAAAACGAGAATAATCATCTACGCAAACTAATGTATTTCTTACCTCCAACACTTTCTGTTTGCGTTGGGCCAATGAGATCCATGTGGATCAGTTCCAAGCAGTGACTTGTGTTTATGGTGTGCTGAGCTGGATGAGACGATTTGGTTTGCTTTCCTGCTTGACATGCACCACATATGGTTGGTTTGACTTCCAGCTTGGGTAATCCACGAACACCTTCAATCTTCACAAGTTTGTCAAGAAGTCTGTAACTTAGATGTCCTAGCTTTTGGTGCCAAAGCTCAGTTTCATCTATATTGATCCTGCAACACAAAACATTGTTAGTGAGAATATAGCAATTATCAGTTGACCTTGTACCTTCCATAACACACTGATTTGTTTTGTCTAGGACACTGCAGTTATTTTTGGTGAAGCTCACATTCCAGTTCAGGTCACATAGTTGACTTATACTTATAAGATTTGCATGAAGTCCTTTGACTAGTAGAACTTTCTCTAGTTTTGGCAGACCAACTACATTTAGCGTGCCTATACTAGTGACTTGTCCTTTTATACCGTCGCCAAAGGTAACTTCACCTTTGCTTGTATTTACGTTACTCAGAAATTTAGCATTTCCTGTCATGTGACGTGAACACCCGCTATCGAAGTACCATTTTTCTTCTCGACCTGTACTTTTAGAGTGGAAAGATACGAACGAGATATAATCTGTCTTTTTCACCCAGATTTGTCTTGTAAAGGGTTGGATGTTCTTGTGTTTGAACTTCTTGATTCTTTGATCCTTGTAGAAGTAGTAGCACTCAGGTCTGGTATGACCCCGTAACCTGCAATAATGACATATCGGGTTATAGGATTTATAATATGGCTTGAGTGATCTTACTGTACCAACGCGATGTGTCGCTATGCTAGACTCTGGAATATCTCCTTGACCAGGGCCTGACGCTTTGACAAACACAGTTTTATCCTTTGAGCTATTTCCTGTGAAACCTATTCCAAATTTTGCAGAAGTCTTTCTTCCAGACTCAAGGATTTCGTCAAGTGTAGACGTGGTATCCATCATTTGGATTTGGCGTTTGTAGGTGTTCAGCTCCTGCTTCAGAGTCTGTACCTCTTGTTTTAGTTTTTCTTCTCGGGCCAATACCTCTTTAAGAAGCAGATCCCTATCGGCTATTTGAGTTTGATACACTTTCTTTGCAGTTGTTACAATCCCTATTTCACTAGTTAATCTACGATTTTCTTTTCTTAGTGCTGCCCATTTGGGATACAACTTATTAAACTCAATTTCAAAAGATGATTCACTTGATTCTAAATCTTCTGTAGAGGTATACTCGCCTCCCTCCGAGTCAGCAACATCTTCATGACACGGTCCAGCAGCCATATGTGCAGTAAAGGCAACAAAATTACCAGAAATTTCGTCTGAATCAGATCCTCCTGTTTCACCGTCTGAGTCATCATCACTCCAAGTAACTGCTGACATGGATTTCTTGCGTCGAAGATAGGTGGGGCACTCTGCTTGTACATGTCCGAAGCCATCACATTCATAGCATCTGATCCCTTTACTGGTGGATTTCTCTTTGGACTGTCCTGGACGTGAACCAGAAGATTTGAAGGTTGATGATCCGGATTTAGAACTTGTTTTAGATGATGACGCCCCCTTTTGCATATTCTTGTTTCGTGAACCTTTTGATACCTGTTTCAAAAGTTTAGAAAAGTGTTTAGTAAGAAATACAACTGGATCATCACCTATTTCATCTAAGTCAGGTGCACAATTATTTTCTTTAGCGGTAAATGCTACTGTTTTTTGTTTTTTTGTGTGATCTGTTAAGATTTCCATCTCGTAAGTTCTTAGATTCCCCATTAGTTGTGTTACAGTCTTTTTCTCCCAGTTGTCATGTTCCTGGATTGCTGTAACTTTCATCCGGAACCGAGGTGGTAGCAATCGTAGAATTTTTTTCACCAACTTTTCTTGAGTGAACGGTTCTCCGAGGACCATAGCTCGATTTGCTAGCTCTTGCACACGAGTGTGAAAGGTCAAAATGGTTTCATCTTCATTGATCCGGAGCTCCTCGAAGTCTGACTGTACCAGTTGCAGTTTCGATTGTTTTACCAACGATGTGCCTTCGTAGGTAGCCTCTAGTGCTTCCCATGCGCCTTTAGCTGAATCATGGCCTGCAACAATAGGAAGTTGACTTTCATGAATTAGCCCATAAATAATATCTAGTGCCTTATCGTTGTGTCCAACACTTGTTTTCTCAGCTTGGGTCCATTCATTCTCAGGTTTCGTCACTCGAGTTTCATCCTCACTGGTACTGGCTTTGGTTGGATGTTCCCAGCCTGTTACAATGATACACCATACTGGTTCACCTTGTGCTTTGAGATGAGTGCGTGTGCGCACCTTCCAATACGCATAGTTGTCACTGACTAGCTGGGGAAGAGCTTTAGTGTGCTCCATTCTGTAACAATCAATAACCCGTGAGATCGAACAATTTAACAAAATCAGAAATAATAATACTAACCGCTGAAGGATTGAGATCAAGGGGCACAGAGTAGCCAGATCGTCAGACTAATAACTTAAGTCTGGAGGCTCTGATACCAATTGAAAAAGCCCGTGTATCTTGAAATCAATTTAACACTAAGGATTCTACTTGATTTTATGTTACGTGACAATTTTGCTGTTTAATTAAATCAATTTAATCAACATATAAATAACGAAATTGAAAGCATAAATAGAGTAAAGACACAGTAGAATTGTTACGCAGTTCAGAGCTCCTTCTCCTACGTCTGCGGGGCAACCCACGTCTGCCCAATCCACTAGATGTTCACCATAGAGTATTACAAGAGGTAACTACAAACGGCTCACAGCCTTTACCACTACAACTCTTCTAAAACACCTACTCAGGACTGAACCGTGCATGCCATAACCATCTTTGGTGTAGCACTTCAGCTGTCACAGGTACTAATTTGAAGTACAGATTTAAAACACAAATAATATAATCAATATTAAAGCAGTAATGTAGGAAGCTTGCATATGAGATCAGAATTTCAGAATTGGCAACTTCCTCTTTCATTTTACCTTCCTTATATACTGTACGCAATTCCCATTCCACCAAGCCTTGATTGTAGCTTCATATGTGGCTTGAATTCTTCTCAACCACTCATTCTTTAATTTGAGATCTTCAGACTTGCTCTTTGTCCGAATTTATTAACAATAAATCTCCACCACATATTTTAGCTTGGTCCAAAATACTAATTACAACTCATGCTAATTAACATTACATATTAATAAAATAAACTAATAAATTAGCCAATCTAATGTGTACTATTTTGTACACTTACAAAAACAATGGCGTCAACTCTTGAGCAGAGTTCGGGATCCGTGTCTTTAAGAGATGGGGAGGAATCCAATTTCGCTGCCTCCTTGGATGGAGGAAAGATTCGGTCTAGAACTTTATATGCTTTGGCATGTATTTTGAATAGTTCTGACCGGGTAATATATTAGCCTTTTTCAATATCGAGTGTGACATTGATGAAGGTATTGATATTAGAAACGGTGAGAGCCGGATGAAGTAAAATAGAGGAGGAAGGAGTAGGTTGAGATTGAGAGGAAGAAGAGGAGTTTTGGAAAATTGTACTGTCTGCCATTGATATGGCTGCCCAGGGAAGAAGGAAATGATTGAATAAAGTTTAAAGGGATAAAAACCTTGGTTGCTTTAATACCATGTAAGAAATATTATTTTTCCTGAGTTTATTGATTTGTCTTGAGCCTCATATATACAATTATGGGCAACGGTCATATTCCTAAATAAGGTACAGAATAACACAATTAATCTAAAATATTCTAATAATAATAATATTCACATATTTATCTAATTTCCATAATCTAATAAATTCAACCATGCAAACAGTTTGATTGCAGTGCAATCACGTACTTGGAAGAATAGGTGCTTGGAAAACTTGAAAATTCACTGATTACATGAGCTTTACAAAACCTTAGAAAAGCTTATGTGCCACCAGGCACAATTGTCTTTGAAACCCAATAATAATAAACAAATAAATGTATACAACCTTATGTGCCACCGGGCATCATTGTCCATTGTCCATACAGAACAGACCCTTCAACCACACAAATTATACTCAATGAGTTTCCTTCAAGTTTAACACTGAGAAGCCCTTTCTTCTTTGTTGTTTGGGTTGATGAGAACTCACTCACAAGGGTTCTCTTTACCACTGAACTATCACCCACAACTTCACCATTGCCAATCTATTGATACATTAAGTTATTAAGATATTTGAATCCAATAGAATAAATTTTTCAGTGTACTGGAGATCGAAGAACACAATTCCCTAAATATTATTGTTCAAAATAATAGAATCAATCTTAATACACTTGAAAAAAGCATATTTGTATATTACAAAATACTTGAAACCTATTGTAAAATGTGATACATATAAAAGAGGAAAAAGCTACACAATACTTTAATGCTTCTAAGTCATCACTTTATTCTTCAATCCAGCACTATGCCTCAACATCAACCTAATAATAAAAGAAATTTGTTACATATTGAAATAAGATTTTTAAGAAAGATTGAAACTATTAATATGTTATTACCCAATAAAATTGAGAACGATGATCACCAAGGCCTGGTTGGAATACTTTCTACAATATGTGAAAATTCAAGGCTGGCGGATCCTCACAAGACCCCGTTTAATTCGTTGATGTGCCAAATTATGAAAGCGAGGTATTTTCCCAATGCTAGTTTCCTAGAGGCGAACATTGGTCACAACCGTAGCTATCTATGGAGGATCATTCACGCGGGTCAAGGGTTATTGCGAAGAGGAGCTATTCGGCGGGTGGGAGGCGGTAAAGATACGTTAGTTTGAGGTCAGTTGTGGGTGGCAGATGCAAACAATGGACCTCTGAGTACGCCATGCATAGAAGAACTTCATGATGCTAGGCTATGCCAATTAAAGACCAGCGAGGCCATGAAAAAAAGCCAGCGAATCACATAACTCATGTGCTCAGACATGCTACTGGTTCCTCTTCTTTCCTTGGGGTGTGGATTACTCACCCACCTGATTGTATTTCGATATTGATTTAATATATCCTAGTTTCCTTTAAAAAAAAAAACTATAATATAAAACAATTAATAAATAAATATAATAGGAAACTAAAACATGATATAGCATTTTATACTGTAACATTAAAGAAACATAAACTGCATAATCACCAAAAAAGAACTTGTAATCCTTACTTCACCTATAGAAAGTAGAAACTAAAGTTAATAGAATGGGATGCTCCAAATTGTAAAGCCAAGCTCCAAATTGCTCTTCCTCAATCTTCTATTTAGTCTTGGTGATGGAGTGCTAGGTTTTGGGCTATATTTATAGGTGATTTAGGAGTGATTGAGTACATCATGGAGCTGGGAGATTGAGTTTGATTTTAACTAGGAATTAAGCGTGCATGTTTTTTAGGATTTTTTATTTAAATCTTAATAATTTAGACATGCAGTTAGAGTTTTAATGGGAGTTTGAAATTTAGTAAATTTAACAGAGAATTAATGGAGAATATAATTTTTAACAGGAAAAGAAATAATATTATATTGTTAAATAGAAATATGAATTTTAATATTGTTGTAATGCTAATATTATGTTTGACTATTTTACTACTCAATCATCCATTCCTGACTGACATATGTTCTAATATTATATATATATATATATATATATATATATATATATATATATATATATATATATATATATATATATATATTATAATAACGATAAAATTAACAATAATTATAATATATGTTACTTCCTATTTCTAGTATTTGTACTGTCATATTTATTTGTCACGCACGGAGTATTATAATAGTGTTTTAATATTGTCCTATTGTATTACAAATAAGAATTTTAAATTAGGAATTGTATGACACTATTTTACAATATTAGAATATGAATTTTAATGTAGAATTATAGTACGAATAGAAAAGTTGGAAAGAATTGATTATCGCGTTTTTCGCTACTTCACTCTTGCTAGGTATAGCGTAAGAGTTGATTGTGTTGGGATGATTTCCGGATTATGTCATTCTCAAGGGATGGCCGCTCGGAGTTACCCTAAGTTGCTAACGTCAGAAAGTAAAGACATCGGTATTGTTTGACTGCATGTCACGCGTACACAAAAGATAAACGCCGTACTGAACTAGTAAAATGAATGCTAACAAGTGGTAATCAAATGAAAGGTAGATAGGGTTGAATTGCTTAGTGTGGATTAAGATGCTTGTAGAATCATTAGACATAGGGAAAGAGGATGCAAATTCTAAGTCTAGGGAGTGGCTTGTGTCCTTTCGTAAGTTAGACTACTAGGACTTGTTTAGGCCTCACCTAAACCTTTCCACAAATACCTTGCCTACAATTCCTTCCCAACCAAGCCCCGTAGGATTCTTGAGCTAGGAAAAGCCAAGGATGGGAGCTTGGATTGACCTAGCATAGGTCAATCCCTCAAACAACCATAGGAGGTGATCAAGTTCCTCTGATGCAAACAAATCAATCCCCAACAACAACACATAGAAGCATTGCAATCAATCAATCCCTAATTCAAGAACTAAGTCACAAAAGCATCATCATCACACACTTTCACAATTCAAACCCTAGCTAAGCTAGTCTACAATAGCCATAGAAATCATAAAAGCATTCATAAATGTAAACCTAACCAAGCAAATAGAAATGAAAAGAGTAGAGATAATACCAAACAAATAGATTAGGAAATAAAAGAAGCCTTGCAAGATCTCTTGAATTTGGAGTTTGTCAATCTCTTCCTTCAATGAATCTCCCAAGAAATCCAAGCTTGAATCTATTAAGATCTCTCAACAAATTGCTCTCTCTTCAATCTCATAATGCTAAGCTATCAAAGTATTCTAAAAACCTACCAAATGTCATCTCCAAATCTGATCTAGAATTTCTTATTTAGGCCCCCCTTTCAATCCCTTCCGCAGCTCTTCCACGCAGCCTTCAATGCCCCGGACAACGCTCGTTGTTTGGGAACTTATTCCGTCCAACGCGGGTCACAAAGCACGTTGTGATACGAGTTGAACATTCTGGAAATCAGCTCTGTTTGTGCCTCTCCACAACGCACGCGGCAACGCGCTTTGTGACCTTCGTAGCTTGGTCTCGGCTTGTCTTCTTTTCCCGCTTTCGCTCCGGTTGTGCCACTTTGCCTCGCTAGTTTAAGGCCGAAGCTTACTTAAACACATATAAAACACAAAGTGTGGTGTTAATTTACAGTAAAATGCAAAACATAGCTAATTGGCACGATATTGCTACACAAAGGATTGTTTTTAGCTTAGAATTCACCCTAAATGAACCCTAAAAATGTGTGTCTTTGACACTTATCACAAGTTTCCACACTTTAGCCTTGCTTGCCCTCAAGCAAGTTTCAATCAAACCAATGATCACTTAAGTGTCAAAGATGCACCTAACCCCAACTCAATGATAACTTAATTCGTCCAAAGGTCGATCAAGATAAGTGTCACGCAAACGGAGGGGGTGAAATCCCTCATATCATGTAATAAATATGCTAGCTATGCACCCTTACTAAATCTACTCAAGGAATATACTAAGGAAGCCCCATACTCCGAAAAGATAGGATGAAGACTAAAAAAGGGATACCCTCTCTCACCATTCATCAAGCATGCAATCTAAAATTGGTATTCACCTCTTATCTTGCAAAGGCCTATAGCCGAGCCACACTAGTGGGAACGATGTGTACAAACCAACCGACCCCGGCACGGAGCTTCGTGTTTTAACCTCGGGGAAACTTTTTGTGGTCCCGACATAAGCGCTGGTTCTCACATACTTCCACCCTTATGCCAAAGATCGACTCCCCACAGCTGCACGGAAAAGATATCTCTGTTTTAACCCGAGAACTCTTTTGTGATCCCGATATAGGAAATGGCTCCCTCTTTTTGCTCTTTTTTTTTTCTCATCTCCTAAGACATCGCCATTGGGACAACCAACTTCACGTAGAGCTCTACGCTTTTTCGAAGACAGTGCAATGGAATTGCCCCAAGTCCTAGCAAGATGGCTTACCTCTTTTCTTATCTCACGGGATGGCCTCAAATCATATGACTGCAAACTTAGGTATGTTACTAAATCTTAAAAAAATATGTTGGTCATGATTCAATATTCACTGGTGATGGTTCTCACTTAAAAATAGATGCTGTTGGGGATGTTGTAGTTTCTAATGGTAAGAATGATTTATTAGTCCGTGATTTCCATCATGTACCCCAACTAAGTCGTAATTTACTCTCTATTTGTCAGTTAACATGACAATATCCTTTTAAATTGTGAATTTACCCATAAGATTTTCTGCATTAAGGAACGAGCAACAAGTTGATCCATAATAGTGGGTCAACGTAAAGGGGATTTTTTTTTAATCCAAACCAAAGGAAGAACACTTTTCCAATAGACTAAACTCAGAGAATGAAGAGCTGTGGCACCAACACCTTGGACATTCGCAAAAATCCACTGTTCAATTATTACGCACTAAGAATTGAATTCATGTTAGTTCAAATAACAAGCTGGACATTGTTTGTGAAAGTTGTCAATTAGGCAATCTTAGCAAACTACCTTTTAATTCATCTTCTTCTTCCAATATTGGTGGTTTTGACAAAATTCATTCTGACATTTAGGTACCAGCCCCTGTATGTGATAATCTTAAGTTAATTATTTCTTTTTTATTTAATAATTTAGTAACATTTATAATAATAAGGTTTCGAAAAAAGAGATCTATTTTTTTTAAATTGAAATATCAAGTAAAAAATGTTGCTTTAAGCGTAACACTAATGTTTAGCCTTTTGAATTAAATACATAAATAAAATTGGTGGCTTTGCAATTTTTGACATGATAAAATGACTAAAGTGATCAAATTTATGTTGAACTTTTTTAAAATGACTTTTGGAAAATAAGTTATTTTAATATCCAGAAAACATGCATTTTCCTTTCTAATGTTTGATTGCATTATGTAAAATTGTCCATGAATTAATTAACTTAACATTTTAATAAAATAAAAAGAAGAGGGGAGGGGAGGGGAGAGCTGAGAAAATAAAATTTGATGGGCATGAGGCAAGAGCTAGGTAGTTTGTTTGTATATAATAATAGTGGATATCCATAATTGTAGGCATTTGAATCTGAGTAGCGCAATAATGCAAGTATATATATGTGAAGAGGTAGGCAGGACGAAGAACATCGAACATCGAACATCGAGAAATAAATAAAAAGAATTAGTCCATTGGAGAAGCTAGATAAATAAAAGATCGAGTTTCTCCAATGGCGTCAATAACAGTAGCTTATTATTATGTTCTTGTATTGTTTGTTTGCAGCGCCTATGGGAAACCAGATTTGGAGATGAATCCTTCAGCCTCGAGCTGGCAAACTGTAACTGAAAACGTGGGTGTTTCCGCCATGCACATGCAGTTGATGACAAACAACAGGGTTGTCTGGTATGACGCCATTAATCTTGGTCGCTCCGCACTGATGCAGAATCCTAAGTGGTGCAGAAAAGATGATAAGGGCCGTGAAGACTGCTGGGCTCATGGCGTTACCTATGATCTCGACACCGCTAAAGTTGTCAAGACACTCAAGGTATATATATAATACTGGCCTGGCCTGGGTACAATTTATTTCATTAATTAATTAATTATATTGTTTTTATGCATATATGTTTAGTTGAGCCTGAATACATGGTGCTCGTCGGGAGGGCTGTCGAGCACCGGAAAATTGATAAGCACCGGAGGCTACGACAAAGGTTTTCGAGGAATTAGAATCCTGGAATCCTGCGATTTATGCGATTTCAAGAAGATGTTGGACTTTCTGCAAACAGATGGTAAGCATTATTATTTTCAAATTCTGATCTTATAATAATTAATTTAATTTAATTTACTACGTTGAACTGAACTGGCAGGTATGCTTCTCAACAAGTCTTGGAAAATGGTGATTTTATCGTGGTGGGAGGAAGAAAATCTCACAACTATGAAATTGTCCCGCCAGATCAGCTTAAATTCCCGAACAAACAATTTCCGCTTCGGCTGCTCGAGGAAACCACCGACGGCTTTCTGGAGAATAATTTGTATCCATTTGTGTACCTCCTCCCCGACGGCAATGTCTTCCTCTTCGCCAACGATCGCTCCATTATTTTCAACCCTAGAACCGGAAAGACGATTCGGGAGCTTCCTAAGCTGCCAGGGGGGTCCCGGAACTACCCGGCCTCGGGGCAATCCGCGCTTCTTCCTCTCAAACTCACCAAAGCGAATGATTTTGTGAAGGCGGAGGTTTTGGTTTGCGGCGGCAATACACACGAAGCCTTCAAGGTCACGGAGCATCCGCCGAGGCAATTTCCGCCGGCGTTAAAGGATTGCGGCAGGATTGTTGCGAATCAGGAAGGGGCCAAGTGGGAAATTGAGGAGATGCCGTCGGGGAGGGTTATGGGAGATATGTTGATTCTCCCCGATGGGAATGTCCTCATAATTAATGGCGCGAAAACCGGGACCTCTGGTTGGGACGCGGCGGAGGAACCAAATTTCACTCCGGTGCTTTACAGCCCGGATAAACCGAAAGGGGAAAGGTTTACTGAGTTGACACCAACAAAAATTGCCAGAATGTACCATTCCACTTCTGCGGTTTTGCCCGACGCTAAGATCTTAGTAGCGGGAAGTAACACCCACGATTCCTACGATATGAAAGCCAAATACCCAACCGACATGCGCGTCGAGAAATTCTCGCCGCCGTACTTAGCCCCCGCACTGCAAAAGTTCCGGCCGCAGATCGTGGAGAAGCTTTCACAAACGGAATTGGTTTATGGAAAGAATTTCAATATCCATTTCAAGCTAGATGATGCGGCGGACATGTCTAGTATTAAGGTTACCATGTATCCGCCGCCTTTCACCACTCATGGGTACTCTGAGGGCCAACGGATGCTGATTTTGGGACTCACCTCTGTGGCCAAGGAGACCATCTCCGCCGTGGCGCCGTCCTCTGGCAAGCTTGCACCACCAGGCTATTACTTGATCTTTGTTGTGCACCGTGGCGTACCCAGCAAGGGATTGTGGGTGCATATTAAATAAAACAGAATTGAAGATACGGCCTCGCTCGTTCAGTGTTGACTGTATTTGGGTGCATTTAATTAGCCCTACATGCTGATTGAGTCATTGAATTATCGTGATTTGTATCTTTTTTATAGTACAGACGAACTACGGTGTGAGGGGGGGGGTCCCTTAGAGTGGGGAATCCAACCTATAGAATAGAAGACGATGGGCATTGAATTTTTTTATTTTTGTAATCTTGTACAGAGTACCATATAATAATATATACAGTACAACATTTTCTATAAGAACTTATGAGCTCAGTTCTTAAATTCTTTACATAAATTAATAAATTAAAGAAATTGAAGAGTGGGAGGAAGTTAGAGGTTTGCAGGTTTGAAACATCTCAAAATTATACGTACAATTGTTAAATTTTGTTTCTTATGAAATGGTAATTGTGATTTCTTTCCTCCTATGATAGATTATTAATGCAATCATGAGTGGGTGGAATACTGGAAAATATATATGTATACTCATGATTATTGTTGTTGGAGAAGGAGTTTGTGTTACCAACTCTAGTTCTCCAAATGGAGATTCTCTATCTTCCTCTTTTCTTTCAAACCTTTAATTTCCGACGGGCTTTTCACCTTAGTGCATGTGAAAATGATACTAAAAAACAAAGCTAGTGCAATAACATATATTATCAAATGATAATGTAACTAAAATTTACGACGTAGTTACAATAACGTAGAAATGATACGACGTAGTTTTACTCATACAATAACGTATATGCAAATGAAATGATACGACGTAGTTTTACTTCTTGATCCACATTGCAATGTGGATCATGTGGACCATAGATAAACGTTCATTTTTAGTATAATGTTTGTTTTTAATATGCAAGTTCATTTTTAAATATTATACCATATAGTGAACCTTCAACACAAAAAATTAACATTCAATGTATTAAAAATTATTTTTAGTATATTCAAAATAAACATTATGTCAGTGGATTTGATTGGGTGATTGTAACACCCGATTTTACTACAACTCCGCTATTATCTAAAGAAATAGGAACCGAGGATTCAAATGCTAAGTCTAGAGTGTGGCTTGTGTCCTTTCGTAACTTAGACTACTAGGACTTGTTTAGGCCTCACCTAAACCTTTCCACAAATATCTTGCTATAACTCCTTCCCAACCAAGCCCCATAGGGTTCCTTGAGCTAGGAAATACCAAGGATGGGAGCTTGGATTGACCTAGCATCGGTATTGTTTGAATGGATGGAGTTTGGACAGTCATTGAATTATCGTGATTTGTATCTTTTTATAGTGCAGACGAACTACGGTGTGAGGGGGGGGCCCTTAGAGTGGGGAATCCAACCTATAGAATAGAAGACGATGGGCATTGAATTTTTTTTTATTTTTGTAATCTTGTACAGAGTACCATATAATAATATATACAGTACAACATTTTCTATAAGAACTTATGAGCACAGTTCTTAAATTCCTTACATAAATTAATAAATTAAAGAAATTGAAGAGTGGGAGGAAGGTAGAGGTTTGCAGGTTTGAAACATCTCAAAATTATACGTACAATTGTTAAATTTTGTTTCTTATGAAATGGTAATTGTGATTTCTTTCCTCCTATGATAGATTATTAATGCAATCATGAGTGGGTGGAATACTGGAAAATATAGATGTATACTCATGATTATTGTTGTTGGGAGAAGGAGTTTGTGTCACCAACTCTAGTTCTCCCAAATGGAGTCCCGGCCCTTTGCTTTCTCTATCTTCTCTCTTCTTTCAAACCTTTAATTTTCGGCGGCCTTTTCACCTTAGTGCATGTGAAAAATGATACTAAAAAACAAAGTTGTGTAATAACATATATTATCAAATGATAATGTAATTAAAATTTAAATGATCTTGGAGTGTAATTAACGTACATGCAAATGAAATCATACGACGTAGTTTTACTTCATGATGCACATTGCAATGTGGATTATGTGGACCATAGATAAACGTTCATTTTTAGTATAATGTTTGTTTTTAATATGCAAGTTCATTTTTAAATATTATACCAAATAGTGAACGACCTTCAACACAATAAATTAACATTCAATGTATTAAAAATGAACTTTTAGTATATTAAAAATGATCATTATGTAAGTGGATTTGAGTGGGTGATTGTAACACCCAATTTTACCACAACTCCGCTATTATCAAAAGAAATAGGAACCGGATTAAAGTGAATGGAGTTTGGACAGATGATGCTCCTATATGTGAGTATGTGACTGACTTTTTTTCTTCTTTGTTTGGCAGGGTTCTAAGGGATAACGAGTTGGAGCTTTTGGAGATGGCAGACACAATCTCCCCCAATCAAGGTAGTAGACAAAAATTCAATGACCCATGTGGGCAAGATCGCAAAAACTCGTAGAATCTCCCCCAATCAAGCTAGTAGAAAAAAATTCAATGACCCGTGTCGGCCAATAATATTGATGTCACATAACACAATTCAGAACCATATCATAACATATCTATCTATGTTTTTTTTTCATATATATGCGATGGGTGAACGACGGGAATTGAACCCGCGCATAGTGGATTCACAATCCACCGCCTTAATCCACTTGGCTACATCTGCCCCCAGACTATGTTCTTATTTTTTCATTTTTTTTTTCTAATTACTAATTAGAAATTATTGATGCAATTGGATTATCCATTATTGAAAACTTCTTTCTATACGACATTTTTAATCGTACTTACAGATGGTACAATATCCCCACATATCAAAATTTTTAATCTCCTAAATTTACTTACTCTTGACTTCTACGTAAATTTGACCATGATTAAAGACTGGCCTTCTAAAAAAATAATCCCACGTGTGATAGTGTTTGCCATTGACTTTTATTTATTATCATGACATATGATAGCATAAAAGAAAATTGTTTTCTTTGGAACTTGAAAGGCAATCTTGAATCAGAAGGTGTTAACGACATTAGAGGAATTAAAACCTTTGTTCCTGCATTCGTTCCACACATAATCTGAGCTTCCAAAACATGATCAACCAACCTTGTAA
Source organism: Ipomoea nil (assembly GCF_001879475.1). NCBI lineage: Eukaryota > Viridiplantae > Streptophyta > Magnoliopsida > Solanales > Convolvulaceae > Ipomoea > Ipomoea nil. The sequence goes on along the minus strand of NW_017618416.1, from coordinate 4,514 downwards.
CCATTACACTGTCCTAATGAGTGATCTATATTTCTCAATAGCATCACATGTGGTAGATTTTTGCAATCCATTGTGCACCTTGTAACTATAATCTATGTTTCTCTTATTAATTGTGTTTCCTATTCACATTTTGCAGTGTTAAATGTTGAAAAAAAATACATGTAGATTATGGTTTTAAGTTTCTATCATTTTGTATCTATTTTTTAATACATGGTAGCTTATAGTTTAAAGTCCAACATATTATTTTATGATTATTAATTGTGTTGCATATTCATATTTAATTGTGTTGCGTATTCATATTTTGCAATGTTATTTCTCAAAAAATTAATATATATATATATATATATATATATATATATATATATATTATATATATATATATATATATATATATATATATATATATATATATATATATATATAGGACAATATGACTTTAAGTTTCTGTCATTTTGTATCAATTTTTTGAAACCTGGAATCTTATAGTTTAAAGTCATATATATATTTTTTGGGTATTACTAATAAATTTCTGTTAATTAGTTAACCTAAGAAGAAGTGAGAATTTTATTTTTTATGTTCACTTTGTTTAATACAGTCTTATGAACTATAAATTGTTTTTATTTAGCATAAACACTAATTTACTATGTAGTGTATTTGTGTTATGTACAGTTCTTAAGTATTGGCAAAAGACATTACAAGTGTTTGTCTATAACTAATGAAAAACCCTGCATTTTTTCCTATCATTTTTATATTCATATATATGAATTTCAATACAAATTATATGAAATTGAAAAAATATTTAAAGACTTTTTTGATAAATTGTATGAGATTGAAAGTTTAATAAAATTTGAGTTGTTACTTGCAGATATTTAAACTTCTCATAGGCTGCAAATCAACAATGTATAGGATATATAGTTGGTCAAGGTATGTTCAAAGTAAAGAAATAATTAGTAATATACTTTGACCTGTTTCGGAGGATCTCCAGTCTGTATTTTGCCTCTTTTGGAGCAGCTTCAAGATACAGGGGCTGCGACTCTGCTCGCCGTCGAGAGACCTCAGCAGATTCTAGGGCTCGTTGTGCAAAATATCAAAGAAAAGCCCCAGCCTGATTTCCATCCGAGGGTTCCGGAATAGACACTGGAGAAACTTCATCACTGGCTTCAGAAACCATCATCAGCAGTTCAGTTGCATCGTCTTCAGACCATTCAGCATAAAACTCTGGGTAGTTCGTCATAACTGTCACCAATATCTCATCGCGAAGCAGAGGATCAAGCTTGAGTTTCTTCTTCATAGCAAACTGTAATAGCGTCTGAATATGTTTAAGAGCCACCTCTAGAGAATGTGTCTTGCTTCCGAGTTTGATGATGATATTTCTTACAGGGTCCGCCATTGAAGAAATTTTGTAAGTATTGGAGAACAAACAAGGAAGGCAAGGATGCAGAGAGGGAGGAAGTCTGAGTGCTGAGATGCTAGTAGATATTTTTCTTCTTGGCCCGGTAACAAATAGACTTAAGGGTGATGAACCCTAATCAATGTGGCTAGTCAAATATCATGCAGTCGCGATTGATTGACACAACGGTACGGCTTCTTTTTAGGAAGGAAATGGAACCCAAGGAAATTTGAATTTCAAAAAAAGATTGGGATCTTTAAGATATCTTTAAGATATATTAGGTTAAAGAATCCACTTAACAAATAGAGAGGAGTATTTAAAAGGAAGTCAAACCATAATACTGACCGTATAAATCAACCTTCACTCCTCTCTGACTGACCAACTGCTTTATTACTCAATTCTGCAAATTCCCAGAGCAGACCTGAGAGTTTCAAAATGATTTGCGTCTAGTGGCTTAGTCAGAATATCCGCCAGTTGTTTGTCAGTTTGAATAATATATCCAATTCAATCTCCTTGGATTCAACCATATCTCTGATGTAGTGATGCCTGATATCAATATGCTTCGTTCTGGAGTGTTGAACTGGATTCTTGGAAATATTAATAGCACTGACATTGTCACAATAGAGTGTCATAATCCTTGAGTAAGACCATAATCCAGCAACATCTGTTTCATCCATACCAACTGAGTACAACACCCACCAGCAGCTATGTATTCTACCTCTGCAGTGCTTAATAAAATTGAGTTCTGTTTCTTACTTAGCCACGATACCAAGTTTTACCAACAAAGAAGTATCCTCCAGAAGTACTCTTTCGATCATCAATATTTCCTGCCCAATCAGCATCACAGTATGCCAACAAGACTCAGTTCACTGTCTTTGGAATACCATAGGCCATACTGCATCGTTCCTTTTACATATTTCAGAATACGTTTTGCAGCAATTAGGTGTGATTCCTTTGGATCAGATTGATACCTTGCACAGATTCCAACACTAAACATTATGTCTGGTTGACTAGCCGTCAAGTACAATAAAACTTCTATTAGGCTTCTGTAGACTGTGTTATCACCAATATACCAGTGTCATCTTTGGAAACTTTTATGGAGGTGGAGATCGGTGTTCTGGATGGTTTGCTTGATTCCAGATCAAACTTCTTGACTAAATTCTTAGCATATTTCTCTTGAGAGATAAAATATCCTTCAGGACTTTGCTTAACTTGAAGTCCTAGGAAGTATGTCAGTTGACCAACCATTGACATTCAAATTCTTCCTTCATAACTTTTACTAACTCATCTGTGTATTTCTGTAGAGTTGATCCAAATACAATGTCATCTACACAGATCTGAGCAATGGTGACATGGCTCCCCGTAGTCTTTACGAACAAAGTTTTGTCAACACTCCCTCGTTTATAGCTATGCTGTAAGCAGATACTGAGTCAGTCGTTCATACCATGCCCTTGGGCTTGTTTGAGACCATATAGAGTTTTTCTAAGCTTGTAGACATGTGATGGATTTTCTGGATCTTCAAATCCCTTAGGTTGTGGCCACATAGATATCTTCATGTAGGTATCTATTCAGAAATGATGTCTTGCCATCCATCTGAAACAATGTAAATCCCAGAATGCATGCAACAGCTAGCAGAATTCTGATTGACTCTAGCCTAGCTACAGGAGCAAATGTCTCATCATAGTCAATCCCCTCTATCTGAGTGTATCCTTGCGCACTAACCGAGCTTTGTTTCTGGCAATATTCCAGCTTCATCAGTTTTATTTTGAAGATCCACTTAGTTCCAATTATGTTGACACCATCAGGTCTTGAAACTAGATCCCAAACATGATTTCGATCAGACTGATGTAGCTCCTCCTGCATTGCCTTGATCCACAGATCATCCTGTAGAGCTTCTTTTATATTCCTGGGTTCTATCTTTGAGGTATAGCAAGCAGACCCAGATATTTCTATCAAATTGTTTCTTATTCTGCTCCTGGTCTTCATCCATCTGTTGGACTCCCAATGATGTTATCTGACGGGTAATTTTTCTGAGTTCTGGTGGGTTTGTCTTTCCCTGGTTATGTATGTGATTTGTATCCTGTTCCGAACATTCTTGATCTTCATCTGAGGATTCTTGTGATTTGGGCTGACTGTCGTTGTCTGCAACATTTGGTTCACCGAGAGGAAGCTTTGTCACTGTTATGTCTACTGATTCTTCTGGACAGTCATCTATAACCACATTGACTGATTCCATCATAGATTGAGTTCTCTTGTTGTTGACTCTGTAGGCATGACTGTTTGGAGAGTATCCAAGGAAGATACTCTCATCACTCTTAGGTTCAAACTTCCCTCTTTGTTCTCTATCAGCCAGCACATAACACTTTGTCCCAAACACATGAAAATACTTCAGGTTTGGCTTCTTTCCTTTCCAGATCTCATATGGTGTTTTGGTTGTTCCTGGTCTGAGAAAAACCCTATTTACAGTATGACAAGCTATGTGTACTGCGTCAGCCCAGAAACGCTGGGGCAGATGAGAAGCATGTAGCATAACTCTAGCCATTTCTTGTAATGTACGATTCTTTCTTTCCACCACACATTCTGTTGAGCAGTTCTAGGAGCTGAGAACTCATGTGATATACCATGCTCTGAGCAGAAGTCTGAATATAGTGAATTCTCAAATTCTTTTCCATGATCACTTCTCAATCTCTGAACTTTTATTATAAACTCATTCTTTTCCTTCTGAATTCTTATGCACAGAGTTTTAAAGGCCTTGAAAGCTTCTGATTTTTCCCTTAGGAAGTATACCCAGCTGTACCGAGAAAAATCATCTACACACACAAATATGTATTTCTTTCCCCCAATGCTTTCAGTATGTGTTGGCCCATGAGGTCTATGTGAACAAGATCTAGACACTTCTTATGGTGATGCCTCTTACTGCTTTGTGCGGAGTCCTAATTTGTTTCGCAATAGCAAAGCACCACAAACTTTTTCCGGATCTATTCGGATCTTAGGTACACCTTTCACAGCTTCCAGTTTTATCTGTTTATCCATATCTCTGAAGTTTACGTGACCCAGTCGTCTATGCCAGAGTTTTGATTCATCAGATTTGGAAAGGTGACATGCAGTTTATTAGCCAAACATA
>NW_017618415.1:0-15947 GCF_001879475.1 Ipomoea nil | reverse complement strand
CCCGCAGCGCGCCTCACCCCCCCGCCCCACGCGATCGGGTCTCCTTGCTGTCGGTCTCGCCGCGCGCCCCTCCCCCGCCCCTTTTTTCTGCTCCCCTTCCTTTCCTTCCTTGTCCCTGTCCCTCCTCCGGGCTGTCCTCCTCGGTCTTTTGCCGGCCCTTTTTCCCTCCCTGCCCCCCTTTCGGCTCCGCTCTTTTGTGTCTTTGGCTTGGTTTCTCCCTCTCCCCTCCGGCCCTTGTTTCCCTTGTCCGCCCCGCCCTCCTTCCGTTCTCCCCTCCTCCTCCTTTCCCCTTTTCCTTTCCTGCGCTTGGCGCCTTTTTCCCCTCGCTCTGGCTTCGTGCTTCCGCCGCTCCTCGTCGTCCCCTCTCTTTGTCCCCGTCGGCTCTGCTCCTTCTCCTTTCTCCGCCCGCGTGTTTTGTCCCCCCCTCCTTTCGTGCCGCCCCGCTTGCTTCGGCCCCCTGCCGTGTCTCCTCCCCCGCTCGTGGCGCTTGTTTCCCCCCGTCTCGCGCTTTCTTCCGGTGGTCCCCCTTTTCGCGGTCCTTGTTGCTCGCCCCCCCCGGCGGTTGTTCCCCTCTCCTTCTTCTTCCCGCCGTCCCTTCCGGCCGGCGCTTTTGCCCTCCCTTTGCTCGCCTTTGCCCTTTTTGTCCGCTGCCCCCGCTCCGCCTCTTCGTCTCGCTTCCCCTCTGGCCCCGGGGGCGCCGGTCTCCTCCCCCTCCCTCCCTTCCTCCTGCCCCTCTCCTTTCGCCCCCGGCGCGCTTTGTTCCTCCCCTGCGTCCCTCTTCCCTCCTTTTGTTTCTCCCCCCCCTTTCGTTCCCCTGCCGTTTTGCTGTGCTGGTCTGGTCCTCGTTCCCCTCCTTCCTTTCGTTCCCCTTGCTGCCGTTCTTCTTGCCTCGCTCTTCCCCGTCCGGCTCCCTCCCGCTTCCTCTCCCGCTTTCGGCTCTCTTTGGGCTCCGCCGCCTGCCCTCCTCCTTTCGTGTCCTGCCGCTCTTGTTCTCCCCCCTTCTTGCCCTCTCCCCTCCCTTGCTCTGGTGGCTGCTCTTTCCCCCCTCTCCGCTCTGGCTCCCCGCCCTCTTGCGCCGGCTGCGTCTCCCTCTCTGGCTCTCCGGCCGGTCTCTGTCGCTCCTTGGTTCCGCTGGTGCGTTGCTCGCCGGCTTGCTCGGTTGCTTTCCCTTTGCTTGTTGCGCTGCCCTTCTCGGGTTCTGGTCCTTTCGGCTGCTCCTTCCTGTCGCCGCCCGTCCGTCTTCTTCGTCTGCGCTGTCTTCCTCTCCGGCTTTCTGCGGCCTTTTGCGCTGGGCTCGCCGGTCTCTTGTCTCCCGCCGGGCTTTTTCTCCGCTTGTTCCTCCCCTTTGCCGTGGCTGGCTTCTTCGCTCCCCCTTGTTCGCTTGTTCCGCCCTCTGCCTGCTTTGCTTCTGGCTGCCTCTCCCCTGCCTCCTCCTTCGTCCGCTCTTTCGTCCCCTGCTTTCCGCTCGCTTTTGCCCTTGTTGTGCCTCCCCCCCTGCCCCCCCCCCCTGCCCTCTCCCCTCTTTGGCGTCTTCCCTTTCCCTCGCTCCTCTGGTGTTTTGTTGTGCGCCTTGTTGCTTCCGGCTCTGTTCTGTGTCTCGCCTGCGGTGTTTCTGGCTTCCGCCCCCCTCTCTTTGGTCGCCCTGCGTGTGCGCTCCTTGTTCGTGCTGCTTCTTTTCGCGTTCTCTTTCTCCTTTCGGCTCCTCCGTTTTGCTGCGGCGTTCGTGCTGCCGCGCGTTGCTGCCCTCTTCCCTTTTGCGCCCCGCCCTCCTTTCTCCCTTTGTTGCCCCCTTCGGTTCCTTGCTCCGCTCTGCTTCTTGTTCTTTTGCCTTCCTTTCTCTGTTTGCCGTTGCTTCCCCGCTTTGGCCGCGCCGTTTCTGTTTCCTTCTTCTTTTTCCCGCCCCGCCCCCCTGTCTCTCTTGCCCCGTCCTCTCCTCCCCCCGGGTGTCCTTTCTTCCGCTTCTCCTTGCTGGCTCTCTTGGTCCCCCCGCTCCCTGTGCCGCCGGCTTCGCGCTCGCGCCTTTGTGTCTCCCTCTTTTGCCTTGCCGGCCGCTCTTCCGCTGTTTTCCCTTTTGGCCGGCCTCCCCTCCCCTCTCTTTCGTGTCCGCTGTTTCGGGTCCGCCTCTTCCCCGCTTCCTTTTTGGCCCGCTTCTTTCTTGTCTTCCTGTTCCCGTGGCTTCGCTTGTTGTGCCCTTCTTGCTTGCGCTCTGCCTTGCTCTTCGCTCCCCGCCCCCTGTTCGTCTTCGCCGCCTTTCCTGCCCTTCCCTCCCTGTTCTTCTTTCGTTGGCCTGTCCGTGCTGTCCTGCCCTCCTTCGTGTTTCTGCTTTTGCCCTCTTCTTTCCGGCCTTCTCCTTTGTCTCCTTTGTCGCCGCCCTGCCTTGTGCTTCGCCGGTTGCCTTTCCGTCCTTCTCCCTCGCGCCCTCTTGTCTGCTTCTTCCTTTCTTGCTGCTCTCTCCTTTTCCTCGCGTTTGGCCCCTTGTTTCTCCTCCCCCGCTGCCTTTGGGTCCCTTTCTTTCTTTGCCCTTGCTCCCCTTGTTTTGTCCCCCGTCCTCTGTCTTGCGCCTCCCCTGTCTCCCTCCCCTCTGCCCTGTTTCTCCTGCCTCCCCGCTCCTGTCTTTTTCGGTCCCCCTTCGTTTCGGGTCCTTGGGGGTTCGTCGTCCCTTTTGGCCCCCCCTTCCCCTCGCGTGCCCCTGCCTCCTCCTTGGTCCTCTGTCTCCGTTGGCGGTGCGCTCCTCGCCCTCCCCCTGGCCCCGCTTTTGTCCTTCTCCTTCCTTTGTTGCTCTTTTGGTGGCCGCTTTTCCTCCTGCCCCCGCTCCTTGGTTTGTTTCCGTCGCTGTGTTCTCTTCCGCGCTTTCCTCGCGCGGCGTTCCGGGTCCTCCCCCCCCTCTTCTTCTGCCGGCCCCGTCCTTCCCTTCCCCTCCCCCGCTCTTCTGCGGCTCCTTTCCGGTTGTTCCGTTCTTTGCGCTTTCCTGCGCCGCCCTCTTTGGCCGCTCTTGCCTCTGGTTCCCCTTTGTCTTTTTCTCGGCTCGCGCCTTCCCGTTCGGCTGCCTCCCTTTTTGGTGTGGCCTTTTTCCCCTGCCCTTTGGTCCCTTCCTTTTGCCCCCTCTTTGTCTCGGCTTGCCTTTCCTCGGTTTTCTCTTTCCTGTTTCCCCCCTTCGTTGTCCCGCCTTTCCTTTCGGTTGGCTTGTTGCTTGTGGTGCTGTGCCCTTGTTCTGTCCCCTCCTCGGCTCGGGCCGCTGGGTTGGTCCTTGCCCCCCTCTGGTTGCCCGCCTCTCCGTGTGCGTCTGCCTTCGTGCTTTGTTCGTTTCGCCTTGTGCCGCGGCGCTGGCGTTCCCCCCCTTCCGGTTTTCTCTCCGGGCCGTCTGGCTTCGTTTCCCCTTCTGTCCCTTCCGTTGGCTGCCTTGTTCCCCTTGTCCCCCCTTCCCGCCCTTCTTGCTCTCTCTTTTCTTTTGCTGTGCCCTGCTCCTTCCGCGCGCGCCCTTTTTCTCGCGCTGCTCCTTCGCCCTGCTCCGCCTTTTGTTCTCCCTGCGCCCTTGCTCTCCTTCCTTCTGGCTCGTCCTGCGCCGCGCGTTCTCCTCTTTTCGCTTGGCGTCCGTGCTCTTTCTCCCTTCCCCTCCTCCTCCTTTCCGTGCCCGCTTCCCTGGCGGTTTGCCTCCCTCCCGCCCTTGCTTCGGCTGCCCGCCCGCCGCCGCGTGCGCGTTTCCCTCTTCTTCCTCTGCCCTGCGGCCTCGTTCCTCTGCTTCTTGGCTGTCGCGGCCTCGTCGTCCTTTCTCCTCCTCCCTGCTTTCGTCTTCTGCGCTTGCGCTTGCGGTCCTCCTTTCGGGTCTCGCTTTTTCCGTGTTTTCGGCCCCCCCCCTTGCTTTTCTTCTTCCCTCCCTCTGGCGTTTGCTGCTTCTGGTTTCTCCCTTTTCTTGTGCTTTTCTCCCGCTTCCCTTGCGGCGCTTGTGCTCTCGTTGCCCTCTTGCTCTTTGCTCCCCCTTGGCTCGGGCCGTTTCGCTTTGCCGTGCCCTGGCTTTCGGCCGTTGTCGCCCCCCGCTGTGCCTCCGTGGTTTCGGTCTTTGCCGCCTGCGGGCCGCTTTCCTGCCTCTTTCGGTGGCTTGCCCGTTGTGGCTCTTGCCCGTTGTTCTTTCTCCTGCCTCTTTTCCTCTTCCTGCCCCTCGGGCCTCTTGTTCGTCCGTTCCCCCTCCCCCGCGTTCGCTTTCGCCCTGTTCGGGGTTGCCGCCGCCTGCTTTGCTCCGCGGGCCCTCTTTCTCGTTTCTGGTTCCTCCGCCTCTTTCGGTTCCTGTTCCCCCTCCTCTGCTTTGCGCTCCCTGCCGCTTTTGGCTGTGGGTGTTGTTTTCCTGTCCCGCTTCTCTCTCCTCGCGCTGCCCTTCCTCTCCCCTGCCTTCGGCCCTCCCCGCCGCCTTTTTCGCTTCCTCTCCTTTTCGGTGCGTTCTTTTCCCCGGTCTGCTCCGTCTCCCCTTCGTCTTGTGCCTCTTCGCTCCCTCTCCCTGCTCGTCTCGTTTGGTTGCCTCTTCCCGTCTTCGCCCTTCTTCCTGGCTCTTGTCCGTTTGTTGTCCTTTTCTTGTTCCTCTCCTTCTCCCCCGTCCCTTCGCCCTTTCCCTCCTTCCCTCGCCTTTTTCCCTTTTCTGCCTCTGGGGCCGCGTGCCTCCTCTCGCGCGTTGTCCCGCCTGTTCCTTGCCCCCTTGTCCCGGTTTGCTCTTGTTCTTTCTTCCGCGTTCTCCTGCTCTTTCGGCTTCGGTCTCCTTTGTGGCGCCTCTGGTCCTTGCGCCGCCGCCTGTGCCTTTGCCCTCCTCCCTGTGCTCGGTCCCGTCGTTCTGCCGTCCCCCCTTTCCTCCTGCCTCGCGCCCCGCCGCGCCTGCCTTCTTCCTTTCCCGTCCTCCCCCTTGGCCCGCCTCCCCGCCCGCTGTCTCGCGCGCTTTTGTGCCTGTTCTTTTTCCCTTTTCCCCCCCTCGTGCCCCGCCGCCGCTCCCCCCCCCCCTCCCCGGTGGCTCTCCCCGGCCGTCCCTGCCCCCGCCTTCCCCGTTCCCGGTCTTCGGCTCTGCTCCCCCTTGTTGGTCCCGCTCGCTTGTGTGGTGCGTCTCGCGGGGGGGGGGGGTGCCTCGCCTCTCGTTTTTCTTTCGCTTTTTCCCCGCCCCCCCTGCCCCCCTTTTGCGTCCGCTCCGCCCCGCGGCCCGGTTCTCCGCGCGGGTTGCCCGCGTTTGCTCCCCGCTCCGCTGCGTGCTGCCCCGCTGCTCTGCCCGCCGTCCCTCCCGCCGTCCGTCCCGCGCCGCGCGCGCCGCGCTTTTCTCGTGGTTCGGCCCCCCTTTGCCTCCTTCCCCTCTTCTTCCCCCCCTGCTGGCCGGCTTGCCCTCTCCCTCTTTCGTCCCCTTCCCCCCCGCCTTCCTTGCTCCCTCCGCCGGCCCGCCTTTGCCGGTTTTTCCCCTCCGCGCGTTTCCTCCGCCTCTCTCCCCTTCTTCTTCTCCGTTGCGGTTGGTGCGCCCGTCTTTCTTGCTTCCTCCCCCTGTGCCGTCTTGTCTGGTGTGGGCTGCTTGCTTCCCGCGTGCCCGCCTTCTTCCCCGCTGTCGGGCCGTGCTGGCTGCTCTCCTTCCCCTGCCTTCCCCCCTTCCTCGCTGGTTCGCCCCCGCTTTGCGCTTTGTTCCCTTTTCCCGCCTTTTTGCCCGCGCGTGCGTCGCGTGCTCCTGCCCCCGCCCCTTCTTCGTTGCTGCCGGTTGGTTTCTCTCGGTGCTGCCCTTCCTCCGTTGGCGGGCGCTGCTTTTTTCCCCCTTTTCTCTGTTGGCCCCGGCCCCTGGCGCCTCCTGCCTTTCCTGCTCCCTTCCTGGGTTTGTCCTCTGTCGCCGTTGCCGGTCTGGCGGCTCTGCTGCCTTTTGTCTTTTCGCTCCCGCGCTCGTCCCCTTCCTTCCCTGCTCTTTGGCGTCGCGTGTCCCCTGCGTTGCGGTCCTTCTTGTCCTCGGCTGTTGTCCCCTCCGCCCGGTCGCCCCTTCTTCTTGTTGCTGCGCCGCCGCCTCCTTGTTGGCTCGTCTTGCCCGCCCTGTCTTCTTCCTGCCCCCTCCTTCTTTCGTTGCTGTGGCGTCTTCTTTCGTCTTGCTCCGCCTCTCTTCTCTTCCTCCCTCTTTTCGTGTGTTTGTTCTCGCTTCCCCCGCCTTCCCTCTGCGTTCTGGCCCCTTTCGTCTCGCCCGCCCGTCGCGCTCCCCCCCGTCGCGCGGGGGTCTCCTTTCACCTTCCTTGGTCTCCTCCCCCCCTCCTCCCACCGGTTCCTCCCCCCCTTATCCCCTTCTGCGCCTCTGTTTCCGTCACCTCCCGGTCATCCCCCTGCTTTTTTTTCCCCCCGTCCACCCAGCCCCCCGTCTTTTTGCCCCCCGTGCTGCCCCCTAGGTTGGCCCCCCCTCCTCGCCTGTCTTGGGCCTGCCCTGGCCCACCTTGCATTCTCCGCGCTCACGCCCTCTCTGTACGTCCACTTCCGGGCGTACCCTTTGCCCTTTTTTGCCTCCACTACGTTTCTTTTTACCCCTCACGACTTGTTTCCTTCGTCATGGCCCCCCTGACTTCTTTTTCCCTTTTTCCCTTTTGTCCGTTTTGATCCTTGCTGGGTTTCCTTGCCCTTTTTTTAGCTCCTTCGACTGCCGCAACAAATATGAATAATACACAAAACATATAGAACTCACGCCTCCCTTGCCACTTATGGGCCACCCCTCGCGGCACCCCCTGTTGCCTTCTGCTCCTCTCACAACCTAGCCTCCCCTCTCCCGTATCGCAACCCTTCCGTCTTGCCTGCCCCTACAACTGATCCTTCCCCCTCCTAACTCTAATTTCATCAACCCCTTACACCATTGGCCCTAATATCTACTTTCTCTTCCTCCTAGCCTACTATCCCCCTTCGCAATAAAATCCCCACATCCTGATGTGAGCACCCACCATCGTCTGACTCCCACGCAAATCCCCGTTCTCAAATGGAAAAGTCCATATTTTGGCAAAAATATGCACATCTTCCACCCTACTAACACTCAAATCCGCCACATCCTGTTGCCCCCCTTCGTTCAACGCGCACCCGCTAACGCCTCCCTCACACCTTAAACAACGGCGCACTCCCTCTTCCGGCCTTAAATGGGGATTTGTCTCTTTCCGTCTATATCTTTGCCCCATTTTACCACCCTACGCCCATTCCTACTCATCCTACCTCCTAAAACAAAGCTTAGTCCCCCGAAAACCCCCTCGCACCAAAAACACTTGTAGGGCCCCTCTCCTGCGAAAGCCCAACCGATCTCAAAAAAAAATGGCATCATGTATGTCTTAAGAAAAAAAAAATAACCTCATGTATGAGGGGCAACACAACCACAGTCTCAAACCTTTCGATACTTTATCCGCGAACGACACCCACTTACTAGGAAACCAGCTATTGCGTCACAACTGATCGCATATCTGCGTCTCCAAAAAAACCTGCCAGCTACACCACACTTCCCGTTATTCCCATGCCTAAATCCCCTCCCGTCCTTGTATCCCCCCGAAGTCAGCGCCACGCTCATAGCCACAAACTCTTACCAGAGCATACTCCCTTTCAGCATTTCTACCATTATCCAATCACCCTCCTCTCAAAGTGCTTCATTACTGCTGCGCTAATCACGCAGGAGATTGACAAAAAACCTCACTTGCCATACTTTCTCTCACGCTTGTAACTTTCCCAACCTACACCACCCATTCTAACCATGATCACTCTGTACTCCGACCCACCACTTATCTATCTCGCTACCCCTCCCGGATCAAGTGGACAAGTCCCACCCCACCTCTCACCTCAGTTTGGCTTTGCCCTCCTAGAGGACATAACGCACAACACCGTCCCTACCCCCTGGTCCATACTCACTCAAAACACCACCAAAAAAAAAAAAATCGGTCTCCTCGCCTCCCCTTCCCCCTCTTCTCGTCTCCTCCCCGCTACTGGCGGCTCTTTTGCCTCTTCTTATCCGCTCTTTCTTCTCGCCTCCCCTCGGTGTTCTCCGTCCTTTCCTGGTCCGCCACCGGTCCGTCCTCTCCCCTCCTGCCCTTATCTGAATTTTTCTCGTCGTGCTCGCCCTCGCCGGGTGCTGCGTGCCCCGTCCTGTGCGGGTCCCTCTCCCCTCTTCCTTGGCCCCTCTTTCCCCTCTCTTACCCCCCTCCCGGCCCCCTCCCGTGTTTGGTAGCTTACCCTTTCTTCCTGCCCTCCGGCCGTCTTCCCCTTTTCGCCCCCTCCTTGGCTCGCCGTTCCTGTTCTCTCTCCTGTCCTCCCCTCCATCCCCCCCCCCTCCGTATCCCCCGTGCTTGCCTTTCTCCTCCTTTATAGGTTGCCCGCCCTGTCACGCCCCTGTTCCTTTTCCCTTTGCTCCTTTCCCTCCTGTCCCCCCTTCTCGCTCTCCCGTTCTGTTCCTCCCGCCCCCGGTACCCTCGGCCCCCTGTCCTCCCCCTGCTTGTTCCTCCCCTCTGGCTTCCCCTCTGAGTCCTGTCTCGGCTATTCTCCTCTCGCTCTTTTTCTCGTCGCCTTTATTCGCTTGTTTACTCTCCCCGTCCCCATCCTCTCCTTTGCCTGCCCTGAGCCCGCATCCCCCGTTTCCTCTCCCCCCGGTCCTCTCCTCTTCCTGCTTTTTTCCCTTATCGTCTCGCCCCCTTTGGTGCACGTCCGACGTCTCCCCCTTTTGTGTTTTTCCCCCTTCGTCCTCCCTTCTTCTTCTCTCATCGCTTTGGTGTCCTCGCGGTCTCCTTTCTCCTTTCCTTCTTCCTCTCTTTTCCTCCTCGCCCTGCGCCGTGCGCCTTTCCTTTTTCTTTTTCCGCCTTCCTTTCCCCCCCTCGCCTCTCCCTTTGCTTTGCCTGTCTGGGCTCCTTCGTCCCCACCGCTGCGCGGGCTGTTGCTCCTTTGCCCTTTGCGCGTCCCGCGCGGTCCCCTTTGCGCTTCTTGCCTTGCCCTTTCTTCCCCCCCTTCCGCCCCCCCCGCTGCCCCTCCCTTGCGCCCCCCCCCGTCGGCCTCCCTTCGGTTCCCCCCGTCGTTTCGGCCGCCCTTATCGCCCCCCCTCCTCTCTCGCAGGCCCCTGTTTGGCTCTTCCCCCCCCCCCCCCCCTCCTGCTCTGATCTTTTTTCCTCTCCCTTGCTGTTTTTGTCCCTTTTTTTCTGGCCTCCCCTTCTTTTGTTTCCCTCTTCCGGCTTCTGTTGCTTCTGCTCTCCAGCTTCTCCTCTTCTTCCATCCTGCCTATTGGCTTTTGCCGTCCGCGCTCTCTCCCCTGCTTGTCCCCCTAGCCCTCCGTGCTCCCCCCTGTCCTCTTCTTCCCCTGCCCTTTCATGCTCGTCCTTCCTGCGCTCTTTCCGTCCGCCCGCCCCCGCCCGCCCTCGTGTTTCCTCCTCCCCGCCGCCCGCATGCCGGTCCTTTCTCTTCTGCCGCGGCTTTCTGCTTCTCGCGGGGCCAGCGGCTCTGCCCGCGCGCTCCTGCCCTCTTCGCCGCTATCCCGCTGCTCCTGGCGTCGCTGCCCTCCCGTCCTCCGCCCTTGCCGTTGCTGCTTCTGACTTTCCTGCTCTGGCTTGCCTGTTTGCGTTGCCAGTTGGGCCCCCGTCTCCCCTTGCTCCCCCTCTATCCCCTGCCCCCCCGTGCGGTTCGCCGCCCCCGCCTGCGCCCAGCCTTCTCGCGTATCCTCCCTCCCGCTCTGACTCAGTCTCGCTCCGCTCATCCTCTCGCTCCGCCCCCTCTGTTGCCCGTGGTTGCGTGTGCCCCCCGTCGGTTCTTCTCCGCGCCTGCCTTCCTGTTTGTCCGCCCCCTATCGGCCCCTCTGCCGTTCTCCCTGCCATTGTCTCCGTCTTCCTCCGCCTCCCCTCCCGCCCTCGTTGTTTTGCTCTTTGCTTTCCCCTTTTGCCCCCCGTTTTTTGGGGTGTCGCCTGCCCTTCGTTCTTGTGCTGCCGTGGCTTTGGGCCCCGTGTCTCCCTCGTCTGCCGGTTCCCCCGCTCCTGGGTGTCTCCTTTTGGTCCCCCTGCCCGTGGCCCTGCTCCAGTGGGGGGGGGGGGGGGGGGAGGGAGGGGGGCGGTGGCCCTCTACTTCTCATCACCTCTCTTCCCCTCCCTCTCCGTCTTGTCCCCGTTGGTCCGGTCCCGTTCCCCTGTTCTCCTTCGCCCTCACTTTCCTGCCCTTCCGGCCCTCCTCCTCTTGCCCCCCCCTGCGGCCCCTGTTCCCTTCCCCCCTTGCTGCCGCCCATTCATTCCCTTCCCGCCCCCTCCCCCGCTCGCGCTCTGTCCTCATTCCCGCGTCGTTCTCGTCTCACTCCCCCTGCCCCTTTGTTCTCCTCCGTCCTTCTGTGCTTCCCCACCCTTCCTGGCTCCCCCTCTGTTTCTTCCCGGTCCCCCCGCTCTCTCTTTTCTCCCCCCATGTGCCCCTCCCTCCGCGCCCCTCTTCTGCCTCCCTTCGCCTTTCCTCCTCCCTCTCTGTCATCCCCGTTTTTCCCCCGTGGGCGCCCGTGCCCTTTTCTCCCCCCCTCCACGTCCCACTATGCCTGTGGCCTGTCCTTTCGTTCCGAGGCTCCTCACTCCTCCCTCCGTCCTTCTCTGCTTTCCCTGCCCACCTTTCTTTCTCTTTCCCGACCGCTCCCTGCTGGCTCCTTGGAGTCGCTCTGCTTCCTTCGCCGTCCCCCTCTTATTGTATGGCCAAGGACCGCCTCCCCCTGCTGTTGTCCTCCCCTCCCCCTTTCCTGGCTCCCCTCGCTCCCTCCCTCTCCCGCGACCCGCCTCCCTTTTTCCGCCCTCCCCCTTAGCGCTGTCGCCTCCCCCCCTGACCCGCCCTCGGCTTACCCTGGTGCCGTTGGTGCCCGCGTTTGTTTCACCCTTCTCCCTGCCCCCGCTCCGCCGGCCCCGCCTCCCACTGTTAACCCCCCGTTGCTTTTCGCGCCTCCCCCCCCCGCCCCGCTGCCTCCGCCTCTCCCCCCGCCGTCCCCACCTGTCTGTCTTCTTGCCCCCGTTTCTCTCTTGGTCCCCTTGCGCTCCCCTTCCCCCTTCTTTGCACTCTTCCCGTGGCCCTCCGCCCGCTCCCATTGCTCTCCTTCTCCCGCCTTCTCCCCGCCCCGGCCGCTGTCCGGCCTCGTCCCCTTGCCCCCTCCCCGCGCGGCCCCGCCCCCTGCCGCTCGCCTCCGGCACTCTTCTATCCTGGCTTCTACTTTCCCCCTTCTTCCTTTGGCACCTTGGTTCGCCCGCCTTCTCCTCATTCTCCCCTCAGGCGCTCGCCTCGTGCCCCCTCTCTTCCCCCCCTCGTTTCTCCCCATGTTGCTATCGGTTTCCTTATGCGCTCGTCGCGCGCCGCCTCCCTGGCCTCTCTCCCTCTGGCTCTTCTGCCCTGACCCCCCGCTGCCTCGCCCCTCTCTTTCCTCTCCGGTTCCCTCGCCCGGCCTGCATTCCCTCAGTGCCTCCTTCCCTTCTCCTTTGTTGCCGTCGCCTCTCCTCCCCCTCTCCCCCCACCCCCCCTTTTCCCCCTTCCCTTGTTTTCTGTATCATCCCTGCTCTCCGGGCGTTTCCCCCCCCCTCTGCACGCCCGCCCCCTCCCCTGCTCTCCCCTTGGTGGCGCTTGTTTTCCCCCCATCTGGCCCTTTTGCGCTTAGGGCCCCCCCCTGCTTCCCTTCCCTCCCGCCGCCTCCTTCCCGTTGTGCCTCTCCCCCCACTCTTCTCCTCCCCTATACGGACCTGCCCTTTTCCCCCTGCCCTTGTTGCCCTCCCGATTGACCTGTGCCCCCCCCGCCCCCTCTCTCCGTGCCTTTTCTTTTCCCTCGGCGCCCCTGTCTCCAGTGTCGTCGCTTCCTATCCTTATTGCGTCCTCACTTTCGCCCCGGCGCCATCGCCATGCTCGCTATCTGTTGCCATCCTGCGTCTTTTT
Source organism: Ipomoea nil (assembly GCF_001879475.1). Lineage (NCBI taxonomy): Eukaryota > Viridiplantae > Streptophyta > Magnoliopsida > Solanales > Convolvulaceae > Ipomoea > Ipomoea nil. Next base: position 4,085 of record NW_017618415.1, on the reverse strand, counting down.
TCTCTTCTCGCCGCCCTTTCCGCCGCCCCTTGGCCTTGGCCCTCCTTCGGCCCATCCCCCCGGTCCCCCCCCATCTGGCTGATCGCGCACTCCTTATCTTCTTCCCTGCTTCCATCCTCCTTTGCCTCTTTCCGTTTCTGGCTTTCCGCCGTTTTAGGCATCCTTTTTCGGCTACTCCCTCCGCCACTTGCGCCTCCCTCAGTCTCCTCCCTCGCCTTGCTTGCCTTTTCTCGCAGTCGCCTCGCTCCCCCGTTGCCCTCTCCTCTTCTTAGCGCCTTCGGTCGATTCCCCTCGCCCCTTCACGGCCTTTCTTGCCTTATTGCTCTCTTGGCCCCTCTTACCTTTTGTGCCCTTCTTCCCTCGGTTCCCTCCCGCGTATTGGCCTGCGGGATGTTTGCCCACTCTTCTGCCCGCCTCATCTCCTCACGTCGCCGGCCCCTGCTTCCAGTCTGATCCTGCTTCATCCTCCCCTCCTTGCCAACTCGACCCTCCCCCATCAATGTCCTACCTCAGCCAACTTCCCCCTTCTGCTTCCCCGGTCCTCCGTTGCCTTCCTGGCCCTCCCCTCTGTCTCCCTTGGCGGCCTGTAGCGTCTCCCCTCTCCGCCCCCCCTCCATCTTCCTCGTGTTCCCCTTCTTCTTGTATGGTTCTCTCTACGCCCGTCCACGGGCCACATCTCCCCCCCGGCATACTGTTGGCCCCCCCGCTTTCCCCCCTTTCACTACCTCCCCTGGCGCTTTGGCCACCGCCTTGTTGGCCCCCGTTATCGTACATCTCCGTCGCCGTTGTCCGTGCTGTTGGCCCTCCTCTGGCGTCTTTTTGCGTTGCTCCCATCCCCGCCTCCTCTCCTCCGCGGTGCTTTCTTCTTATCCCCCCCCCTTTGGTCCCCGCCCGCCGGCCTGGTGTCTTGGGCCCCTCCCATGTTCTTCCCGCCCCTAGCCCCCGGCCCCGGTGTATGTCTCCCTTTCCGTGATCCCTCCCCTACGTCTTCCCCCCCGCTTTGTCGACATCTATCCTCTCTGTCTTTGTTTCCCTCTTCGTTCTTCCTTCCGCACTTCCCCACCTTTGCCGGCCTCCCCCAGCCCCGCTACCCATTCTTCATTCTGACGTCCCTCCCAGCTCGTCACTCGGCGACAGTCATCCATACCGTGCCCGTGCTGGCCCATCCCTTCTGACCCCCTGGCCCATCAGCTACTCTGGCACCAGCCCCTGTCAAGTCTGTCTGCTTCCCCTCGCTTGCCCTCCATTTTCACCCCTTTATCTTCGCCTTAGTTCCGTCTGCTTTCGACCCTCCGCGTCTCTAACCCGTCTCGCACCTCCTCTCCTTCACGCGTCCTCCGTCCACCCCTCCTATTCTCCTCTCTTTCTCTTTACCCGGGGCCTCTTCCCATCCTTTCCGCTGCCCTCCCCTCCGGCGTTCCCTCCCCCTCCCTCTTTTGGCCCCCGCGTGACCCTGCCCTGCCTCTACCGTGGCAATTGTTTGTCCATGTACCCGCTCACCGACGCCTCCGCCACCTGTCCCGTCTCACCCCCCGTTAGCTTTCTTGCCCCTCTGACCACCCCTTGTCTCGCCCATTCCCGCGCCACCCCACGGCCCCAGTCTAGCAACCGAAACTCCCGTTAGGGCGCCTTGTCCCTACCCTTCCTTCTTTCCACTCTCACCTCAAACGCCCTAACTTAAACTCAGCTTGCCTGTTCCCCTGGCTTCCCCTTGATGACCCGGCTCTTGTTTCTTGCTCCGCTGGTTCGTTCCCTTCCCCACCGGCTTCCTTCGCTTCTTCCTTACCATGTCAAGAGTTTGCAATCGTGGATGATTGAACCAAATCAGTCCAACATAAGTTATCGATTTAATTACAGCCCATATGAGATTCATTACAAACGAATGAGGATAAAATACCTTTCATTCTCGATCATACTTTTAATACTTGTATGCAATCTTTCTTACACAGTGCCCTTTCTTTTACAGAAGAAACACTTAAATAGCACCTTCATTTATGTCTAGCTTGGAGGTGAAAAGTTTTCCTTTCCACCTTAGGCACTTAGAAGGGAAACCTCGAATTTGCCAGATTATAGAACTTCCGGTGTGTCATACCACATGGACACTTTCTGACTCGCCCATTTCACATGACCCCTTCCATTCTAACTTCACACACATGGCATTAAATCATTCAAACCATTTTTTCTTATTGTGTTATAAGAAATTTTAAAAGGGCCTGTACAATGATGTAAGGTTTACAAAGCATATGTACAAACAAATCATCTGAACATATCTATCCCCAAGAGTCTTAATTAGCCCACAATGTCCCGCAAATTCATGATGTGCTCACACGCAGCACCATTTGACGGAAGTGAGAACGAGAGAAGGAGAATCTCATGATGAGGGTCATTGCATAAAGGCTTACTACTGATACGCGCGCCAAAAAATTGATGGACAAAATTTTTAATATTTAATGTCCTGCGCAAGTGCCGACTCACTGTAGTAAAATAATTGCAAATGCAAGGGTCGATCTCACAGGGAATTTGATACGAAGCAATTTAATAAATTGAAAAATAAAAACAATTTAACTTCTTTTAAGACTAAAACGAATATAAAAGATCAAGATAATTTAAATGCACAATAATTAAATTGAAAATTAAGCATAAGCCAATAAAAGTCATTTAAAAATCAGACACATTAAAAGTAATATGAATAAACTAAGCAATTTGACAGTTTCATTCAAAGCTATACAACAAGCTAAAGCAAATACTTAAAAGACTTTAAAATTTACAACTAAATCCATAAATAGTCAAATCGCAAGAGCAACTCATTATAAGAAGTGCATTGTTATGAAAACTAACAAAAATTAAATCAACAAAGTTTCATTAATCACTATAACAAATTAATAATAAATAATTATAGAAAAATAAAGGAATCAAAAATTAGAGCAGTGTTGTAGAATTGAACAATGCTCACAATTTAGAATAAAGAATTAAAACAAAAGCAAGCAATTTGAATGGAGACTTTGCAAAAAATTAGAATTAGACAGAATAAACTGAATAACCAGAAATAAAATAGCTCGAGAATAAAGAGTGAAAAAGAATTACAAATAAAAGTTTCAATTGCGGAGAATTAAAATCAATAAAGCGCACGCTTAAGAATTTAAATATAATCAAATAAATCAAAAACTAAGATAGCAGACATTAAATCAATTAACTTAGTAAATTCATGTTTAAGAGAATAACCCAACTATTACCGAGCATGAATTGAAATTTGCAGAATACAAAAACTCCTAATCACTTTCACTAAACATAAATGCAATGAACTAATTAAAATATTAATATGAAATTGCAGAAACAAAACTTTAAAATATTAATATGAGAATTACAAGAACGCTCCTGATCAACTTCTCAAAGGCTAATCACAACCTCTTGTACTGTTCTCAAAAGACTAATCAATATATTCATTTAGCAAATTAAGGGCATTAAAATAATATGGCAATTATACAATTAAGTGAAATACAGGGAGAACATATTGCCGTGAATAAATTGTCATTGCCAAAGAATGTCTTTGCTGTCAAAGAGGAGAATTAACCGGCGTCCACCACAATTGGAATTGAAGATGCCGAAAACAATCCTGCGGTGCGGAATGAATTATCGCTCGTGCATGATACAGAATTCTCAATGCCGGCCCACCGGAATTGGTCGCGGGGCAAAACTGATGATCCCTAATCACTCACTCAGAGATCAGCCCTCTTTTATACTGTTAGTCTCCAACCGCTTCTCCTGCCTACCCCAACATGAATTCTCCGATTTTAGATATTCATTGAATGAGTGTGAACCAGAGAAACATCGAGGTACGATTCTCCTCAGTTCAGGCCTCCGCGCTGTTTTTTTTTTTTTCAGTCGATCGCCCTCAAGGACCGAAATTTGAAGAATAACCATCCCCAATTCTGGTTCCTGGATCTCTTAATTTCTAATGTATTATTAATTAAATAATGAATAATAATAATATAATAATAATAATAATAATAATAATAATAATAAATAATAAATAATAATAATAATAATAACAAAAATAATAATAATAAGAGACCATATATTTTAAC
>NW_017618414.1:2500-7195 GCF_001879475.1 Ipomoea nil | reverse complement strand
AGATTGTACTCATTCCAATTACAGACTCGATCGAGCCGGTATTGTTATTTATTGTCACTACCTCCCGTGTCAGGATTGGGTAATTTGCGGCGCTCTGCTGCCTTCCTTGGATGTGGTAGCCGTTTCTCAGGCTCCCTCTCCGGAATCGAACGCTAATTCTCCGTCACCCGTCACCACATGGTAGGCCACTATCCTACCATCGAAAGTTGATAGGGCAGAAATTTGAATGATGCGTCGCCGGGCGCTAAGGCCGTGCGATCCGTCGAGTTATCATGAATCATCGCAGCAACGGGCAGAGCCCGCGTCGACCTTTTATCTAATAAATGCATCCCTTCCAGAAGTCGGGTTTGTTGGCACGTATTAGCTCTAGAATTACTACGGTTATCCGAGTAGTAGGTACCATCAAACAAACTATAACTGATTTAATGAGCCATTCGCAGTTTCACAGTCTGAATTAGTTCATACTTACACATGCATGGCTTAATCTTTGAGACAAGCATATGACTACTGGCAGGATCAACCAGGTAGCATTCCTCGACGACGTCGCTGCCGCACGAGACCGACGGTACGCCCCCGTCTCCGCTCGCTCCTAGGAACGAGGGATTGGCGACGAGAACGACCGCTGCTAGCTCGAGGCGACAGTTTGAGTCGTACAAAACGCGTCGGGACGGGCAGATTGGAGCTCGACGCCCTTGCCCTCAAGGTGGACCGAATCCGAGAGCTCGGACAGTCGCCCTCGTGCCAAGGCCGCCGCGACGATTCGCGACGACCGTGGAACGTGGCGATGCCTTCTCCGTTCGTCCGCGCAAAATCCACGCGTGTTGCGAAGACGAGCGCGCAACGAAATGCAAATACGTTAAGCCGTCAGTGCCGTGCGAGGTATGCAACACAGGAAACCGTCGTGCGACCAAGGCCTTGCGCCCTTGTGTCGTCTTGTATGAAGAGGCGTGCTTGGCAGGACGTCGCTGCTCGAGCAGGGATCCAACCTGACCGCACACGCCGATAACCACTCACGCACCGTCTCGCGTCGCAAAAAACGCCCCAATCGCTTAGCCGAGGATCGATAGGAACCCGGCCCGGACGAATCCGTGCACGAGTCCCCACCGATGCTGGCCGTCACGGCAGGAACGCCCCGCGTCGATAGGTACGAAAGGTAACCCTTGAATTCCCATCTCGCCGCTCACATTGGTTGTGAGTCCGTCTCGCCATCGGGTGAGGTGGAGGAAGCCCTCGAGGAGTGGAATCCCTCGATCAATGCAATACCATACCTCTTGCGAGGTGGGTCAGCCCCCACGTCCGTCCGGAGCACAATCATCCTCTAACGAACAGCTTACTAGACGGTTGGAAACGGGTCTCGGTAACTCACAACCTACTACGGTATGTTGCAGATTCACGGTTGCTCGATTGACCGACAACCCCGCGCCAACGACGTTTTTTTGCATGTCCGTCTCCCTCAGTGCCCCGCGTCGATAGTTACGAAAGGTAACTACCGAATTTCCATCTCGCCGTACGCATTGGTTGTGAGTCCGTCGCGCCATCGGGTGGAGGAAGACCTCGAGGAGTGAAAGTCCTCGATCAATACAACACCATACCTCTTGCGAGGTGGGTCAGCCCCCAAGTCCGACGCTAAGACAACGCCCGTTGCGCTGGGCAGATTCGTAGCGAGCGCACAATCATCCTTTAACGGACAGCTTACTAGACGGGTGGACACTGGTGTCGGTAACTTACAAGCCTACTGACGGTATATTGCAGATTCACGGTTGTTTTTTTGCCCAACTTGTTCCACGGCCGTTTTTTTGCATGTCCGTCTCGGTCAGATCCGGACGTGTCGTCGAACGAGTGCTGTGGAGGAAGCCCTCGAGGAATGAAAGGCCTCGAGCAATACAATATTTCTATCCTCTTGCGAGGTCGGTCAACCCCCACGCCGACGACACGTACGCTGCACTGCGCTACGCTGGCGGGTTCATTGCGAACGCCCGCCCTCCGCCCCTACGGCGCACCGTAATTCGTTAACGAACAGCTTACTAGACGATTGGACACGTGCCTCGGCAACTCACAACCTACTGACGGTATATTGCAGATTCACGTTTGCTCGATTGACCGAATTCACGTGCCAATGATGTTTTTTTGCATGTCCGTCTCCGTCCGGTGCGCCGCCCCGCCTTGCGACTCCGATGGGTCTATGCCGGTCCCCAATAATACGTACGAGCGGCGGGAACACTCGTACGAGGCCTACGGGACGAGGGGGGCCCGTCCCAACACGTTCCGAAAAAAGTCGACCGGCACCTCAACTACCATACCCCCCCTATAGTAGTTAAAAAAAAAAAAACCCCAGTGACAGCAGTAGACACGGTTTGTCCCGTAAATCACACGGTCATTTCGGGTGGTTCCGTGCATTTTTTTTCAAATGTTATTGCATGGTCCTTTAGTTTAGAGCATTTTAACAATGCTTGGTAAATTTCAAAGCGTTTGGATGATTATTTCATTGAAAACGACGATGTCCAAATTTATGCCCAGCTGTCCGCCAAAGTTCCTTGTCTGACTTAGCCAAGTACTTGGGATTGTTGGAATGTGAGAGGAATATATGGCATATCGTTTGCCTCACTAATTAAATAGTACAATAAGCTCTAAAACAAATGTATATGCCATTTTGGCACGAGAACGACGTAAAACGACATAGGCCAAGGCATAACACAGAACCGTCGTAAAAGTACTGGGGTGGCAGGCGGGTAAACCTCTGTTGCGTGATATTTTCCGCATCCGTCCGCAACTGTGCGCAATTTGGGCGCCCTCGTTCCGCATAAGTCCGCAACCTCGGCACCCTCGTTCCGCATAAGTCCGCAACCTCGGCACCCCGTTCCGCATAAGTCCGCAACTTGGGCACCCTCGTACCGCAACTTTCCGCAACCTCGGCACCCTCGTACCGCAACTTTCCGCAACCTCGGCACCCTCGTACCGCAACTTTCCGCAACCTCAGCACACCCGTACCGCAACTTTCCGCAACCTCGGCACACCCGTTCCGCATAAGTCCGCAACCTCGGCACCCCCGTACCGCAATTTTCCGCAACTTGGGCACTCTCGTACCGCATAAGTCCGCAACTTGGGCACCCTCGTACCGCAACTTTCCGCAACCTCGGCACCCCCGTACCGCAATTTTCCGCAACCTCGGCCCACCCGTACCGCAACTTTCCGCAACCTCGGCCCACCCGTACCGCAACTTTCCGCAACCTCGGCACCCCCGTACCGCAATTTTCCGCAACGTCGGCCCACCCGTACCGCAATTTTCCGCAACGTCGGCCCACCCGTTACCGCAACTTTCCGCAACCTCGGCACCCCCGTACCGCAACTTTCCGCAACCTCGGCACCCCCGTACCGCAACTTTCCGCAACCTCGGCCCACCCGTACCGCAACTTTCCGCAACCTCGGCACACCCGTACCGCAACTTTCCGCAACCTCGGCACACCCGTACCGCAACTTTCCGCAACCTCGGCACACCCGTACCGCAACTCGCCGTACCGCATAAGTCCGCAACCTCGGCACCCTCGTACCGCATAAGTCCGCAACCTCGGCACCCTCGTACCGCATAAGTCCGCAACCTCGGCACCCTCGTACCGCATAAGTCCGCAACCTCGGCACCCTCGTACCGCATAAGTCCGCAACCTCGGCACCCTCGTTACCGCATAAGTCCGCAACTTGGGCACCCTCGTACCGCAACTTTCCGCAACTTGGGCACTCTCGTACCGCAACTTTCCGCAACTTGGGCACTCTCGTACCGCAACTTTCCGCAACTTGGGCACCCTCGTACCGCAACTTTCCGCAACTTGGGCACCCTCGTACCGCAACTTTCCGCAACTTGGGCACCTCTCGTACCGCAACTTTCCGCAACTTGGGCACCCTCGTACCGCCAACTTTCCGCAACTTGGGCACCCTCGTACCTGCAACTTTCCGCAACTTGGGCACCCTCGTACCGCATAATTCCGCAACCTCGGCACCCTCGTAATCCGCAACCCCCCTCGTCCGCATAAGTCCGCAACCTCGGCACCCTCGTACCGCATAATTCCGCAACCTCGGCACCCTCGTACCGCATGAGTCCGCAACTTAGGCACCAACGTGCGCATGAGTCCGCAACTTAGGCACCAACGTTGCGCATGAGTCCGCAACTTAGGCACCAACGTTGCGCATGAGTCCGCAACTTAGGCACCCTCGTTCCGCATGAGTCCGCAACTTAGGCACCCTCGTACCCCATAAGTCCGCAACTTGGGCACACTCGTTCCGCATGAGCCCGCAACGTAGGCACACTCGTTCCGCACAAGTCCGGCACTTAGGCACACTCGTTCCGCATGAGTCCGCAACTTAGGCACGCTCGTTCCGCATAAGTCCGCAACGTAGGCACACTCGTTCCGCATATGCCCGCAACGTAGGCACACTCGTTCCGCATATGCCCGCAACGTAGGCACACTCGTTCCGCATATGCCCGCAACGTAGGCACACTCGTTCCGCATAAGTCCGCAACCTCGGCCACCCTCGTACCGCATAAGTCCGCAACCTCGGCACCCTCGTACCGCATAATTCCGCAACCTCGGCACCCTCGTACCGCATGAGTCCGCAACTTAGGCCACCAACGTTGCGCATAAGCCCGCAACTTAGGCACCCTCGTTCCGCATAAGTCCGCAACTTAGGCACCCTCGTACCCCA
>NW_017618413.1:0-17329 GCF_001879475.1 Ipomoea nil | reverse complement strand
GCCCCCCCGCCCCTCTAGACTCACACTTATCTTATCGGGACCGCAACAAGTGGTATGGGGGGGGGTGAATAGACTCTCGTTTTTCGTTTCTTTGTTGAAAGAAAAACCCAGAAAATACTTAGATAAAAATAAGCACAGCGGAAATAAAGTAAGGTTGAGGTTGCACGAGTTTGACAAAGTATTAGGTAGAGTGATGAGAAGATATGCAAGCAGTGAAAAATGACGGTAAGTAAAGAGAGAAGAGTAGACGAGATTTTATAGTGGTTCGGCAAACGATGCCTACTTCCACTCTACTTCCACAACCAATGGAAGGATTGCACTATCACTCTTTAAGTACAATTTACACAAAGACTTCCTTGATCACTAAGCCAGACAGTCTTTGTAGGTTTTCAACTCCGAGAGTTTACTCCGCCTCTATCAACTTCTTCTTCTAATTTGAGGTTGGTGAGAAAGTATTTCTTGATTTCTCCAACTGTAAAGTCTTGATACCGTTGAAAGGTTGCTCCTTGATTACAAGACTTCTTCTAAGGTGTAGGACAGTAATAAATGAACTTCTTCAAATGCCTTAACACCTTGAGTAACTGGTTCGCAAAAAGCTTTAAGAGAACGTGCTTTGTAAATGCTTTTTGCAAGATAGAGTTTTTGAGTGATAATGAACCAGCACCTTCTTAGTTGATGAAGGTTGGTTTATATAGGTAGTGAAAATTCATCCGTTGGAGGGAGATGGAATTTTCGAACCTTTTATCCGTTGGACAAGGACCATGGAGCCTCATGCATTTAATGCTCCATTAATGAGTTTGTACTGTGTAGCCGTTGAAGGTATGGAGGACTTGATGTCTTTTGTCCTTTAGTTACAGAGATAGTACAGGTTCATTGAATGCTTATTGAGAAGAGCGTCCCATGAGTTGAGGTCCTTATTGTCCTAGGATGTTGTCAATTTAGACAGATAAAACATTCTTCTTGTTGAGATTGTCTTGAAAAGAACTGTCTACTCAATGACACATCCTGCTTTCGGTTGCTGTGATGTCTTCTTTCGTCTTCATCAGCCTACCTATTAATCATAACTCCTTTCGTGTGTTTGTTCTAGCTTAACACGAATTACAAATGAGTTATGGCAACTTTCGTCTAAAACGAAAGTAGCTATACAAGAAAAACGTAGGAGTTAGGGGTCTACTTTCTACATTACATTGGTATCATCAAAATCCTAATACACGGTTCCTAACAACTCCAATATGCTAAAATTAAAAAAGTTACTCAAAATAACTTTTTCAATATGCAAATAACAATAATTCGGACAAAGTAGATTTGGATCATATTGTTTTTTGGCCCGAGATTTGGCCAGTCAAAATACTAGCTAAATAATGTTAATATACACATACACATTAATGTTTTTGTTAAAAATAAAATTTTAATTATTAGTCTCAAAATCTAAAATTAATATGATTTTCTACTAAATTAAAATTTATAAATGACGTTAAATAGATTTAAACTTGTAGTCTTGTACTATTAAAACTTTATATAAGACTTAATATTATTTGATAACTTATAAATATTATTTTTTTTACTCACTAAATTATGTTAGAGTGATAAATTAAAAATTGAGTTAATTACCAAAATGGTCCCTTGACTATAGTGAAATTACCAATTTGGTCCTTGACTATTTTTTTTAACCAATTAAGTCCCTCAACTTTAAAAACTTTAACCAATTTGGTCCTCCGTTTGTTTGACCGTTAGTCAACCGTTAACTTGGGACCAAATTGGTAATTTTGCTATAGTCAAGGGACTATTTTGGTAATTAACTTTAGGGGTGGGCAACTCGGTTTAGTTTTCTTGAATTGAACCGTACCGAACCGAACAGAACTAGTTTGGTTCGGTAATATACCGAACAACCGAACGGTATTGGATTCTTGTATACCGAACGGTTCGATAAAAAACTGATCCGAACTGTTCGGTAAAAAATTGAACTGAACCGAATACCGTAATAGATAAATAAAAAGGAAATCCAAGTCCCTTGCTACTTGCTCTATCGTTCGGTTCGAGTTTTTACCGAATCGTTCGATATACAAGAATCTATTAACGTTCAGTTGTTCGGTATATTACTGAATCTAACTAGTTTGGTACGGTTCGGTTCGATAAAACTTAACCGAATTTCCCACCCTTAAAGTTAATTACCAAAATGGTCTCTTGACTATAGCGAATTACCAATTTGATCCCAAGTTAACGGTTGACTAACAGTCAAACAAACGGAGGACCAAATTGGTTAAGATTTTTAAAGTTGAGGAACTTAATTGGTCAACTGAATAAATAGCCTTATCAGAATTTAATTATAATATAATTTGTTATTTTCATCATTATTGTTATTATTTTAATCTTAATGTTCCTTCACAATTGTATTTTATCTATGCATTGATGTCAGGGTTTGTGCACCGGAGTTGTAATTTTGCTCCTTAGCGGAGGAAAGAGTTCACATCTTCTCGTCTTTAGCGAAGATCTTTTCTTTATATATCTCTTGCCACCTATAATATTCAATGCTGGGTAAATCTTAAGATTTTTAATGACCTCTATATTGTTTGTTTATTCCTGTGAATTTATATCTTCCTTGTATAAAATGCTTTTGTGGGGGAAATTAACAGTTATTACCTGCATTCCTTCTTCTTTAGACATTAAATTAGTCTTCTCTCATATAATTAAAATCCAATCATTATTGTGTGGACCATGGTCCACATAACTGTATGGACCATGCTATTAAATAATGTACATTCAGTACACAAATAATGTACTTTAAGTATATTAAAAATGTACATTGGATTCAGGGAAAGTACATTATTTGAGTACTGAAAGTATATTATTTTGTATAATGTACATTCAGTACACGAATAATGTACTTTTAATATATTAAAAATGTACTTTTTGTTATGGTCTACACAACACTGTGTGGATCAATTTGCCATATCCGACCAGCATATAGTCCTAGAATATTTATCATGGTTAGACAGTTAAATATTTGACATTTCTGTTGTGATATGATAAAAAACTGAGGAATCCATTAGAATTTCCATATCATTATAATAATTTGTTAAGCTGTTGCTTAAAATTATAACTGAAAGTTATTGGTATTTGTATTGAAAAGCATGAATGGTATTGTGCAGAAAAGCTGTCCTTTTTTGTCGGTAGCAATTAAAATTTGAGCAAGGTAATTTAAAAGGGTGAAAATCTAGCAAGACTATAGTAACTATAGTTTTGTGAAGCATTTTACGTGAAAAAATTCCATATGTTTTATGGGTGGTATCTTTGTTCGCAATCAATAACTAATTCAGGAAATACTATGAATATGAGCATTCCATTCTTTATTGAGGTTGTTAGAGTAGTTATTTGATTCCTAACTTGAAATTTTGTTTGGTAATCTCGTGATTCAGTGTGTAATTCTGCCAAATAATTGTTTTTTTTTTTTTTTTTTTTTTTTTTTTTTTAAATGTATTACTCTATACCAGGTTTCAGGTGAAAAAGAAGTAATTTTTCGTGAAATTCATGACAATTATGTTGTTTGGAGCTATTGGCACACTTATTAGCTGTTCTATTATATCATTTGGTACTAATCAAAACCTCGACATTCTTATTACCGGCCAATGCCTTCTTTGTCCCAAAGTAATTTATGCTGCGATTGATATATTATCAACTCATATTGCCGTATCTATATGATTTAGGTGCCGTCAAAATTTTCAAGCACTTAGACATTGACTTTCTGGATTTTGGAGATTATTTAGGTATCATGTATATTCGTTTTCTTTACATACACACACACATGTATCTTCATGCTTCTTGATTCTAACAACTTTTTTTACTTGTCGTTTTGACCTCTTAGTTAATTTCATTTATTTAATATGTGATGGATGACAGACACTCAACCGATCGTGAGGTTGCTCTTATGATGCTCATGTCTTACTTGTCTTATATAATGGCCGAGGTATGATCCTAGTTAAGTTGTGACGCTAATGTTGTCGAAGTGCTGATGAACTGCTTGCTTTCTGTTTAAACAAATTCTCGTGTTGCAATTTAGTAAATTTTTCGCGTCTTGCAGTTATTCTATCTAAGCGGCATACTTACTGTATTCTTCTGTAGGTGGAATTGTCATGTCTCATTATACCTGGCACAATGTTACCGAGAGCTCAAGGGTCACTACTAGGTATGCTTCTACAAACCTCTCTTCGAGTCTTTGCAAGTTCTCGTTATTGTAACACACGTTTGCGAATTGGGTTTAATCCTACTCCCGTTTTGGTTGCAGGCATTCCTTTGCAACTCTGTCTTTTTGTGTGGTTTATTATAACAAATCTAAAAGATAAACAATAAACTATGGTTCACGAAACTCATAAATCTTCTTGTATTTATTTTTTTTCTTTCAGGGACTATCAGTTGCAGTGAGCTCAATATTGGTAGGCCTAATCTTAGTAGGCAGAGCTGCGTTCGTATTCCCCTTGTCGTTTTAATCCAACTTAGCAAAGAAAAACTCTTCCGACAAGATATCCTTCAGGCAACAAGTAAGGAGTTCTCTACAAAATTCTCGTTTTATATAATCTTTTACAAGTAATATACATCTCTTACTCCTGTCTCTTAGATAATAATTTGGTGGGCTGGTCGAATGAGAGGCGCCGTCTCAATAGCACTTGCGTATAATACGGTAAAGTATAATAGTGCACAAAATGTTACAATGTCACTTAGAATAGAAAGAAGCCGGTTGGGTGGTCTTTCCATTTCCAGATTATGCACTGGTGCAGTTTACAACCTCGGGGCATATGTCATTGCACGAGAATGCAATAATGATTACAAGTACTGTTACGGTTGTTCTGTTCAGCACAGTTGTAAGGACCTACATACACATTTTTGAGGCTTTTTTTCTATGATTCTCGCCAAATAAAATCTTACGGTTGGTTGGTTGGTTGGTTGTGTGTTTGGTGATGGTTTTAGGTATTCGGGTTGATGACGAAGCCTCTGATAAACCTTCTGCTACCCCCGCACAAGCAGATACCAAGCGGTCATTCGTCAATGACAACATCCGAACCCAGTAGTCCAAAGCACTTCACGGTGCCACTCCTGGACAACCAACCTGACTCAGAAAGCGATATGATAACCGGACCTGAGGTTGCTCGACCAACTGCCTTGCGCATGCTGCTAAGGACGCCAACCCACACCGTGCACCGCTACTGGCGTAAGTTTGATGATTCGTTTATGCGTCCCGTGTTTGGCGGGCGGGGATTCGTTCCGTTTGTCGCGGGCTCACCAGTTGAGCAGAGCCCTAGATGAGGTACAAAGTACAAACAAGACACTGTTGCTGGGTGAAATAGTGTAAGTTGTATCATAGTTGATTCTGGTTGCCCCTCTTATGAAATGGGCTGGGTGAAAGTCTTCTCACTAGCTAGGTTGCATTGCATTGCTACTTCATAAATGTTTTATTTTATTTTGTAAATGTTGGTGCATTTTAGGTACTTGTATTAACACCTCATTTGTAGCATATTATTTGGTACAGAGTATTTTTTTTATGAAACAATAATGGCTGAATTATCAATTTGGCTCTATGTTTTGATGCTTAGTAATTTGTTTTTATTTTTTAAAAAATTTATTATTATCATCATTATTATTATAGTTTTTATTTTTAAATGGTCAAATATGCTCTCGAACTTTAGTTAAAAAGTCAATTAGCCACCTCAATTTTTTAAAGATACAATTATACCCATCAACAATTATTTTGATGCAATGAAGCTAAAAAAAACAGTAAATGACCTGCTATCACAGGTTATTTGGGATCCGGCCACCCTTCGGCGAAAAGTTCAAGCAAAAAAGTGACCAGTAAATGGTCGTCGGTCACGGAGAAGGAGAACGAGACCAAGGGGTCACCTTCTCTGTAGAGAAGGCGACCTTGGTCACCTTCTCCGTGACTGGCGACCGTTTGCCTGTCACTTTTTTGCTTGAAATTTTCGTCAGAGGGTGACCGGATCTCTAATGACCGGCTATATTTATCAATTTTTGAGCTTCATTGCATCAAAATGAATTGTTGATGGGTGTAATTGTACCATTAAAAAGTTGATGGAATTAATTGACTCTTTTTTTTTTTTTTTTTTTTTTTTTTTTTTTTTTTCGGGCCTATATTAATGACGACCTAAGGAAATATCCTTCAATTTACCATTCAACTATTATAACGGCTTCCTACTACTACTACTATTATTATTATTATTATTATTATTATTAAGCCCCTTTTTAATGGCTAGATTAAAAATAAGAATAATTAAGATTAAAAAAAAAAAAAAAAGAGTAATTGACAAGACCAGGAACTAAGCAGAGATAGAAGAGAATGAAGAATCAGAACATAGTTAACAACAAACAACTTAATAAAGAGAACAGTCATAGAAGTAATGGGAACATTTAGACATCAAAGGATATTAATAGACACAGCAAACACAATACTTTATTTATACTTGAAAGCATAGAAGGTACATTAGTATATATTAAAGTAACTAAAATTTATATTCCAAATCAAAACTTAGCTTGTTTATAGTATCCATCATTCATTATTACAAGTTTCATGAATTAGAAATACGGGGAAGTTTAGTCCAGATACATTTAACTAATCCTCTTGTATTATAATAGTTTTTACTTGAAAAACTCTGTGGAAAATTGCGCCACTTCTTTGTTGCAAGACAATAAAATACCCCTTTGCCATCATAAAACCTTGGAAAATATATCTTGTTACTAGTTCCTCTGTCAGTTGCTTCTTGAGACAAAGATATCTTGGGAGAAACGTAGAAGGCTTTTCCTTTCAAATTATCAATCTTTTGCCAAACCATTTTAGAATCAAGCTTCAAAACCCGAACTTCCCCTTCCTCAAGAGTTGCCACACACATGAGATCTCCATCACTCTCTAGAAAGAATCGATCTCGGAATTTCATAAATTGTTTTCGGTGTGACTTACCGATGATATTCCAATTAATGTTGTCTCCATGCTCTCCTTTTGGAATACAGAGCTTCCCTAGATTTCCAGATTCTCCTAGAATATAAATTTCTCCATTGCGAATAACTGGGGTGCAAGTCGAAGCTATAAAGTCTTTATCATTTACTAATTCTACGTAGATCGACCATGAATTCTCACCAAAATTCAATATTCCTACAGTAATAAACTCTGGTAAAATACTAGCTATACCAACAATTTGACAATTGGAAGAAGTTGGTGATTCGGAAAAACAAACCAATGGAAATGCTATACCTGGTGTGTCCGGTATGTCTATTCTAACCTTAGTTGAAGGGTTGAAAAAGAAATAAGATTCAGCGCCTTTACCAAGAAGCAACCAACCCTGATTTTCATAATAAAGTTCAACTTCGAGAATATCATCCTCCAACAATTGAAGAATGTCAAGTGAATAGTTGATATTGCGAGTTGGATCATAAAAATTGAACAAACTAGTTTTTTTGTTCAAGTACATCAGATGCAGGTCACAGTACGAATATATATCACGTGAGGATGCATGTTCAAGTGAGATTGGCAACAATAGACGAGGAAGTGGTATTATTGACTTCCAGGATCTACATACAGATTGAAAAGTATAATAATCTCCAATAGATAAACCTGTGATAATATGTGATAAGAGTTCATCGTTTAGATCTGACCATGGCCTTTGTGTACCAGAGTCATCGATACTACTCATCTTGATCACGTGCATTACCTGTAGGGGGACTAATTATTTATGCGCTTCACTCTTTGAGTAAACTTCAGTTCGCAATATCTCTCAATGTACTTCCTCTATATATAACAACTGATGAGATAATTGTTTCCCTGCAGGATTAAGATTATATTCTTTAAATTTGCCCTGATTAAGGATTATAAAACTCAATCTACACTCCAAATACTAATGCATTTAGGATTAGAAAACTAAAATTATACTCTTAATATATCTGAATATCGTAATCCTAATCCTAATCCCATTAGTTAAAAGGTAATCTTGAAGGCTATTAAAGAAGCTGTAGAGTCATCTGTCATCAGCATGCAACACAAAACACAAAGTCAGGCCAGAACCTTGAATTTCTTAAATCGAATTTTCTTGCTGGTAATATTCTTTCCCTTAATTTTAACTGAGAGCTATGGAGTTGGTTGCTGATCATGATGCCAAAACCATGCTGCTGCCCAGTTTCCCCCCACCGCAATCGCACCCTTACCTCTTGTTTTATCAAAATAAACGAGTTACACTATATAGTTTCACACAACAGTATTATTATAATATTGACTATTCTTTCATGTACAACAAGTATGAGAGTGCGCAGGCATGTAAGGACGGATGGATGGTGTTACAAGATTGCCACAATCTCGATATCTCACTTTATAATGTCTATTCACACGAAAGGGTGCAACTTCCAAAACTGGAACCATTCACGCATTTTGCTTATCTTTCATCTAGTCCTCATGATCCTTCTTGTTATGTTGTATTGGTTAAAGATGATCCCTACAATGGTATTTCTAATATCAATTTTTGCAAGATTGGTGAACAAGCATTTGTGACGCAAATGTTAAGGGATGATACTTTAATCCAATCATTCACAAGTTTTGGTGGAAATTTGTATGGATTGAGGAAAAATCGTACCACTTTAGTACGTGTTGAATTTGATGGTCAAAGTGTACAATTTCAAGAGGTGATTGGTGATAATTTATTTGAGGAGCCATTTTCAAGAAGACCTGAACGCGACAGTTTATCTACAGATGGTTACATTACAGAAAGTTGTGGTGAAATTTTATTAGTTTTAAAAATTTACTTTGCAAAAAGGCGTTGTCAGGTAGAAGACATACGAGTCTTTAGAGCGGATTTGTGCACAAGAAAATGGATGGAGATGGAGACTATAGGAGAGCGTACCATATTCTTAGGATATGTTGGAGGCATATTTTGCATTAATAGCAAAAATGCAAATGTGAAAACTAACTGCATATACTTCATTGAAGAAAATGACAGAAGCATTTATGTTTTTGATTTGGAAGATATGAGTGTTTCCATTGACATTCCTTGCCCTCATGTTGGCAAGAAAAATTGTACATCACGATGGGTACTATGATTTTGTAAGTTATATATTGAATATTAATTCAATTTATATATATATATATATATATATTTTTGTATGTATTTTATTAATGATATTGAGGCGAAATATTTATCTTTTTGTTGTTGTTTTTTTTTTTTGTTTTTTTTTTTCTTCTGTTTTTGAAAAAGTTACACTTTTGTAAGTGTTTGTTTTATTTAGTAATTGTGAACAAAGTATATATATGCACTGTTTGATAAAATAGTTAGCCTATATGTCAATTTTGACTTATTTAACCACTATTAGTTCTTTGATTTGATTAAAAAATTAATATAAGTGTTTGGTTAATAGCTTTTTGTAACTCCAATATGCTAAAATTAAAAAAGTTACTCAAAACAACTTTTTCAATATGCAAATAACAATAATTCGGACAAAGTAGATTTGGATCATATTGTTTTTTTGGCCCGAGATTTGGCCAGTCAAAATACTGGCTAAATAATGTTAATATACATGCACATACACATTAATGTTTTTGTTAAAAATAAAATTTTAATTATTAGTCTCAAAATCTAAAATTAATATGATTTTCTACTAAATTAAAATTTATAAATGACGTTAAATAGATTTAAACTTGTAGTCTTGTACTATTAAAACTTTATATAAGACTTAATATTATTTGATAACTTATAAATATTATTTTTTTTACTCACTAAATTATGTTAGAGTGATAAATTAAAAATTGAGTTAATTACCAAAATGGTCCCTTGACTATAGTGAAATTACCAATTTGGTCCTTGACTATTTTTTTTAACCAATTAAGTCCCTCAACTTTAAAAACTTTAACCAATTTGGTCCTCCGTTTGTTTGACCGTTAGTCAACCGTTAACTTGGGACCAAATTGGTAATTTTGCTATAGTCAAGGGACTATTTTGGTAATTAACTTTAGGGGTGGGCAACTCGGTTTAGTTTTCTTGAATTGAACCGTACCGAACCGAACAGAACTAGTTTGGTTCGGTAATATACCGAACAACCGAACGGTATTGGATTCTTGTATACCGAACGGTTCGATAAAAAACTGATCCGAACTGTTCGGTAAAAAATTGAACTGAACCGAATACCGTAATAGATAAATAAAAAGGAAATCCAAGTCCCTTGCTACTTGCTCTATCGTTCGGTTCGAGTTTTTACCGAATCGTTCGATATACAAGAATCTATTAACGTTCAGTTGTTCGGTATATTACTGAATCTAACTAGTTTGGTACGGTTCGGTTCGATAAAACTTAACCGAATTTCCCACCCTTAAAGTTAATTACCAAAATGGTCTCTTGACTATAGCGAATTACCAATTTGATCCCAAGTTAACGGTTGACTAACAGTCAAACAAACGGAGGACCAAATTGGTTAAGATTTTTAAAGTTGAGGAACTTAATTGGTCAACTGAATAAATAGCCTTATCAGAATTTAATTATAATATAATTTGTTATTTTCATCATTATTGTTATTATTTTAATCTTAATGTTCCTTCACAATTGTATTTTATCTATGCATTGATGTCAGGGTTTGTGCACCGGAGTTGTAATTTTGCTCCTTAGCGGAGGAAAGAGTTCACATCTTCTCGTCTTTAGCGAAGATCTTTTCTTTATATATCTCTTGCCACCTATAATATTCAATGCTGGGTAAATCTTAAGATTTTTAATGACCTCTATATTGTTTGTTTATTCCTGTGAATTTATATCTTCCTTGTATAAAATGCTTTTGTGGGGGAAATTAACAGTTATTACCTGCATTCCTTCTTCTTTAGACATTAAATTAGTCTTCTCTCATATAATTAAAATCCAATCATTATTGTGTGGACCATGGTCCACATAACTGTATGGACCATGCTATTAAATAATGTACATTCAGTACACAAATAATGTACTTTAAGTATATTAAAAATGTACATTGGATTCAGGGAAAGTACATTATTTGAGTACTGAAAGTATATTATTTTGTATAATGTACATTCAGTACACGAATAATGTACTTTTAGTATATTAAAAATGTACTTTTTGTTATGGTCTACACAACACTGTGTGGATCAATTTGCCATATCCGACCAGCATATAGTCCTAGAATATTTATCATGGTTAGACAGTTAAATATTTGACATTTCTGTTGTGATATGATAAAAAACTGAGGAATCCATTAGAATTTCCATATCATTATAATAATTTGTTAAGCTGTTGCTTAAAATTATAACTGAAAGTTATTGGTATTTGTATTGAAAAGCATGAATGGTATTGTGCAGAAAAGCTGTCCTTTTTTGTCGGTAGCAATTAAAATTTGAGCAAGGTAATTTAAAAGGGTGAAAATCTAGCAAGACTATAGTAACTATAGTTTTGTGAAGCATTTTACGTGAAAAAATTCCATATGTTTTATGGGTGGTATCTTTGTTCGCAATCAATAACTAATTCAGGAAATACTATGAATATGAGCATTCCATTCTTTATTGAGGTTGTTAGAGTAGTTATTTGATTCCTAACTTGAAATTTTGTTTGGTAATCTCGTGATTCAGTGTGTAATTCTGCCAAATAATTGTTTTTTTTTTTTTTTTTTTTTTTTTTAAATGTATTACTCTATACCAGGTTTCAGGTGAAAAAGAAGTAATTTTTCGTGAAATTCATGACAATTATGTTGTTTGGAGCTATTGGCACACTTATTAGCTGTTCTATTATATCATTTGGTACTAATCAAAACCTCGACATTCTTATTACCGGCCAATGCCTTCTTTGTCCCAAAGTAATTTATGCTGCGATTGATATATTATCAACTCATATTGCCGTATCTATATGATTTAGGTGCCGTCAAAATTTTCAAGCACTTAGACATTGACTTTCTGGATTTTGGAGATTATTTAGGTATCATGTATATTCGTTTTCTTTACATACACACACACATGTATCTTCATGCTTCTTGATTCTAACAACTTTTTTTACTTGTCGTTTTGACCTCTTAGTTAATTTCATTTATTTAATATGTGATGGATGACAGACACTCAACCGATCGTGAGGTTGCTCTTATGATGCTCATGTCTTACTTGTCTTATATAATGGCCGAGGTATGATCCTAGTTAAGTTGTGACGCTAATGTTGTCGAAGTGCTGATGAACTGCTTGCTTTCTGTTTAAACAAATTCTCGTGTTGCAATTTAGTAAATTTTTCGCGTCTTGCAGTTATTCTATCTAAGCGGCATACTTACTGTATTCTTCTGTAGGTGGAATTGTCATGTCTCATTATACCTGGCACAATGTTACCGAGAGCTCAAGGGTCACTACTAGGTATGCTTCTACAAACCTCTCTTCGAGTCTTTGCAAGTTCTCGTTATTGTAACACACGTTTGCGAATTGGGTTTAATCCTACTCCCGTTTTGGTTGCAGGCATTCCTTTGCAACTCTGTCTTTTTGTGTGGTTTATTATAACAAATCTAAAAGATAAACAATAAACTATGGTTCACGAAACTCATAAATCTTCTTGTATTTATTTTTTTTCTTTCAGGGACTATCAGTTGCAGTGAGCTCAATATTGGTAGGCCTAATCTTAGTAGGCAGAGCTGCGTTCGTATTCCCCTTGTCGTTTTAATCCAACTTAGCAAAGAAAAACTCTTCCGACAAGATATCCTTCAGGCAACAAGTAAGGAGTTCTCTACAAAATTCTCGTTTTATATAATCTTTTACAAGTAATATACATCTCTTACTCCTGTCTCTTAGATAATAATTTGGTGGGCTGGTCGAATGAGAGGCCGCCGTCTCAATAGCACTTGCGTATAATACGGTAAAGTATAATAGTGCACAAAATGTTACAATGTCACTTAGAATAGAAAGAAGCCGGTTGGGTGGTCTTTCCATTTCCAGATTATGCACTGGTGCAGTTTACAACCTCGGGGCATATGTCATTGCACGAGAATGCAATAATGATTACAAGTACTGTTACGGTTGTTCTGTTCAGCACAGTTGTAAGGACCTACATACACATTTTTGAGGCTTTTTTTCTATGATTCTCGCCAAATAAAATCTTACGGTTGGTTGGTTGGTTGGTTGTGTGTTTGGTGATGGTTTTAGGTATTCGGGTTGATGACGAAGCCTCTGATAAACCTTCTGCTACCCCCGCACAAGCAGATACCAAGCGGTCATTCGTCAATGACAACATCCGAACCCAGTAGTCCAAAGCACTTCACGGTGCCACTCCTGGACAACCAACCTGACTCAGAAAGCGATATGATAACCGGACCTGAGGTTGCTCGACCAACTGCCTTGCGCATGCTGCTAAGGACGCCAACCCACACCGTGCACCGCTACTGGCGTAAGTTTGATGATTCGTTTATGCGTCCCGTGTTTGGCGGGCGGGGATTCGTTCCGTTTGTCGCGGGCTCACCAGTTGAGCAGAGCCCTAGATGAGGTACAAAGTACAAACAAGACACTGTTGCTGGGTGAAATAGTGTAAGTTGTATCATAGTTGATTCTGGTTGCCCCTCTTATGAAATGGGCTGGGTGAAAGTCTTCTCACTAGCTAGGTTGCATTGCATTGCTACTTCATAAATGTTTTATTTTATTTTGTAAATGTTGGTGCATTTTAGGTACTTGTATTAACACCTCATTTGTAGCATATTATTTGGTACAGAGTATTTTTTTTATGAAACAATAATGGCTGAATTATCAATTTGGCTCTATGTTTTGATGCTTAGTAATTTGTTTTTATTTTTAAAAAAATTTATTATTATCATCATTATTATTATAGTTTTTATTTTTAAATGGTCAAATATGCTCTCGAACTTTAGTTAAAAAGTCAATTAGCCACCTCAATTTTTTTAAAGATACAATTATACCCATCAACAATTATTTTGATGCAATGAAGCTAAAAAAAACAGTAAATGACCTGCTATCACAGGTTATTTGGGATCTGGCCACCCTTCGGCGAAAAGTTCAAGCAAAAAAGTGACCAGTAAATGGTCGTCGGTCACGGAGAAGGAGAACGAGACCAAGGGGTCACCTTCTCTGTAGAGAAGGCGACCTTGGTCACCTTCTCCGTGACTGGCGACCGTTTGCCTGTCACTTTTTTGCTTGAAATTTTCGTCAGAGGGTGACCGGATCTCTAATGACCGCTATATTTATCAATTTTTGAGCTTCATTGCATCAAAATGAATTGTTGATGGGTGTAATTGTACCATTAAAAAGTTGATGGAATTAATTGACTCTTTTTTTTTTTTTTTTTTTTTTTTTTTTTTTTTTTCGGGCCTATATTAATGACGACCTAAGGAAATATCCTTCAATTTACCATTCAACTATTATAACGGCTTCCTACTACTACTATTATTATTATTATTATTATTATTATTATTATTATTATTAAGCCCCTTTTTAATGGCTAGATTAAAAATAAGAATAATTAAGATTAAAAAAAAAAAAAAAAGAGTAATTGACAAGACCAGGAACTAAGCAGAGATAGAAGAGAATGAAGAATCAGAACATAGTTAACAACAAACAACTTAATAAAGAGAACAGTCATAGAAGTAATGGGAACATTTAGACATCAAAGGATATTAATAGACACAGCAAACACAATACTTTATTTATACTTGAAAGCATAGAAGGTACATTAGTATATATTAAAGTAACTAAAATTTATATTCCAAATCAAAACTTAGCTTGTTTATAGTATCCATCATTCATTATTACAAGTTTCATGAATTAGAAATACGGGGAAGTTTAGTCCAGATACATTTAACTAATCCTCTTGTATTATAATAGTTTTTTACTTGAAAAACTCTGTGGAAAATTGCGCCACTTCTTTTGTTGCAAGACAATAAAATACCCCTTTGCCATCATAAAACCTTGGAAAATATATCTTGTTACTAGCTCCTACTGTCAGTTGCTTCTTGAGACAAAGATATCTTGGGAGAAACGTAGAAGGCTTTTTCCTTTCAATTATCAATCTTTTGCCAAACCATTTTAGAATCAAAGCTTCAAAACCCGAACTTCCCCCTTCCTCAAGAGTTGCCACACACATGAGATCTCCATCACTCTCTAGAAAGAATCGATCTCGGAATTTCATAAATTGTTTTCCGGTGTGACTTACCGATGATATTCCAATTAATGTTGTCTCCATGCTCTCCTTTTGGAATACAGAGCTTCCCTAGATTTCCAGATTCTCCTAGAATATAAATTTCTCCATTGCGAATAACTGGGGTGCAAGTCGAAAGCTATAAAGTCTTTATCATTTTACTAATTCTACGTAGATCGACCATGATTCTCACCAAAATTCAATATCTCCTACAGTAATAAACTCTGGTAAAATACTAGCTATACCAACAATTTGACAATTGGAAGAAGTTGGTGATTCGGAAAAACAAACCAATGGAAATGCTATACCTGGTGTGTCCGGTATGTCTATTTCTAAACCTTAGTTGAAGTGGTTGAAAAAGAAATAAGATTCAGCGCCTTTACCAAGAAGCAACCAACCCTGGATTTTCATAATAAAGTTCAACTTCGAGAATATCATCCTCCAACAATGAAGAATGTCAAGTGAATAGTTTGATATTGCGAGTTGGATCATAAAAATTGAACAAACTAGTTTTTTGTTCAAGTACATCAGATGCAGGTCACAATACGAATATATATCACGTGAGGATGCATGTTCAAGTGAGATTGGCAACAATAGACGAGGAAGTGGTATTATTGACTTCCAGGATCTACATACAGATTGAAAAGTATAATAATCTCCAATAGATAAACCTGTGATAATATGTGATAAGAGTTCATCGTTTAGATCTGACCATGGCCTTTGTGTACCAGAGTCATCGATACTACTCATCTTGATCACGTGCATTACCTGTAGGGGACTAATTATTTATGCGCTTCACTCTTTGAGTAAACTTCAGTTCGCAATATCTCTCAATGTACTTCCTCTATATATAACAACTGATGAGATAATTGTTTCCCTGCAGGATTAAGATTATATTCTTTAAATTTGCCCTGATTAAGGATTATAAAACTCAATCTACACTCCAAATACTAATGCATTTAGGATTAGAAAACTAAAATTATACTCTTAATATATCTGAATATCGTAATCCTAATCCTAATCCCATTAGTTAAAAGGTAATCTTGAAGGCTATTAAAGAAGCTGTAGAGTCATCTGTCATCAGCATGCAACACAAAACACAAAGTCAGGCCAGAACCTTGAATTTCTTAAATCGAATTTTCTTGCTGGTAATATTCTTTCCCTTAATTTTATTCGTATAACCTTTTTTTTTTTTTTTTTGTTTTTTTTTTTGTTTTTGTTTTGTATTATAAAGAGTTATATATGGACTCGCAAATTTTATTGAATCTTATAAAAGTATATAAGATCGAAATTAATTAAAAATTGCTTCTAATATTATATTCAACAGGCTTCAATGCAAATATGTTTAATTAATTTCATTGTAATGCCCTTTATCATGTGTATGTGTTGTTGATTAACCTATCAAGACTAGTGATCCGTACAATTATTTAGACAATTCATTATATTGTTTACTTTTTTTAATTAGTTCATATTGCAGGACGTATTTGAAAAATATAACTGAGAGCTATGGAGTTGGTTGCTGATCATGATGCCAAAACCATGCTGCTGCCCAGTTTCCCCCACCGCAATCGCACCCTTACCTCTTGTTTTATCAAAATAAACGAGTTACACTATATAGTTTCACACAACAGTATTATTATAATATTGACTATTCTTTCATGTACAACAAGTATGAGAGTGCGCAGGCATGTAAGGACGGATGGATGGTGTTACAAGATTGCCACAATCTCGATATCTCACTTTATAATGTCTATTCACACGAAAGGGTGCAACTTCCAAAACTGGAACCATTCACGCATTTTGCTTATCTTTCATCTAGTCCTCATGATCCTTCTTGTTATGTTGTATTGGTTAAAGATGATCCCTACAATGGTATTTCTAATATCAATTTTTGCAAGATTGGTGAACAAGCATTTGTGACGCAAATGTTAAGGGATGATACTTTAATCCAATCATTCACAAGTTTTGGTGGAAATTTGTATGGATTGAGGAAAAATCGTACCACTTTAGTACGTGTTGAATTTGATGGTCAAAGTGTACAATTTCAAGAGGTGATTGGTGATAATTTATTTGAGGAGCCATGTTCAAGAAGACCTGAACGCGACAGTTTATCTACAGATGGTTACATTACAGAAAGTTGTGGTGAAATTTTATTAGTTTTAAAATTTACTTTGCAAAAAGGC